>NC_071506.1:248730445-249037707 GCF_027887155.1 Malaclemys terrapin pileata
GGTTAGAAAAAACTTAAGTCCTGGGCAATTCATTACATGATTGTCCATTACTGGGACTTTAGACCATACTGTTCAGCAAAACTTTTAACAGTAAAAAAAATGAACCATTAGAACACCGTGTGGGATGTGGTAGATTTTCCATCACTTGATGTTTTTAAAATTGGGATTTGGATGAGTTTCTAAAACATATGCTCTTGCTCAAGCACAAGATATGGGCCTGTTGAAGGAATTACTAAGTGAGTTCTATGGCCTGTGCTATTACAGGAGGTCAGACCAGATTTTCAGAATGGACCTCACCTTAAAATCTATAAATGGAGGCAGGATACTGGCTACAGTGATCATTGGTGTGATCTAATAAGGCAACTTCTATGTTTCTAACCTCTTATAGCATGTACTGCTCAGCAACCCCAGATGTTCTACCCCAGAGACAGATCATTTTCCCTGCCAATGATATGCAATCATATGTATATCCCTCATCTACCTTAGAGGCATTCTGGGGCTTAATTAATATTTGTTATAACACTTCGATATCATCTAATGAAAGGTGCTGTCTAAAGTATTATTACAGTTTTCTAGTGACAAACTTGCATACCTTCTCTCAAAGTGACTCCAGTTACATAAGTATCATTCCCTCCCCTCCCCCCCAGAACAAGAGAGAGGAAGTCTGTGACTAAAGCACTAATGAACAGATTTGTATTCATTATTTTCAAATGTTCTTTAAAGAATCAGTTCAAGTCCAAGGCTTCAAGGAATCTCAACTGGATTATTGAAAAATGTTTAGAATTTGTAATATCTATTCATTCCCCTAGAGCTGCTGGAACTCATCAACAAAACAATGCACCAAAGTCTTAGTTCTAACTCAGTGCAAGTGACAAGATCCTTTAGGAACTGGGGTCTAATGGTTAGAGCTGAGAGCCTGAATGTTAGGCTTCTATTTCTGGCTCAGCTGTTATTTTACAGAAGTATCTCTGCAAGACCCCAACTTCCCAAGCCACTCCCTTATTTCTAGGGTGACCATATTTCCCAAAGTGAAAATGGGACACCGTGCAGGGCTCGTCCGAGCCGCCTGGTGTGGCCTCTCACCCGAGCCCCACTGCCCAGTGCTGGGGCTGACAGCCTGAGGCCGGGTGCCTGGCGTTGCTGTACACATGTGCCCTTAGGGGGCATACCCCACTTTTTTTTGGCAAAACTGGACTTTTGTCCCATTTGCTTTTTCCAACTGATAATCAGTTGCCAGCCAGGCACAGTTAAGACCTATAGGACCTTCTGCAAGATTTTTAAAAATGGATCCTCAAGTTGGATCCTAAACCCTTCTTTAGTCTCCTAAATAAGTGATGCAAAATTGCTGCGCACTCAGCAGCCTCAGCTGAAGTCAATGGAAGCTGCTGGGTGCTCATTGCTCAGTCATGTATATCAATCATGAAAATCAGATTATTTAGGATCCTAACTTTAGGAACCAAATCTCAGTTTAAACTCCCCTGTGAAATGGGAATAACACCTGTCTTCCCAGGGGGTTTGTAAGATTTGGTGATATATTAATTAAAGAGCTTGTGGATTCTCAGATGATTGCAAAGCACTATTACCATTTGCAAATCTAGAATTTTACTATGAACATATGTACTGTTTTAATAAAATCTGCTTCTCTGAACAGGGTTACTAAAGAAGGCTGGTATCTGTATGCAGACAGTTCAAATGGAGAATTTGGTCATACTGCTGACATTGCCACTCCAGTCATTTCGCTCACTGGACCCAAATGCAAACTGGTATTTTGGAACCATATGAATGGTGCAACAGTGGGTTCTCTGCAGGTACTGAAAAGACATTAGAGTTTTCTGAAATTACTGTATAAAAAGTCATGCCCTATCATTTAGTTTCACCAAGTCTAGACTGCTAATAAATGATAATGAACAATTATCCACACTTCACTGCCCCCAGTATGGTGTGACCGAGGGAAGTGTTAGCTGGAGTAAGCTCCTGAAATGGTAACTTTTTACAGCATGGATGCAGCTTCTGTACAAATAAAGCTTTGTACTGCATAATCTCTTTTGCTACTAAAATACATTGAGTGGATATCTGAACATCAAGATCTTTGGCTGTGACCAAAGGGTTACAATATGAAACTATCTTTTGTTAGTTGGGTTGTTTTTAATTGGCTCGTCTGTGTGATTTCCCCTTGAGGTTTCATTCCTATTGTTGCTTAATTTGATTGAAACAAGCCGAATCGAGATTTTACTAGCATTTAACAATAAAAAATATTTTACCCTTACCCCATTCTGCACATCACTGTAAAAAGGAAAGCATTTAGGTTTAGTTTATACAAATACCTAACTCATTTAACAGCATATTGGCCCAATTCACCTGAACTAAGAGAATAAAACAGGGAAACAATTCTTGACAGGTTTTATTGCAGCAAGTATAAATAATTGTTATGGGGTTATAAATGTATAGTATAGAACAACAGCAGCATTTCAAAAATCCGTAGTAAAAATATTTCAGGAAAAAATACACAAAGGCCAGCTCCTCAGCTGGTGTAAACTGGCAAAGCTCCATTGACTACTCAAATACTATAAGTACTTTAAAAAGGATGCTGAAAAACTGGATAGAGTTAAGAGAAGAGCTACAAGAATGATTCATGGTCTGGAAAACAGTCCTAACAGTGAGAGATACAAGGAGCTCACCCTATTTAGCTTATCAAAGGGAAGGTTAAAAGGGGAGTTGATGATGATCTATAATTACTTACAGAGGGAGAATATACCTGATACTAGAGGGCTCATTATTTTAGCAAATAAAGGTATTACAAGATTTGATGGCTGAAAGTTGACATCGGCAAT
Source organism: Malaclemys terrapin pileata (assembly GCF_027887155.1). Classification (NCBI taxonomy): domain Eukaryota; kingdom Metazoa; phylum Chordata; order Testudines; family Emydidae; genus Malaclemys; species Malaclemys terrapin. The sequence goes on from NC_071506.1 coordinate 248,733,277, forward strand.
GTTCAAACTGAGAATTAGACTTTTTTAATAGCGAAGATAACTCACTACTAAAAACAAGGGATGTGGTAAATTCTCCATCACCCACAGTCTTTAAACCAAAATTGGCTCTCTTTCTAAAGGGTTTGTTTTAGTTCAGCCACAAGTTATTGGGATGGATGCAGGAATTACCAGGTGAAATTCCAAGGTCTGTGTTAAGTGGAAGGTCAGCCCCATATTGGTCCCTTCTGGCCTTAAAAATCTGTTATGAATCTGTCTGTGATTCAAAAATATTGGAACTAACTAATCATGGAGCTTTCATTTAACTGTTTTGGTAACAATCAAAAGCTCTTTTCCAGTGCCTTGTTTGGGAATAAATTGGAAATGCTTTCCTCACTAATATTCCAAGGTCTGGTATCAGATTAAAAACTTGTGGTCAAACTCTGAATTAAGTACTCTCCCCCTTACAATATGCACATCTATCCAGTAGAAACATTCTGTTACAAACATAAAAACAGTTGCATAATTGAATTGCCATAAAACTGCATTTTGTATCTGCAAAGCAAGGTGGCCAAACTTTCTCAGCTTTCTACTTTATCGTTATTAGCTGCTAGATGTAGGTGTAACTTACTAGGAGAAAGAAACAGATAAGGGAGACAAGCTGGAAGTTTAAATCAGGCATTCTCAGTGTAATGAGGATTCAGAACTGGTCATATATCCCCTGAATAGGCCTTCATTCTGCAAAGTACTGAATATTCCAGGCCTGATCCAGCAAAACATTTAAGCATGTGTGTAACTTTAAGCATATGAATAGGCACATTGGTCTCAGTAGTATTATTCACGTTCTTAATGTTATGTATGTATTTAAATACTTTGTTAAAAAGAGTTTTCAACATATGGCAGGATTATGCCCACAGCCTCTATTAATGCATGCTAGTGAGTTTTGGTTTGATTACTGAGGAACATCTGAATCAATGAGGCCTGGAGCCCACTTTTTCCTTGTGACTTCCTTAATGGACCACTCTTCCCACTGCCTCACTTTTTGTTCTTTTTGTCACTTTCCTATATGTAGCTTAGGATCCAACATTCACCCAAACCCATACATATATAATTCTGTGTTACCTGATCTTCCATCTTGCTTTTCTCATGGACAGAGGGAAGAACACAAGGGGAGCAGTGGAAGCATTAACATTCACAATCCCTTAAATTAGTGGAGCTGAGATGAGCCAGAACCAGAGTCCTAGATCCAAACACCTCTCAAATTTTGGGGGACATTCATATTTGGATCCAGTCTTGGCATCTCAGGCCCTTCTTGTAGGACAGGGTATGGGGAGATTGTATCCCCCAGAATTACATGTGGAGGGGAACCTCCATGCATGGATCCCCACCTCCTGCACAAAAGGGGGACTCAGACATGTCTGTGGTACCACCCTGCTTTGCCTCACACCCTGCTGAGGTCCCACCATTCATCCAGCAATCCACATAGCATGGAGAGAGGAGGGAGCTGGGTGCATTAGGGGTGTGTGTGTGTGTGTGTGTGTGTGTGTGTGTGTTGGGTGTGGGGGGTGGGGAAGGAAGGGGATGCCATAGAGAACATAAGCCATTCTCCACTGATCCCCTAGAAAAAGAAATTCAGCCTGGAGCGGAATTATTTTTTCTGTATTACCCCCTTCACAGGGGAATTCCCATCTATGCAATGAATGAATGCAAGGCAACTCTGATGGAGCCATTCTGCCAGGATGCAGAGGGGTGGATAGCACTGCAGCTGTGGAGGCAGAGGGCCACTGTGAAGATTAAATCTGATCCAAAGTCAATTGAAGTCCATGGCAACACTCCAGTTGACATTAGTGGATGCAGGATAAGACCCATGGCTCTGGCTTCTTACTCATCCCCCAAGAACCACACAGATCCCACGGGAACAACAGAGTTTCGAGGCAGGTCCACAGACATTTTTGCAGGAGGTGGGGGAAAATCCTGTTTCTTCCTGCTGCGAACTCCCCCCCACCCCGCCCGCTCCACACACACAGTATTATGATATGAATGAATCTCTGTAAGAACAAACTCCGTTTTCTTCTCCTTGTGCTCCCCATCCATGCTTCTTGGACTGCCACCCAATCCTTTGTTAAGGAGGTAGGCCTCATGTCTTCTGTTCTGTAGTCCTCAGCCATTATAAGGAAAATCATAGGGCTTCTAAGCCTTTTCTACCTGTAACTGAGCTATTTTTCTTTTGTGGAAAGGTTAGAAAAAGGGAAAAGTCATGAATGGGTTATGTTGTGTGAATTTTAAACGATGTCACTAAAACCACTGTCAAAATTCAGGTAAATAAAACCACAGAACAATAACAACTGACACTGAGGTGATGTGATATTAATTTGTTACTCTATCACCCCCTCTGAGCTAGTATAATCTGAGTATATCTTTATTAAGTACTTCTGTCATACTTTTCCTTCCCATGGCTCTCTATATCTCTTAAGCTCAAGTCTTTTCAAAGATTAGACATTTCTCACATTTAAAAAAAATAAAATAGATATACTTGGATTTAAATGGGTCATAAAATAGGATGGCATTTAGTCTTTACAAAGGTATGACAACTGGCAAGAAATGGCAGAAAGTTTGAATTTCTAGTGAAGAGCTCGGACTTGCCCATTAAGGAATAGTATTTGACCCTGGAAAATTTACATCCAAGTCAAATTGTGCTTCTTTAGAAGATCATAGTTATTCTCTCGTTAGATAACAATGAAAACATGTAGATGTATTATAATGTACATTTCTGTTTTCTCCATTATTTTTACCTATTTCTGTAAGCCATTATTGATGGAGGATATCTGTAGACTCTTTCCTTTCTTGTCACTCCTTATGCTTAGAAAATAATATCCCCGTCCTCTCTTTAAAAAAAAAAAAAAACACTTCTGAAACCCCATGTGTTCTGTGAAGCATCTCACCATGCACCACTGTGTCTGTCTTGTGTGTTTAATGTATTGCACTCTTCCCTCTTGTGTCTCTAGAGTGAAAGCTCTTCAGGGCAAGGACCCTGTTATTCATTTGGCACAGCTTACCTGTTGGACAGCATCACATACGCTTCTGGGACTACATAAATTTTCAAAAATGCCAGTTTTTCATTAAAGTGAAAAACGTCTAGGTCATCCTAGATCTCAAAAATAGGATTACACTGTGAGGGGGAGGATGATAAATCCTTGAGAGGAGAGGCAGTTCTGGAAACAGGGGATGTAATGTAGTTTTGTCAGTACTGACTGGAGAGACAGCTTGACATGCTCCATCTACCTGATATTGTCAGCTCAGTTCAATTCAGATGCTCAAGAAGTCAGAGAGAAGCACATTTAAGAATGCTGCTCATGTGGAGAAGTGACTCTCTAATTCAGCGACTATTCACTGAGGAAAGACATTAGGAGGATATTTTGTGCACCTGTCATGGTCCAAAAAGATCAAGTTCCCTGTATTGAGAGGACAAATGTATTTATGGATAAATGGATGTTTCCTGTGTAGTTGGGACATCAAAACACTCCTACAATGGAAGAATCTAATAGACATATGAACTCTTAGACCTTTTATTACACTTGCCATTAAGATTATTTTCTTTATTGCATTCATGGGTCCTGAACCTATTGGTTGCTGAGCATCTCTTGTTCTCTCTACCCCTATTCAGATCAATGGCAATAAAAAGCACTGAACTCAGCATGCACACAGGACCTGCTCAGAACCTGTAGCATCAGGCTCACAGACTAGTAGATCACACTCAAGATTGTTTTCCACTGATGATTTTAAAGTGTGGGATAGGGGTTAATTTAAGTGCAAACTCCGACTGAAATGACTATATTTATATTAATGAGTTGAGAAAGATTTGATGTGACCTGGAATTCACAATTTCTCTTCCAGTTACTCAGTAAAATTGGTGATGTAACTTCTGTCCTGTGGGTTCAAAGTGGCTCCCAAGGCGCTCAGTGGAACAGAGCAGAAGTGTTCTTAGGAATTCGCTCTGATTTTCAGGTTTGTGCTTCTATTTCATATGTCCCCCATTAAATCAATTCTAGATTACATTTTAGCTTAATCATTCCCCATTTGCACCCTACACACTTTTTAGCTCTTCAATTCACATTGGTCTTCTGAATATTAAGAACAAAATCATAGAATATCAGGGGTTGGAAGGGATCTCAGGAGGTCATCTAGTCCAACCCCCTGCTCAAAGCAGGACTAATCCCCAACTAAATCATCCCAGCCAGGGCTTTGTCAAACCTGACCTTAAAAACCAGTAAGGAAGGAGATTCCACTACCTCCCTAGGTAACCCATTCCAGTGCTTCACCATCCTCCTAGTGAAAAAGTTTTTCCTAATATCCAACCTAAACTTCTCCCAGTGCAACTTGAGACCATTGCTCCTTGTTCTGTCATCTGCAACCACTGAGTACAGTCTAGATCCATCCTCCGTGGAACCCCCTTTCAGGTAGTTGAAAGCAGCTGTCAAATCCCCCCTCATTCATCTCTTCTGCAGAATAAATAATCCCAGTTCCCTCAGTCATGTGCTCCAGCCTAATCATCTTTGTTGCCCTCCTCTGGACTCTTTCCAATTTTCTCACATCCTTCTTGTATTGTGGGGCCCAAAACTGGATGCAGTACTCCAGATGAGGCCTAACCAATGCCGAATAGAGGGGAATGATCATGTCCCTCGATCTGCTGGCAATGCCCCTACTTATACAGCCCAAAATGCCGTTCGCCTTCTTGGAAACAAGGGCACACTGTTGACTCATATCCAGCTTCTCGTCCACTGTAACCCCTCGGTCCTTTTCTGCAGAACTGCTGCCTAGTCACTCGGTCCCTAGTCTGTAGCAGTGCATGGGATTCTTCCATCCTAAGTGCAGGACTCTGCACTTGTCCTTGTTGAACCTCATCAGATTTCTTTTGACCCAATCCTCTAATTTGTCTAGGTCCCTCTGTATCCTATCCCTACCCTCCAGCGTGTCTACCACTCCTCCCAGTTTAGTGTCATCTGCAAACTTGCTGAGGGTGCAATCCACGCCATCCTTCAGATCATTAATGAAGATATTGAACAAAACCGGCCCCAGGACCGACCCTTGTGGCACTCCGCTTGATACCAGCTGCCAACTAGACATGGAGCCATTGTTCACTACCCGTTGAGCCCAACGATCTAGCCAGCTTTCTATCCACCTTATAGTCCTCTCCCTGGTCCCCAGACCAAGTATCTCAGCTATATGCTAGTGAAATCTGTGAGTGAGGGAAGCGAGGTATACTTCAACCCAGCCCCTGGAGCATCTTCGTTGCTGAAACTCCAGTTTAATGAGTGGAGGCCCTAATGGCACGATAACCCCCAGCATACTCTTTCTAAGGTGGAAGGATCCATGTAGCTGCAGAACCTCCCCTAGCCCTGAACCCCACTTGTGTGACAGCTTCCCCAAATCCTTTGTCAGGGGGGCATTGCCCAGGTTGGGGATAGGGTCCTAGGTCCCATCCCTGTGTCTCCTCACAAATACACACCCACCCTCCCTCCTAGGAGTCAGTGTCAAGCACCACACTTAACAATTTTACAACAATTTTAGCTAAGCCAGACAAAGCCAGAAGTAGACTCAGCACAGGATCTCTGGCAGGTGTTATACATACTCGCTTGTCCCAATACAGCATACAACACATCCCCACCCCCAACACCTAGTGCTACACACACACACCCCTCTGCCCCACAGCAATGCAACTCCCCATCCTCCTTGAGTCAGTCCAACCTATCCATGCATTCTGATACTGGCCTGGGTTGTGAGCTCAAGCTGGTGGGTTCTGCCTTGTGGTCTGAGGTGTCTCATTAGCTCCAGTCTGTGCATCTATAAGAGTTCCCTTCTTTAAGCACCAGTGTAGCAGCTGGCTCTCCTCCAAGCAGCTCCTAGTTCAGACTCTGCATCCCTACACTCTCCTGTGTCTATGCCCCAGCTCAGCACTGCTGCTCTTGAGCTCTTTCTTCTCTCTCCAAATCTTCCTGGGCTTGTCCCCCATCCCCATCTGTTCGTTGGCTCAGAACCTCCCCCGGTGTCCTTGTTTTGGAGTGGCACTTCCCCACTGGCCAGTCAGGTTTGCACAGAGTAGCAGGAAGGGGAGAAAGGAAGGGCAGGGTTGGGTAAAGGTTGGATTTGGATGTGGAGCTCAGAGGATAGAGAGTAGGCTGAGGAGCTGGGGAGAGATGGGACAGGCAAAAGGTTTGGGAGGTACATGGACAGAAGGGTCTGGACCCATTTGTCAGGTGGGAGTTATCAGGGTTGGGTAAGGGGTCCCCGCTTCCAGCCACACACCTCTGCACAACCACCAACACTCCCTTCTAGAGGGTCAGTATTAACTACTGCAACAAGCACCAGGCTTAACAAGAGAACAACAGTTTTATCTAACCAAGGTAAAGCCAGGAGTAGACTTGGGTCGAGATTCTAGCAGGAGTTTACAGACTCCCCTGCTCTTGATACACAATAAGAGCATAAGAACGGCCATACTGGGTCAGACCAATTGTCCATCCAGCCCCGTATCCTGTCTTCCGGCAGTGGCCAATGCCAAGTGCTTCAGGGGTAATGAACAGAACAGGTAATCATCATGCGAGCCATCCCATGTCGCACATTCCCAGCTTCTGGCAAACAGAAGCTAGGGGCACCATCCCTACCCATCCTGACTAATAGCCATTGATGAACCTATCTCCATGAACTTATCTAGTTCTTTTTTGAACCCTGTTATAATCCTTGCCTTTACAACATCCTCTGACGAGGAGTTCCACAGGTTGACTGTGCGTTGTGTGAAGAAATACTTCCTTTTGTTTTAAAACCTGCTGCCTGTTAATACACAGTACATGACCCCCCTACACCTGTCTAGGCACACACAGACTTTTTGCTCCATGTCAGTGCAACCCTCTGGCCCACCCCAGCCCATTGGGTCAGTCCAACCTATCTGAGTACTCTGATGCTACCATGCACTGTGAGTTCAGACTGGTGAGTCTTGCTGTGTTTTCTCAGCTGTCCTGTCAGCTCCAGGCTGTGTGACTGTAAGATTCCCCTTTTTGCAAGCATCAGTGCAGCAGCAACAGCAGCAGCAGCTGGCTCTCCTCCAAGCACCTCCGAGTTCAGACTCCGCACCCCTGCACTCTGGTGTCTCTGCCTCAGCTCAGTGCTTCTGCCACTGCAAACACTATTCTTGCTTTGTTGTCTCTACAAATCTTCCTGGCTTTGTCCCCCATCTGGTCATTAGCTCAAATTCTCCCTGGTGGTCCATACTTCATCCTAGGCCTCGATTTGGAGTTGCATTCCCCAGCTACTCAGGTTTGTGCAGAATAGTGGGGAGAGTGAAAGGGTGGGAGAAAGAAAGGGGAAGAGGGTCACTCTATCCAGTCCCATCCCTGTCTTTCCCTTATGTGGCAGAACTGTGCTGATTCCACTCCAGAAGGGTCTTCTGTACTCATGGAAGGTAGGAGCAGGATTTTGTCCGAAGTGATGCTAGTTAATATTTGTGCAGCACTTTTGCAAATATAGCACCATACAATATAAATGGTAAACATAAGCAGCAATGCATTTGGGTTGTGACTGATTCTTATTCATATATTTATTTAAATACCTGCCTAAAACATCTGATTTTACACTCTTCAGAATATAAGCAAAAAAAACCCAAGCACAATTGAAATCACTGGGAAGTTTTCCATTGATTTCAAGGGGAACAGGATCAGCCCCTTGCTTTCTAACTGTACACTTAATGGATTTTTCTTTTTTGCCCTCTGTTGTTGTAGGATTGTGGCTTCTCCAATAGCTACAGTATCAACCTTTGAGGCATAAACCAGCACTGATTCATGTTTATGCAGCTTATATTTACATCAGTAAGAACTGAGAGCAATATCTAGTACTAAACATTTAGAAGACTTGGGCAACTTGCAGGAAGCATAGATACATCATGTTTTGTGTACCACACATGGCGTGTTTCAAGCTTTTATACTTTTCGCTCAATATTTCACTGACATTTCTCTTTGTTAGATTATTTTCAGGGCAAAACGTGGTGTCAGTTATGTGGGAGATGTGGCAGTGGATGATATTTCCTTTGAAGATTGTTCCCCTTTGCTGATCCAAGACAGACCCTGCACTTCTGAAGAATTCACATGTGCCAATAAGTATTGCATCCCAAAGGATAATCTGTGTGATTTTGTGAATGACTGCGCTGATAACTCAGATGAGAGCCCTAACATTTGCAGTAAGTATGGTAGTTCCTTACTCTAATTATCAAGAGTAACTGTGCCTGCTGTGAATTGTTAATGCAGCAACACTATTGGCAGTTCATCAACCAAGAAATTAAAAGTGAGGTTAATAATGTAAGTATATTCCTTGGGTTAGTGGGTTTTTTCTCTGTTTAATTTGAAAGCATGTCTTGCAAAATAAAATTTGCTGCTCACGGATTTTTCCCAACATAAATTAATTCAGAGAACAGCTCTGCCTTTTAAAACAAACAGAACCAAATCATTGTTTTCCACATGAAAAAATAAAAGCAAAAAATATGTCAAGCAAAATACATCTGGGATTTTAGGAACCTTGCTTACTTTGATGTTTCAGGAATTGTCAAGTCTCTTAGCTCTTTCATGAATATCAGATAACTTTAGTTTTGCAGCAGAAATCAACAAACAGTATCTTCAGTCTAGAATTCAAAAACAGCACTTCATATCAAAAGAGTACTTCTCAAGAGGATTGGATCACACTATACTCTATTTCAGTATTGCTGGCAGACTCTTTCATCAATAAAATCTTGGTTAATTCTCATTCAGGCAAATCTCCATTGTTTGTACACTACAAACAGCTGTTTCATTGTAAATGTTATGAACACAGCTCATCAAAAATTAGATTATGACAAAGAAGGAATCATTCAGTAAACACCAGGTCAGATTCTCAGTTAGAGGAAATCAGTGTAATGTCATTTAAAATCATTTGAGCTGTGCTGATTTATATCGGCTGAGGATTTGACCCACTGTTTCTGGTTTCTGCACTGACAAACATTTTCCTTGGTCTCCATGAATGGTGATATCAGTGTAGACATACTGGGACTGATTCTGATTTCACACGGCTGTAAACCAGGAGTAGAGCAGATTGAAAATTTGAATTTCCATCTTGTGGAAAATTCTAAAAGTTTCACATTTGTTTTGATTCTGAATTCGGATAAAAAGTCAAAATATCAATATTTTTTGTAGAACGGAAAGTTCTACAATTTTTGTTTCAGAACAAACAATATTTTGGTTTGCAAATGTCACTTTATTTCAGTATTTTCAATTGAAATTAAATGATTCACCATTCCCAAATTGAAATGTTTAGTTTAATTTGTTGAACCAAATGAAAGCATTTCGTTACAGCTTAATTACACATTGAACTGCTGCAGTGCCTCCTGGTGATTATAGTTCGGTGCCTCATGTCCACATTCTTTGTATGGGTCAGGCTCCCCTGTGAGACTGCATTTCCCATGATGCACTATGGTGGTTCAGCCAGATAGGAAACAGTGTTGCATCATGGGAAAAGTGATCCAGCTGGAGAGCCCATTCCATAGAGGAGAGTGGGGACATGAGGCACCATGGCCTCCAGACCCACGTTAATGCTGAACTGATTCAAAACGAAACACTTCAATTCAGTTTGAAAAAGTTAAATGGTTAGATTTTGGTTGATCCAACCTGAAACTAAGTATTTTGTTTTGATTTTCCTGACAGAGAAGTTGAAACATTTTGGCAAAATTGAAATATTCCTGCAGAAAATTTTGCTTTTGTGGAAAGCACATTGTCTGTCAAAACAAACAGATCCTAGACATTTGGCTGGAACATTCCTAATTTACTGTAATAAAGAGGAATTTCAATAAAGTCACTGGATGGCCCAAATTGAGAGAGCAGGGCCAGAATCAGCCCTAAAGTTTCTATAGCAGTGTTCATTAGACATATGGCCTAATTTCATGCAACTGTTAAATATGTAGAGCCAGCTAATGATCCCATTCCTTTGGTTTAGTAACACCTTATTCCATAAGATGTTCAATAAGAGTCTCAGAGTCTGACCCATAGTATCACCATAAAACACAGACTTGGCGAAATGGTCAACTTAACTTAGCCTTACATTTCCTTGTCATTGTACTTTGCAGACCCGCAGGGGTCTGTTTTGGAACCGGGTCCGTTCAATATCTTCATTAACGACTTAAATATTGGCATAGAAAGTACGCTTATTAAGTTTGCAGATGATACCAAACTGGGAGGGATTGCAACTGCTTTGGAGGACAGGGTCATAATTCAAAATGATCTGGACAAATTGGAGAAATGGTCTGAGTTAAACAGGATGAAGTTTAACAAAGACAAATGCAAAGTGCTCCACTTAGGAAGAAAAAATCAGTTTCACACATACAGAATGGGAAGAGACTGTCTAGGAAGGAGTACGGCAGAAAGGGATCTAGGGGTTATAGTAGAACACAAGCTAAATATGAGTCAACAGTGTGATGCTGTTGCAAAAAAAGCAAACATGATTCTGGGATGTATTAACAGGTGTGTTGTGAGCAAGACACGAGAAGTCATTCTTCCACTCTGCTCTGGTTAGGCCTCAGCTGGAGTATTGTGTCCAGTTCTGGGCACCGCATTTCAAGAAAGATGTGGAAAAATTGGAGAGGGTCCAGAGAAGAGCAACAAGAATGATTAAAGGTCTTGAGAACATGATCTATGAAGGAAGGCTAAAAGAATTGGGTTTGTTTAGTTTGGAAAAGAGAAGACTGATAGCAGAGGGGACAAGATAGCAGTTTTCAGGTATCTAAAAGGGTGTCATAAGGAGAAGGGAGAAAACTTATTCACCTTAGCCTCTAAGGATAGAACGAGAAGCAATGGGATAAACTGCAGCAAGGGAGGTCTAGGTTGGACATTAGGAAAAAGTTCCTAAACGTCAGGGTGGTTAAACACTGGAATAAATTGCCTAGGGAGGTTGTGGAATCTCCATCTCTGGAGATATTTAAGAGGAGGTTAGATAAATGTCTATCAGGGATGGTCTAGACAGTATTTGGTCCTGCCATACGGGCAGGGAACTGGACTCGATGACCTCTCGAGGTCCCTTCCAGTCCTAGAATCTATGAATCTATAAACATTTATGTTGCCTTAACAATGTGTGTGGTGTTTTGTTTTTTCTTAGTGGTTTTTTCTTGCATTTAATAGGTGCTATAGTATACTAGTGTTTCCTTCCCTTTTCTGATACTTTTCCAGTGCGAAAATTAGAGAACAGCTAACTATAATTTGCCAACAAGAGAACAATGGACAGAAATGTCTCCTGTGTGTTCCCCTTGCCCCCTGAGGACATTATTTCTGTAGCATATCCTAATGTGACTTTCTCTGGTAACAGTGCCTCCTAGCATCGTTTTCACATCCTCTTCTCTTCACAGCACTGAATGTTAACAGACGAAATTCTTAGAGACTGGAGCTAGAATATGGAGACTTCAGTTATTTTTCATGAAATCATCTTTAAAAAACTGCTTTTAAAAATACATAAACAGCAGCCACCACACTCATTAAAATCTTGGTCACTAAAGTGAACAGCAGATGTTGGCATCATAGTTTAATTTTCCTTTGAACTAACTGAAGGACCGTGTAGTCAAATCTAATCTGCAGCATGCAATAAATAGTACATCAGCTTGCTTCTGCTCTCAGTAAATTTCTGTGACTCTATAACTTTTAATAGTCACTTCTTATATTTTAAAATTTGGTTATCAGATCAAAGACATAAGCTTACCAGCTACAGGTTAATCAGTACTGCACAAACAGGATGAGCCAATATCGAAAAACATTTATTGAAGAAAGCATTCACCTTTGTGAATATGGTGAAAAATGAGTTGAAATGGCATATAAAAATTGTGGCTTTTGTCCTGAATCTTTATCTTACCTTGGATTATGATGATAACAAATAAAGATTAGATTGTTTTTTTCAAGGCAAATTTCCCCCAAAAAAAGAACAGAAAAAATGTACCTACATTTCTAATTCTGTGTACTCATTTAAACAGTACAAAATAAGTTATGCATTTAATTGACTCTATTTCCATTCTAGAGACAAATATAAATCAGCCCCTAATATTGCTGACTGCTCAAATTTACAGTCTAATAGGTTTTTGTTTGGGAAAAAAAATTGGCATTGTATTTGATAGTAGTGAAAGTGGGGCCTTTATAGCTTTGGTTTGAGCCTACACAAAAGGGATATAAGCTAGGCAGAGGCTATACAGTCTTCCCCACAAACTTCTCTCTGTGAGTGTTAACATGATTTCCTGTGCAATCCCAGTTTCAACTCACAATGGAGACTGCCAAGCATGATAGATTAGTGGTTTTTTGCTGAAGAAAAGTATCCACTAGGCTATATGCTGAGATCACAAAACTCATTTTGATTCATTCTTTCAGGGCACCAGAAGTATCAGATTAGTACATGCTTATGCACGCTGCAATTTATCCTCAAGATTTCTCATCTCTCAGTTCTTGTTTCATGGTGAAACTTCTGTGTAAACCAGATTTAGGTGGTCATTCTGTCAGTAATACTTGGGACTGATGGCTTTGGATTGGCTGTTGATGTGGCTTGGCAGAAGAAAATTCCCATAAATATGAAACAAACTTAAGTAAAAAGAAAAGAAATCCAGATTTTTCACTTTGATATTGCTTTTTCTGTAAATATTTATGGTTACAAAAGATTTTGGGCCCAATTACTATTACAATACTTAGTTTTATGGTATGCATATCCTATTCAACCGTTCTCATGGGCAATAACAAGGGTTTTGTTTTCATGTAATAATCCAGGTCTGACCTTTCAATTGTGAGCTTTTTTCCAGTTTTATATCATGGTAAGGTCTATCCTAATTTACCCCAGAAAAGTGCTGTTTCCATTTTTTTTCATTCTGTAGGCTGCCTCATAACAGAGAGCCATTAAAGGACCCTTCCCCCCCACTGATTGTTTGTCACAATTGTTCATTCTGTGGAGCCACCAGAGAAGGATCCCTTCACCAACTGCTAAGCCACAAATGACCGTTTGAAAACGACTGTCCCAGGAGTCTTAGGTCTGTGCTGGCTTCTGTGAAATCCATAGAGGAGGAAAGTCTGCAGGGTTCAAGTGTAGAAAACCAGAAATTGGTAGTGCTGGCCAAGGATGGGAGTGGGGGCAAGAAGCCTGAAGGATGTGCTGATTCAGCACATCTGTTTAGTAGCTTTCAAGTGGCTTTTATGGATCCCTGGCCATAACTCAAGGTACCATTGCCTCCCCTGAATGTAGAGAGCCAGGCTGCTTCTGAAATTTGTGATTTAACAACTTTCTGCTCCAGACAGGGGGAATCTGGCCCATAATCTCTGTAAAATCCATGACGACCCAAAACATTAACAGAACAATATTGCAAGGCAATACCCACAAAGACAGTTAATGTAAAAGTGCTCTAAAAGATGGTGCTTCTGAGACATTATTGCTAGTATGTTGTTCAGTATGTGAATCCATCTTGTGGATAAAAGATTTACTTCTGTACAGAAGTGCGTCTTGTCATAAGGGAGTTTTTGTTTACGACACTTTACAGAGGAAGGATTTTTAACTTTATAACTTTGGATATTTGTGCTGGAAAGCAGATCAGGTACTACAAGTGTTAACAGGCAGACTAAGGTTACCCTGGGGACAGTCAGCTCTTTCAAATATCTGGGATTTATCCCTGCAGATTGCTGCTGAGAGAATGATCAGCGCAGAGCTTTTATCAGGCCTCTAATATGATAAGCACTGGTCATTCTATAGCTGATTAAATTTGTCACAGCTATTGTTCTTCAAGTATTGTAACATGTTGGAGTGTATCATTAGTACTGCTTTGTTAGTGTAATTACACAGGAGTATAGTAACCACAGAATGGTGTCATCATGGCAGAATATATTGCAGCATTATTACAACAGTGTTAGGAAACTGCAGGCATCTTTACTGTACACTGAGGCTAACTGTGCACCAGAGGGGATCTCTGAACCAGCTCTGAATAAGCTGATGTGGAAGTGCCTACTGGAAGTGGTCTAAAAGCGGGATACATGTTTACTGTATGCAGATCCTTCTGAAAGAGGCTCAGTAGGGCAGCAGTGTTTTTCCAAGCCCAGAGGCTGGACGAGTGCCACTGGAGGGGCTTCACGGCCACCCTCTGACCTGCCTTTGGAGTTGGGTGAAATGAATTCCATTTCTACCCCTCTCCCACAGTGAATTCCCTACCAAATCCTGGTAACTTGATGTCCCACTGTGTCTGTAGGAATGAATTTCACCATAAGTAAACAATACTTATGTCAATTTAGTAAATGAATTGTTACGGCCCAGATTGCACCTGGCTCTATGCCCAGGAGGGGGATAAAACCCTCACCCCTGTGAAGCCTCCCCACATCTTAGTTCAGGGGTTGGGGAGGAGATCAGGGCTTGGAGACTGGTACCCCCTCCCAATATGAAACATGGGTGAAGAGCCCCAGAAAGCAGGTGGAACCTTGGCTATAAGTTTCCTGGGTAAGGGTACAGTTTTGGGAAGAGAAGAGCTGCACATCTTGTCTGCTAAAGAGAGACCTTAATGCTCATAAGTAAAGTAGTTTTGTGAAAAGGAATATGGCGGTATCATTAAGCAGTTAAACCTTCAACTCTAAATCTGAATTTTTAGTTTTCTACCCCGTTTTCACTGGAAGAATGACCCATTTAAAATTGCTTCATTAAATAAATATAATAAAGGCCCCGAAGCTTTCATTTACATTGAAATGCTGGCAAAACAAACATCATAGGGCATCAGTTTGCCAACTGCAATTCTCCAAAGCACCTCGCTCGTTAATTTTGCCAGCTAACAATATACTTCAGAAGTAAGTTTTCATTTCCCCAGCTGTAAGATTGAAATTGGAATTTTTCATAAATTGTCAGACTAGAAAGGGACATTAGCTTAGAAATAGGTTAGCTTTTGCTCTATTTAATTACCTCTTTTGATACAGGTGTTTCATGTAGGTCATGTGTGGCCAATATAATTTTGATCACATGCCTAACATTCCTAATATAAAATAGTTTATTTCTTAATTATTGAACTGTTGTCCAACTGATTAACTAGCTAATTCACCGTCCCTGTTCCATTACTCCAGAAGCAACAGGTTGACTTTGCCGTTATACCTCTTGGTTCACAGCTCAACACAGAGGTACTTGCTAAAGGGAATTTTACATATAATATGTGCAGCATTAATTGGTATATTAAATATCAGTATAGTTTCAGGTCCTGATTCAGAAAAACATTCTTCTATATGAAAGGTGCTTGAGCATGTGCATAAGTGCTTTACTAAAGAGAAATGGATTTAGCAAGCATGGGAGTCTTAAAAATCATAATGAAATGAACACAGGACAGAAGTTGGGGCTGCAGTAGCCTTATGAATTTTGTTGGCCGCTTACTCGCAATTCAAAGTTATTATTATGTTTTGAATGACTATGTGCTAATCCTTTTTGCACAACAGACTTTTTGGTTATTGTTCAAGTCTACACTATATTCACAAACAAAAATTGTCAGGAAAAGAAACAAATTTTGCTTGAATTTTCATTAATGATTTCTAAATTTTCCTTGCTTCTTTTTTACAGACAGTTAAATTTCCAGTAGATCAATTTTGGGGGTGTTGGGCTGTGTTGTTTTGGTTCTAGCCCATCTCTAGGACTTGAAGAATCGTTGGCCTCTCTCCTGAGACTTCTAAACAGATGCCACTTAAATACAGCTACCTTTTAGATGTTGAACTTTATCAGACCTCTGAAGAGGCCCAGGTTCTGATTGTACTTTAAGAGAAGGCTTTTGTGAGTTCTTCTTTTGTCAAACAAATCAGGTTGGGGCATTTGAACAATTTAGCTTCAAAATACTTTTTCTTTCCAGCAATAACAAGAAGAATTATTTGAGGCTTGATCCAAAGCCCACTGAAATCAATGGAAAGATGCCCATTAACATTAGTGAGCTTTGGCTCAGGTTTGTAATTATCAGCAAATTTTAAGAAAATCTAGATAAAACTCTTAGAATATTGTAATTCTGTCAACATAAATTTATATGAATAGCTGACTTCAAATGTTGACCAATTTGGCACTTTAGAAAGTAAATCTTAGTACTTGAAACTTGTGAAACAACTGTACAGGAAATATAAAACACGCATTTTATACATATAAATATAATCAGACTTTGACAGCTTTATGTACAGGCATAAAATAATGTTCAGTTATAAGCATCTTGATTTGCATATTGCCCATTAAAATGTGTGTGTTAATTTTTACTGAAAGCAAATGGTTAGAGAAAATAAGCTAGAATTAAAGGACAGAGGCTGTTTGGTAATCAGAAATCCTTTTAAAATGATCTAATTATCAGCAGTCTTTTTATGATAGTAAACCAACCACTTGTCTATTAAAAAGACTCATTAATAAAACAAGTTCATGATTTTTTTCTGTTGTGAGGATGTAGATAAATCACTTGTTTGTCTATTTGGTTATCAGCTGGTTCTTTGGATCTACCTATATTTTTACACAGTATATTTTACAATAATTTTCTCAGGTACATCCATGGGGCGCTGTGATTTTGAATTTGATCTTTGTGCCTGGGAGCAGGATCAGAATGATGACTTTGATTGGAATCTCAGAACTGGCAGCATCCTGAAATCTGGCCCTGGACCAGCTGCTGATCATACCTTGCAAGGGCCATCTGGTCATTACATCTTCATAAAAAGCTCGTTCCCTCAGTTGCCAGAGCAGAAGGCCAGGATTTTCAGTCCAAAGCTAAGCAGAAGAAGCAAAAACTGCAAGGTAGGTCAAGGCATAATACTGGAAGGTATGAGTTTGATGTGGAATGCTACAAAGTAATAATCACTAATGTGATAGATTATCACTAACATGTTTCTTAAAGAAAACTGGCATGTTCTAAAAATGTTATGATCCTGATCCTGGGTTGACCTTGAAACCAATTACCAAACAAACATTTTGTTTCTCATGGTGCAGAAAATTAAAGAAGAATGATTTCTGTTGATGAATTAAGTACTCTGGCAGACTTGGAAGGAATTGGTAGTAGAAGCAGATATTGTCTATTCAGTGGGTGGCTTAGAAAAATCTTATATAACAAAAGCACTGAAAAACCTGCATATATCTGCTTTGTGCTTTAATGGAGAAATTGAATAGAGGTACATTAACAACTGGATACAAGGGAGTGTAACTAGAAATGGAAGAATACATGATGAGAAGATTCTTCTCACTGATCTATCAGAAATTAAACTAGGGAAGAGTAAACTTTTATTTATCAAAGTGCTACAGCACATTTGTCATGGGTCCTGAAAAGAGCCTGGTAAACATTTGGAAAAAATGGATTGAAAGGCTGTCTAGTTTCAGTGCATCCTCTGCCTTCTTTGCTAAACTGCTGTTTTGTATCTTCTTCTTAACCCAGTGGGTTAAAACAGGTATGTCTGTGGCTCCTGCAGTCACAGTACACTAGAAAGGGATTTCTGGAATTTTGGGGGAAAATGTTTTTATAGTATTACTTGCTCTATTTATATACTGTATTTTCCCACTCATTGACTATTGTTTTCCACAATTTATAAGGTTTTACAATGTGCAGATAAATGGGGTTGCCATGACAGATTAACAGTCTATTAAAAGAGGGTTATTAAAGTATTCTTGCTAACCTAATTGGTAATGCATGCATAACACATCCATTTACCTATTTAAATAATAAACCCTACACCCGACTCAAACATAAATATTGCCAACTCTGTGTATTTTCACTAGCAGAAATAATTTTGTTGACCATTGTCTCTCCTTCCTCCTCCTCCTCCTGTAGTTAACTCCTGCCTTCCTTCATGAACCCAAACTTGCACACATGAGCATGCATAAAACGACTGGAGGAATAAGGATTTGAGGCCTTTGTAAGAAATATTTTTATGAGACATTCAAAGGAGGAGGGAATGGAAGTTTGAAGGCAGAGCCGGGAAGGGGTTTCCAGGCATAGAGGGTGGTGTTGAAGAAGGCCAAGAGAAAAGACCAGAGATTAAGGGGTGAAGTTAATTTAGCATTTTGGGTGAAGTAAAGACAAGGTGAAAGATAAAAGGAGATCTGGGCAGAGGTAAGAGAAGCCTAAGTTGTGTACAGCCCTGAAAGTTAGGGGAAGGAATCTAGTGAATCTTGAGTTTAAAAGCGAGCATTCAGGAAATACAATTTCAATTCATAAATGCAAGAGTAAATCATTGTTAGCATGTAAATATCTACCCAGCATACGAGTAGAAATGATGTCAGCCTTTTCAATGTATCCATTTATGTGTACGCCTGCTCAGCAGTTCTTTGCTGTTCTGATCACAAAACAACCACTCCTCCTCCTATCACCTGGAAGTATCTCCACTACTCATTATATGGCTGGAATTCTTAATCCATCCTCAGACATGAACTGAGTTCCAGTCCCTTGATTGAAAGACAATACCAATGCCTGTCTGCTTGCACAAATTTTATCATTTTATTTCATTTTGACCTGTAAAAGAGGGTGTTTCATCTTTCAGATTCGAATTTTGCAGAGATTCATTTTGTTTTGCTGATTAACACCTATACAGCTACTTTATCTTAGTTTGATTCCATATAGAAACTAGACTTGTCAGGAAGGTAACTATCAGAAATCTTCTTGATGCTGACAAATTTAAATTTGATTTTTAAAGAGCCTTTGATTTGAGCTGATTCTGAGATTCTCTGAGTGTACAGGTGCAGAGCTGCTCTTTGGAACTGAGGCAGTCTAATCCAAACACATTTCTAAATAGATTTACTGAATTTTTCAAATGGAACCTCATCTCAAACTTTAACCCCTTACCCAGATAGTTCATACTGAAAAAGAGAAAGTGTAATAGTGATTTGGGAAATTTACTTTTAACAGATTTGGTTGGTTTAATATTTTCCAGATCACTTGATTTCACTTTCTTTATCTTCTTGTCAAATCGCAAACCCTTTATAGATAAGAAATTCAGGAAATGTTAAACAAAAATGTTCAGATTTTATTATACAAATATAACAGGAGTAAATCAGTTTGTCAATAGAGAAAAAATAAATTAACCACTAAACATTTAACTTGGAAATTCTGGGCCATGAACTTATGTTTTCCAAATCAGTTTCCTAACAGACTTCTGAAAAAGATATATGAAAAAAAAAATCTTCTCCCATATTTGAAAATTTCTGCCTAAATCCTCTTTCCCCTTATGCTCTCTGACTCATAGTCCCACTCCTTTTAACATCTATATGTAAACAATAAAATATGCTTTGAAGAAATAAAGACTAACTAATGATAAATGGTCCATTGTATGAATATTGTTTTATATTGTATATTAAGTGCCAGAAGAATGGAGGAGGGTCACAGCTGGCAACAATTAACTTTTTCGTGAATAAATGTGTTTATCAGGTATATAGAATTGCCTTTAATCTTTAGGCAGAAGACCTTTTTCCTATTTTGAAACAGTCAAAGCCAGGTTTGACTTTTCAAGCACTTTTTTGAACATCTATGCAGTTTTGAAGTTTCCTTTTATACTAGTTCTTCAAGAGAACTCGGGTTTGGATCATATTGGCATGCACACACTGCTGGCTGGCTTTGTGGACTGTAGCCAACTGTATTTTGATGTTCAGAAGTGCTGGTGAGCATCAGTGATTGAGAGGCAAAGGAGACATGGAATGGAATAAAGAATATAATGAAATAAGGATGATAATCTTGTGTTTCACAGAGTACATTGATTGCCTGCAGGGATCAGGAGGGTTTTTTCTCATGCACAGAATTGCATATTTAGTTACAAATATAATAGGGTGGGAATGGGGATACCATTTTCAGTTGATGCCACCGCAAGATGCAGATTCCAATCTCAGCTGACCAGTGTACTCGTCTGATATACGAAATCTTATGTTCCACAAAAACTACCTGTTTCAAGGCCTAGGACTGCGTCAGAGTAGATACATTTTCTTATTTCTTAGAATGAGCAGGAGTCTAAATTCCTTGGAGTCAGTGCAGAAGCTACTTAAGTATACACATTAGAGCCATAAAAAGAACAGGAATACTTCAAAAAAACTTTTGAAGTGATAATCAAGATAGCCCAGTACAGTGTCTGTACTGGGCTATCTTGATTATCACTTCAAAAGTTTTTTTTCCTCTTACTTAATTGGCCTCTCAGAGTTGGTAAGACAACTCCCACCTGTTCATGCTCTCTGTATGTGTGTATATATATATCCTCAATATATGTTCCACTCTATATGCATCCGAAGAAGTGGGCTGTAGTCCACGAAAGCTTATGCTCTAATAAATTTGTTAGTCTCTAAGGTGCCACAAGTACTCCTGTTCTTTTTGCGGATACAGACTAACACGGCTGCTACTCTGAAACCTGTCATTAGAGCCATAGGTAGAAATCCTGGCCCCACTGAAGTCAATAGCAAAACTCCCATTGACTTCAATGCGCCCACCATTTCAGCCATAGAACATATGCAAATTGCTAAATGTAAAAGGAGGCAGAAGGCAAGGAAAACACAGTGTGGTTAAAAGGCAAGATATACTCAAGCCAAAACAGTATCCTTCAAAAAGTGTAAAGTGATACTAATAGAAAGGAACACAACTTTATGGCAGGTACACTGTGTAATCTGTCATTAAAATCAGTTACTCTACCAGAGAACTGAAGGATAGTGAGAACTGAGTCTACATTTTGTCGTGCCAAGGTGATCTCATAAATTACAGACCAGCAAGTTTTACTTCAGTACCAGGAAATTAGTTGAAAATATAGAACTCATAGTTGTAATTTATTTTAAGAAGTCTTTGATAAATTCATCACAAGAAGCTGTGATGACTAAGTCTAAGTAGTAATGGAGTGAGAGGTAAAGTTCTGTCATGGACTAGAATCTGGTTGAAAGAGAACAGTGTATAAGAATAAATGCTTCACTGGCAATGACAACAGCTTCCCTTCACTGTGGTTCTTCCTTGTACTTTATCTACTGTTATCCTACTTGAGCACTGTCATTATGTTCAATATTCTGTTTTTCTCTTTTCACTTATGAGTCCTTCTATTTTCCCTACTCTCTCTGAAGCAATCATACTAGGGTACGAAAGAACTCTGTGCAGGTGAGGCACTTCAGAGTCCATCAACAACACCATAATTAGCCTGAGAAGAGTTGCACTTGAGTGATTCAAGATACTCCCCATATGTTAAAGGACATTGTTTATACATTCTCCTTGCCCCTGCTGTGTCATCAGTTTTCACAGTTTTAAATTTAAATGTGAAATATGCTCAGAAGAAGTTTACCAGCAGCTCTATAAGCCCTGAAATGTTGGTTTCCAAAATAGCTTTCATTAGTTTACTGAAGGAATAGTTCTACTAATGATATTTTCCTTGTGTTTAATTAAAACCCTGGATAATGAATGATTCAGCAGTTTTGATGCTCTTCTGAGAACTGAGGATGCTTCTGTAGTGAAAATTTAGGGTAATTATAATGACAGAGTATACTTAATGTTCCCTACTGGGTATTTAATGTCATTACTCTTGGTTGCAGATATTATTTTATTACCATATGTATGGAGTGAACATCGGATCATTAACCATCTATCAGGTGACAGCATCAAACCAAGAAAAAGTCCTACTCCACCTAACTGGAAACCAGGGAAACTTCTGGCAGAGAAAACTGTTGCTTCTGGATGCAGATGAGGACTTTCAGATCACCTTTGAAGGGCAAGTTGGGAAAGGATACAGGGGCAACATAGCACTTGATGACATCACATTCACCAAGGAATGTTTGCCATCACCTGACTTATCAGCAGAACCCACAGCACTACCTTCAACAGGTACATTCCTATTAAATAGACTTAGCAATTTCACAGCATCAGATTCTGGAAAGAATAACGAACAAGCCTTACTTTGATTTTTCTTTTTGGTTTTTTTTAATGGTCAGAAATGAATATAATTTGAAATAGCTCTTTAGTATGTTGACCAAAGTATTGCGTAGAAGAGCTGTTTGGAAAAGTGAGTCACTGATCTTGAATCTGCATGACATACTCATCTTGAGCAGGACAAACTCACAGGAGTGGTCCCATTTAAGTCAGTGGGGCTATTCACTTGTAAAATCAAGTGTGAAAGGACAAAGAGTGCAAGGGGCTTGCTTCCCTAGAGCCCATATGCAAAGACTGGGCAGAATCCCAATGGAGAGTATAGTTACAGCTTCCTGCTAGCACCTCCCTGGATGCAAAAGGTACATGTGAGACAAGCGGAAAAGGGCAAAAACCCCTCCCTGCCCACTTGCCAGAAGAACTGTTGCAAGGGTGACAGAGCTGCTACTCCAGCATATGCTCCCACTGTAATTAGTGTGCCACCAATCAACACATAGCTTCCAGCATGAACTGAAATTTAAGTCAGAAGCTAACCCTTAATTTCCATCAATTTTGATTGTGAGTGATTCATAGCCAGTGAATCAGGGAAAAGCTCTTCCTGTTTTTAGACAGCTTTTGGCAACTAAGCTCTCAGATGCAATCTATGAATATGCAACTCTCATTGGGATTTCTGCCATGGCTTGAGGGCAGTGTAGGACTCTCAGGATTTTGTATCTTTTGAAGGGGAGGCATTTATAATGGGTTTCCATTGAATTGGGAGCCTGTTATTTTCCTAAATCTGTTTTCAGAAAGCCTTGTTGAGACAGTGAATTGGGATACAATAAGCTGTAATTTTTATTTTATTGATCTTTTGTTTCACATTTGTTCTTTCCATAAGCATAGTAGTTACCATCAAATTGCATAACTACTTGAAAATTATGACAAACACAGTGTAAAACAGTCTAGGCTTGGCTGTGGTAGAAACGTTGTACTTTTCCTTGAGAATGATATTTTTCTAATGGTTGATGGTTTGGATTCACTTTCCTCTTTCTTCTCTTTGGGGTGGGAAAAGTTTTTCTTTCTAAAAGGCCCTGTGATTCTTATCTTCAGCATAATATCCATACTAGAGCTGGTGAGAATTCTCTAGATTAAATGAAATGTTGGCAAAATATCCTGTTTTGCTGAGACATTGGTTTCAATGAAGTTTCCATTGGGGATTGGGGGTGAGACAAAAGACACTCTGTAGCCTGAGGGTGATGGCATTGGCCTGGGATTCTGCCTGAGTCAGAGCAGAGATTTTCATCCTATATCACTCTGACTCCAAGAGAGCAAGGACTTGAACCTGGGTCTCCCAGATCTCAGCCAGTGCTTTAGCCAGACAGGCATACACGAACACACTCTTGCTTCCTGAATTGAAAAGCTCAGGTTTCAAGCTAAAAACAACTGACAATTTAAGTTTTTGCAAAAATGGTCAAAACGTTTTGATTTTGTTCCAGTGGAGAATGAAAGCAATTTTGAAACCTCAAATGTTGCTGCAAAACAGAACAGTCATCCTCCAGTCATCTCTAATTTGTATTCCTCTTACTGTCCCCTTCCCAAAATATATATAGGCATAAGATATAGTTCATGCTAACAGTCATGGGTTCTGTGGACACAATGACAGAGTGGCTAGCATTATCAATGACTGAGGCTGGTTGCAATGCGATAGTAATTGCCATTAGGTACAGAAAGATGGTAGTTGACATTTGCTATTCATTGAAATCATCTGACCTCTGATGCAACATCAACAACAAATTAATTGGAACAAAAGATGTAAAATGTAGTTGTTTTTGTTAAACTGGATTGGACCATTATTAACAATTAAGAAAGCTCTTTGTCCTTCTTCATGAGGGTGTTATGTTCAGTTTACCTACACAATCATTTTGAAAATTGCAGATGGCATGTGTACAGAAATCCTATCCTTTTCTATCTCCCCAGGCTGAGACAGAACTGGTCAAAATTCTCCAACATTTTTGATTTTGCAATTAATTTTTTAATTGAAATTTTGATTGGGTGGGGAAACAAACACAACTCAGACATATTTACAGAAATTATTTTTTAACATTTTTCATAGATATCTAGGCTGCAATAACTTTTACAAAGCAACTATACATAAAAAGATGAGAGATTAGGGCCAGGGTGTGGGACAAACTGACTCCTGTCAGTTAGGGGCTGAGGGTGAGCCCTAGGAGGCTATGGCACCTACCTGCCACTTGGCTGCCTGATGAGGGGAGGAAATCTTAAGTCACAATGAGACCTCAATGAGATTCTGCTGCCCACACCAGGATCTCTTGGGAGATGCCTCCTCCCCCAGTGTCACTTCCCAGTGCTCCCATGGCCATGCCTGGTGGTAGCAGGCAGGTCATGGACTCAGCACCGGGGAGAGGTAGTTTGGGTTTTGTGGTAAAGTTAATAGAGTGGAATTTTGGGGAGAGATTTTTCCTGGTTCTACCTTAACTTCCTGTGTAGGAACTTTAATATTTACTTGTCTCTATTCCCAATCAATAAAATTAAGGTATTTTCCCAGCTCACAAGAGTATTGTGAGGAGGAATCGATTTATTTGTGTGAGGTGAAGAGACACTACAGCAGGAGTCGGCAACGTTCGGCACGCGGCTTGCCAGGGTAAGCACCCTAGCGGGCCGGGCCAGTTTATTTACCTGCTGACGCGGCAGGTTCGGCCGATCACGGCCCCCACTCGCCGCAGTTTGCCGTCCCGGGCCAATGGGGGCGGCGGGAAGCGGTGCAGGCTGAGGGATGTGCTGGCCATGGCTTCCCGCCGCCCCCATTGGCCCGGGACGGCAAACCACGGCCAGTGGGGGCCGCGATCGGCCAAATCTGCCACGTCAGCAGGTAAATAAACTGGCCCAACCCACTAGGGTGCTTACCCTGGCAAGCCGTGTGCCGAACGTTGCCGACCCCTGCACTACACTGATCAATATCATGGAAAAGCCTATAGAAACACGGAAGCTCGCTATGTGGCTGCTGCTAAAGGATGGTTTTCTTCTTCAGAATTTCATTTACCACACTTTATGCACTTGGTCAAGCTGGTCTGGAAACTCTATCTAACACAGTGCATCAAGGTCAGAATTTGGCCCAGGCTGTGCAAGGGTTTCAAAATATCTCCTTAATACCTCATCAAATCCTTACAATCCATGCCATTCACTGCTCACTTCAATCACAGCCCAGACTCTGTGGCCTTCATTACAGACTAGATCAATACTTGAAAAGGAAAACTTTATACTATTGTGACCCCAAGAAGTGCATTTGCTGAGGTTTCTAATTCTGTACTCTCTGGTGTTTCTGGACCTGCTGCATTTACAGTAGATGTGAGTCCCTGTGGCAACATTTGAAACTTTAAAAGCTTTGCTTTTGATGGTGAAAGGCTGTTCAAAAATACGTCTATCAAACAAAAGTTATTAAAGCCTAAGAAAAAGCTACGAGGGACCCATTCCTTTGTATGATATGTCCAGGATGTAATCTGTAGAACTTCAGATGTTCACAGCAATTTCAAAGTAGCAGTATTGGTGCCTTAGGATTCATCTTAGCTGACATTATGTTTAGAGTTTATGTAAATCTATTTGCCTTTTCTCACCTACAGAATTTCCGTTTGTCCTGACCAGAGGTTTAAACTCTGATTTCCAAAGGTCCCAGGCTCGACCTGCTATTAAACCATGCTTTTTGCTGCATTATGGACAGTTATGGGGATGGAATTAGTTGCAAGGATTTGGACCCTTGATACCCTTTGACACTGGGCAGAGGGAAACATTGCAGCACCTGAAACTGTGCAGTTGGGATAAACCAAGACTGAGACATTTAGTCTTGTTTCCATAGGTTTAATTTTATAATGACCAGTGGTGTGTTGTCTGTGTATGCAATGAATGCATTGCAGGCCCCAGGACTGACTGTGCCCACAGGCCAATTCTGTCTGGCCTCCAAATGCACCTGGAGGATGCCATTTTATAGAACAAGAGGAGAGTTGCTCCACCTCAGAGACCGCTAACAAGAGAAACAGGGCAACTGAGAAGGAGACAATCACAGGCGTCATCACTCCTGATGCTGCATGGACCAGCTGCAAAGCAGTATGCCCCAAGAGGAGGGGCTGGTGATAGACCAGGGGCAATAGAACCTGATATACGAAGGTCATATAGCTGACTCCAGAAAGACTGTCTGAAAGACAGGCCACCTTTGCCTTTCTTTGTTTTCCTCCCGATTCCTCTCTCTCATAAGGGAAAGAGAGGGGAAAGGACCTTTCTTTTGTCTGTTTGTTTGACTTAGAGAACTCCTCATGTGCTGCAAACTGGGGGAAGAGGAAAGGACAGTATAGATGACAGGCAGGAGGGTGGAGGGAGCCCCTGTTCCCCACATATGTCAATACCTGGAGACAGATAGTCACAGCTGATAATTTTAAAAGAGAACAGAGGTATAATTCTATAATAAGGCACTAGTCTTCTAAGTATTTAAACTCTGCATTTCCTGTCGCCGTTTCTCTCCTTGGTAAATATTCAGTAATATTTAAAGGATGGAGGAGAGAGTTTGACAACTCAAAAAAAAAAAAAAAAAAAGTCATTTTGAAAGCATTGTCATGGACTGCTGACTAACTGCCTGTCCGCATGGCGCTGCTTAGCAACCACCCCAGTCTGGCAAGTCTCTCAGAGCTGCTTAGACGGTTGAGGCTCAGAAACAATAAAGCCTCATTTCAGGGCACTGCTTATCAGCTCTTCACTGTATGAATAGTGATGGCTATTGTAGTATCTGGAGCTGTTCACATTCTTCAATGGTAGTCTGTGTAGGAAGGCAACACTACTTACTCCATCCACTGTGGCTTTCTTTGCTTTGGGCTGGATTAGAAAAGTACAGTCTGCCTTGGGTAAGGGGAAGCACATAGCTGCAGCACTTCTGGAGCAGTCCTGGAAAAAAACTGTGACTCCTCTGCTCTGCCTTTGCTCTGGAGCGTTCATCCCCTTTTCTGGAGTAGCCTACTCCCCACTATGTGCCTGGCCAGTTCACTGCCAGGCCAGCAAGAGGGGATTGGGGGGGAGTTGAGCTAAGGTTCTTCCCATATTCCATCCCTCTCTGCCGCTTTGCTCACAGGGAGACTGTGACAGGGTTGGGGAAAACCCCATCCAGTGTGTGATGAGTGCGTCCCATCACACTTCTAAACCCAAGTCAATATACTCACCCTTCTTAGTAAGGTAAGGAGGCCTAATGGCCAAAGTCAATGTACTCTCCCCTAATAGCTGGGCAGTGCGGCCCAATGGCCAGAGTCAATAGATTTGCCCCAGTTGGCAGGACAGTAAGGCCCAGCAGCTACAGTCAGTAAATTTGCCTCGGTGAGACAGGGCAATGCAGTCCAATGGCCAGAGCCAATAGATTCACCCCTCTTTGCCACAGTCCATAGCTTTGCCCCTCTTAATGGGGCAGTAAGGCCTAATGGCGACAGTCAGTAAATTCACCCCAGTGAGACAGGGCAGTAAGGCTTAGTGGCCAGAGTCCATAGGTTCACCCCCCACAGCAAGGAAGTAATGCCTAGTGTCCACAGTCAGTAAATTCACCCTGGTGAGACAGGACAGTAAGGCCAAGTGGCCAGAGTCAGTTAGGATGAGGGCTTCCACGCACAAGAAAGGGGGGGTGGCAGCCTGGGTAAGGGGGTGCAGGCCCTCCCTCTCCACCAAACCCCAGCCCAGGGCAGGGGCACATGCCACTGAGTCAGCGGGTGGGGCAGGGGGTCTGACCAAAACACACTGGCTCAAAATTCCAGTTCACTAGCTGGGCACCTATCAAATTCCCCTGGGCTGCTTCCTAGCATCATTCCCGCTGTCACAGTCTGGGCATCTCCTTTATGTCTCGGTTCTCCGGTCTGCACAGTCCCCGGTGACTCCGGACTCAGCAAGGTCTCTGTAGGTACCTTGGAGTCTACCTGGGTTGTAGCATCTCCAGTTCCCATGGCCTTAGGCTTCGGATGATCCTTGGCTGGAGCCAGCATCATATATCCTTTCTCCCAACAGTTGGCCACAACTGAGCTGAGCTGCTCCCTTTTATACCAGTGCACCTGGAGCATGCCCAGTAGAGTGACGGGGGCATGGTTTCCTCAGCCCACAATGTAGGGTTAACCCTTTCCTGTCCTATGCAGGGCTAGTGCACCTTGTCACAGGGGCATATCACGCAAGTGTCCCCTGTTCACCTTCCTCCATAGCTGGGCTGAGTAGGGGAGGTCAATAGAAGTCACTTCCTTGCACAGCCACGTAATGGCTGCAGAAAAGGTGTGAGAACCTTTCCATTTTATTAATTTTGGTGGAATATTAATAGCTCTTAGAATTAAGAGTGACCCATTTTGCATTTTCATCTATTAATTATTTTTATTATTTATTTGTGTTACCATAGTGCCTAGGCACCCTAGTCATAGAGCAGGACCCCATTGTGCTAGGCACTGTCCAGACACAGAACAAAAAGGGATTCCCTTCCCCAAAGAGCTTATAAAATGGCAAGCCAAGATGGGGAAGAACAAGTAAACAATGAAACAGTATTGGGCAGCTTGACCACTGGTGGTCTCTGTGCACTAGCAGCCTAACTGTTGTCACGTTTTTCATGCACATCATAGGGAAGAGTTTCAAGGAGGAATTGAAAGTGGATAATGAGGTAGTTTTGGTGATGTTCATGGGGGCTACTCCCAAGCTTGTGGGGTAGCATGGGAAAGGTGCTTATCTGAAAATGTAACAAGTAGGCAATGGAGACTGGCGTCATAGGCCAATCAGAGGCAAGCATTGACACCTCAGTTGTGAATGAAAGATGATAGATGGATGACAGAGATTGACTATGAAGGGCTATGGAAGTGAATACAAGCAACTTATGTTAGAGAAGGGGGAACCAGTAAAGGGATGCAAAGGGAGAGATGACATGGTCAAAGTGACAGTTTAGGAAAATTATTCTGAATGGGTAGGAGTGGGGCAAGGTTGCATTTGTCAAGGCCAGATAGGGAGAGAGATGTTGCCATAATCAAGATGCAGGATGATGAGAACCTGGACAAGAGTTTTAGCAATGTGGATGGATAGGAAAGGCCATCTCTTAAAGATATTATGCAGAGAAAATGGGCAAGAATTAGATATAGCCTGGATGCATAAATTATGGGCTTGAGTGACAGGAAGGATGGTGATGCTGTCCACCGTGATCAAGAAAGGAGGGGCTGGAGCAGTCTTTCGGGAGAAGATTAGGTGCTCTGTTTTAGCCAAGTTGAGCTTGAGCTGGCAGCTAGACATCCACAAGGAGAGGTCAGAGAGACAGACAGAGATTTTAATTTGAACAGAAGGAGACCGATTTGGAGTAGAGAAATAGAACTGTGAATCATCCCCATAGTGATGGTACTTGAATTTGTCTTTGTAGATGAGCTTATCCAGAGTGAAGGTAGAGAGGGAGAAAAGAAGGGAACCCCAATAGAGAGTTGGAGGAGGGAGGAGGACGGTCCTCTGAAGAACATGCTGAAAGAGCTATTAGAGATGTAGAAGGAGAACCAGGACAGAGACACAGAAGCCCAGGGAAGACAGGATTTCAAGAAGAGGAGCCAAAGGTGATAGTGCCAAAGGTGGCTGACAGGTGAAGGACGATGAGGATGGAGTACTGATACAGAGCTTTAGCTAGAAAGAGATCAATAGAGACTTTGGCAAGAGAAGTTTCAGTACAATGCAAGGGTTGGAAACTGGATTGGAGAGGGCCTAGGATTGATTTGGAGGAGAGGAGCTCCAGAAAGCAATTGTAAACAGCCCATCTCTCTTTCATCTCTAAACTCATTGTATGGGCTGGTTTTTTAAAGGTGGGAGAGACTAAAGCATGTTTGTATTGTGAAGGGGGAAAACCAGAGGAGAGTGAGAGGTTAAGGAGAAGAATAAGGTAGGGAATGAGGGAGGGCACAAGGGAGATCAGAATATGGAATAGAATGGGGTCACTGGAGCAAGTGGAGAAGTTAAAGGAGGAAAGCAGTTGAGAAACTTCTGCATCAGGGAGAAGGAGAAGAGAGTTGTAAGGGGAGAAAGGGGAAGTGTATCTAGCATTCTTACCTTGACTAGGCTATAGCTCAAAATTGACTTGACTATAGTTGTAGTTGGGAAGGTGAGTAGGTGCTACAGCAAGATTAAAAAAGATTTAGACACATACAAATAAAAATAACCTCTGCAGGTACACTGAGATACAATTACGAGAGCTTCAGAGTATAAAAAGATCTTCAGCTAGAGTCAGGAAAGAAATTTCTCCCTATGCATAATTAATTGAATTACAGGTGGTTTATATCTTCCTCTGAAGCATCCAGTACTGGGCACTCTCTGAAACAGAGTACAGGATGAATAATAAACAAAATGATAATACATGCTTAGAGTATATTGTTGAGCAAATCTTGAAGCAGAAAACTGCTTCTAAAATTGCACCCACAATTTCTGTCTGCACCTAAAAGTGTACACGTGTAACTAACTTTCAGGTAAAAATAGGCTGTAGACATCTGATTTCCAGAGTGTTCCTGCAATGGTGATAGTCTAATTTATTTTATTCTCACCTGTGATTGCTGTGTACTCACAAAATTGCAGGTGCCATATTAGGAGGCCAAGTGAGGCCCATTTGAAAATTTATTCTTTATATTTGTAAGGCTATACAGGATGGTAAGTAAAGACTACTATCCTCTTTATACAATGGGAAAAATTGACACAGAGGTTAAATGAGTTGTCTAGAGCTATATAGTCAATGGCAGAGCTGGGATTAAGACTTAGGAAGTTCAAAGATCGCAGCTGAATCCATTGGACTTTGAGAAGGGATAGAACCACCAATAGACTATTCTGGTATGGGAAATAATCTGTTCCCTGTTTTTTGGACTATTGCAGCTTAGATTAGTGATCCTAAAATCTGAAACTTGGTGGTTGTCAATTTAACCCTAGGATAGTGCCTCAATAAAAATGAAAGGTATGTCAATTATAAGTCTACCTACTTTGACAGTTTCAGTTATAAATATAACATGGTCTGATATATGAGATGATGAAACAAAATTCATACAGAATAAGTGTATTCCTGGAATTATAACTGAAATTTGTATATGAAAAAAGATGTCTTAAATTCAACTTGTCCCCGTTCCACTGAAGTAATTATACGACAAACCAAAGGAGGCAGTAACAACAGAGTCTGCTATGTAAATTCTCTTCTAAATGCCTTTTTACTTTGGCTTGAGTTCAAGTGGTTCTGCAAAGTATAATAGACTCAGAAAGAAAATTGAAATCAAATAACCTGCCTTTTTGTGTAGGATGGGCAAAGCTAGGATACAATTTCACACAAAAAATTACTTGACCAAGAAGTGTTCTTCATTTTGTTCTCATCTGGTATGTGTTTACTGCCTTATTCACAAATACAGAAATGTGAATTTCTAATTTGGGCAGGAATGACCGTCCCAAATGAATCTGACATAAGACTCCACTGTATCAGCAATTTTCAGTTTTATAATCTAGTTAATTTTAATAGCATGAGTTTAAAGTTTCTAACTTAATAGAGATGTTGTAGGTACTTTAATAATACAGTAGCAGGTTTAAAATAATCTGCTGTACATAATACTATGCCACCTCCTGAAACCAAGATAAGATTTTTCCTGTACTTAGAAAAATAGGAGAAGGTGGAACTAATGTAGAATGAGTGGGTTACTGTAGTAGCTTCATTGTATAACAGTAACAGTCCTCAGCATAAGTGATCCAACACTGATTACCCAGTATATGCTCAACAACTCATTTAATACCTTGGTAAGGTTCTAAAGGCAATTCTCTCCTACAGAAAGGAGTGTAAGCTACTACATTGCCTGGAATTTCATACTTTTTAGACCCTTGTATACCTTCTCCAGCCAAGCTCCACCTATGTCTCATTACATGAGTTTGGCTTGCTGTGTTGCATTAATACATAATTTTGGATCCAGCTATTTCATTCCGTATGTGTATTGTTTTTTTTAAATAAATTCAAAGGCAGTTACAGTCTCACAGCTAGATCTACAATCTTATCGGCATTTACCCTGAGACAATGCCTGTTCTTTTTTAGCACTACTTGAGCTCAGAACACCTGTCACTTAAAACAAAACACATTTCCCTCTGAAACGCCCCCTCTGAAATTACTCTGGACATCAATGTTAGTTCAGGATCAGTGGCAGGTTTAGGGAGCAATACCTCATGACCCGTTAGGGCTAGAAACAGGAGATTCTCTTCTTACCAAAGGGGCGCAGAATTTGCTATTCGATCACAATACAGCGGACTTTAAAACTAAGACACTGGTATGTATGGAAAAGCTCCATTAGTTCACTTTTAAAGGCTTCTGATATTTGTTGTAATTTTATCTCCCGCTGAGACCCGTACAGTTTTGTATTTAGCATCGAAGGGAGCATGGCTGAATAGGCTGAGTGATATGAAAAATTGTGGCAATATGTTTTTAATATACTCAAACATCTTAAAAATTGTTTTACTGTAAGGCAAGTGGTGTGTGCAGAATGCATGATAGCATGTCGTGGTATGAAGACCTGACTGGAACTTAATTGGGATGTATATATACACACACACAGTCACACACAGTACCTTGTAAAAAATAAGTCTAAAGAATGAAACTGCTGTGCTTAGTCATTCTTGGATCTCATACATTAAATGTAAGAATGAAAGAACATTCAGATCTATAGTGAGATCAGAGCATGGTTTGACCCATAATTAATTAAGGCTCTGAGAGCGGGACAATAGAATATGATTAATGTCATCTATAGCCCTTTGAAATGTGGCACAGTCAGCACTCATTTTTCTCTTTGTCAAAGAACTTTGGTACCAAATAAGTATCTTGGCCCTTGGGCATCCAGAGATACATTTAAGGGAAATGTGTCACATCACTGATATCAAAGTATGTGACAAGTCGGGAGGAATTACTCGTCAAGGCAGGAACTTTGAAATTGAATGGTCTTTGAAAAACTGCAGTTAACAAAGCACATTTAAGGAGCTTGTATTAATTTGTGTGCATGCATGGGGCAAACTAATGATTCCTCTGAGGCAATGGACTGCTGAGGGAGCAGGTATACTATCTGATAGGTGGTTGTGGGAGTCATTATGACTTTAAAACCCACAATGCCTCCACTAATGCAGGGGGACCCCACTGGGGTGTAGCTATTGCTACACTTTTGGAAAGGCATAACCAGCATTGCTCTGCCAATACAGCTCTGTCAGCACTGAGAGCATAGTGAGTAGACCATGTCTGCACCCAGCCCAGTCCTTTCTGGGGCCACTAGTTTTGCTGGCAGCACTAACTCTCTTCTCCCACTGGATTCTCCAAATCTTGTATCTAAAGTTTGCCTCTGCATGGATGGACTGGAAAAGTGAGGAAGAGTGCTGCTCCCCCACTGTAATGCACCTTTTGAGGGTCCGCCATAAATTGTCCCACAGTATATTTACTGTGGTACCTGCAAACAGATAGCCATAAAAACATCACATATAAGCCTTTCATGGAGGGGATTGTCATGTTTTTGTTTTGTAGAGCACCCAATACAATGGGAGCCCCCAATCACATTTTTGAGCCTATGGGTGCCTATGGGTACTACTAACTGCTGACACGCAGCGATAATGAAGCTACAGTATGGAGTATATTTTAATTAAGATTCATGGAAATAGCTAGATCAACCATCTCCACTCTAGATGTTCAGTTGCTCACATGCAGGACTTGTCTACATGGGGGATTCTTGTACCAATGTAGCTGATTTGAAACCAAAGGAAGCACAAGGCCTGTTTTATACTAGTGCAGCACATTTGGCTGCCATTTGAACCAGTGTAGATACTAGTGCAAAAAATCTCTAGTGTAGATGAATCTCCATGTACGTGTAAGCAGGGAATGAATGAGCTTCCCCCTGACATCTAATGAGGAACTGAGGGAAAAGACTTCAGGAGCAGACCATATTTCCATAGACACACTACTTTACTTTATCTAGGTGTTCAGCAAACAGCAGTTTTGCCAAAGTGATCAGTTTTTGCTGGCTGTGGGTTACAATTCACTTTAGTATTGAATGCAGGGGTAGTGAAATGTTATTATCCTTATTGTATGAGTAAAGGTCAGCAGAATTGTACTTAGCCTGTCCTGACTGTGGGCACAGAATTTGGGGGTCTAAACTGAACTGAAACCTCACTTGCTAAGCAGGAGGTAGGGATGCCAAGTCACAGTGAAACAGAGAGGGGGTGGGGGCAGGTGTTCCTACAGGGTGGTGTGGACCGTGCTTAAAGAGTCCTAGACATCATTTGACACTCCCCTCTCTAGTGTTTAAAGTCAGAGCTGATTGGACTCAATTGAGAGTCCTTGTTTCTGGTCACTCATTACTAAAGCTAAAATCACTGAGCAGGCCTAGGGGTTAAGCCTTAGACCTGGTGTGGGGACAGTGTTACAGTGAAAGAAAAATGCATAGACTGCACTACTGGTGAGATTCCCAGGTACCCAGAGCTGGGTTAAGTGGCGGAATCTCAGAACATGGCACCGCAGAAGTGGCAGTGTCAAGCAGCAACAGTGATAGTGGTGGCAGAGCTGAGGGGCAGCAGAGATAGCAGTGGTGGTGGCAGAGATCACAGTAGCAACAGTGAGCCAGCTACAGCAGCAGAGGCACTGCTTGACATCCCCACCTTTCAGGGTAGGAGGTGAACCCACATGAACGCACCTCTGAACCATCAGTCTCTGCTGACCAAACACAACCAACTGTTAGTCAGGTGCAATGGAGGGAAAGGGGAGTGTGGGCTGAAGAGACATTCATTTGTTGGAGTTTCACACTGCAAGGTGGGAAACTGAGGCAAAGGATACTACCCAGTATACTCTGGAGTGGGTGTTTGCTTATGGTCACATGCTTTTGAATCATGGTTATGGTGTTTTCCCAAATTAATGCTGGGCTTCCTTTCCCTCTTAATAAAAGTTTTGTTATACATAGATTCAGTGTTTGCAAGTGGGAGGCATCAAGTGCTGGTGTTTCATTTCCCCAGATTACTGGGTGGGGGCTTGAGCCGTTTCTGTTTTGTATTGTTACAAGGTTTCTCTAGATATTGAAGCTGGCCCTTGTTGCTGCTGACACCACCTGACAGAAAGGTTACATTTTGGGGGGCTTGTCCGAGATCCCTGGTTGAGCACCCTTCACTAACACACTTTGAATAAGCCATTAATTTGGGGAAACAATGTTATATTTTGGGGAAATCACAGATTGTATAATGGCTGTATACATGTTAGAGGATTGGTGCTTATAGTAACAGGGGTACCTGAGGCATTCAATGAGGGCTCAATGGAATCTGCTTTACCAGCAGCCAGAGAATGCCTGAGCAAGTGCAGAATGTGTGGGCACATGTTTATGAGTGAGGATGGTGCCTTTGTAGCACGCTGTGAGTTGTCCGTGGCTGTGGAACTTTTACAAGTTCCAAGTGAGCTAGCAGTGTCAGATGCCACATGGAAGCTGGTAGTGCTGGAAGCCAGTCTCTATTGGCTCCTGCCTCAGATGTAGAGTTGTTAAAGGAAATGTCGGCCTTCTTAAGGAAAGAGGGAAACACTCTGCCTGATATGCTGAGTTTGTTGGGCCTTGACCCAACAGCCCAGGCCTGGGGGCTACAGCCTCATCTAAAGCATGGGCAAATGCTCTGGGTCAAGCATTGGAAAAGGTTGTGTAACCCCATCCTGAGTCAAACCCATATCATAAGTTAAGGTTATTCTCCACAGAGGGTATTTCATAGATAGTGTGCCTGAACTTGCCAGAGAAGTGTGGTAAGAGAAGAAGTGGACACCACTGCACTACTATGCCCCACCCTAAAGGAGTCACTAATGTGTCTGTGCTGATAGGGACCAACTCCAGTATCTCCAAGGTACTTGCTGATTACTGCAGACGGCAAGCTGTTGACCAGTATGTAAACACCTGACAATCCACAGGCTTTGTGCTGCAGCCTGTAGAGATATCAACACTAAAAAGGAGATTTCTGAGCTACCAATGGGAGCATTGAGGTACATGGGCATGACCCCTTTAGTGGTACCTGCAAGAACCGGGAGAAGTGCCTGCCATGACTACTTGCCTAAAAGGCAGTAAAAGGACGTGAACAATGGTAGAGCAGCTGACAGAAGGAGTGCTCCCTGGAGGAGCACTGATCACCAGGAGGTACATAATCTTACCCCCAGAAAGGTAACTATACTGATTGCTAATGAAACAGGCTGTGATATTGTAGTGAAACAAAGGCAGAAGATAGCAGACCTCTCTGAGCCCAAAACGATCATGGAACCCCAGTGTGAAGCCCAGTGTATAATGATAGACCCTGCAAGGTTTGACTTTGGGGATTCGCCATTGCCTGAGGATTGGAGGAATTGTCTAAGGAAGGAACTTTGTGAAAGGTCCAAGGTATTCTCACTGCATGAGTAGGATCTGAGATGTGCAAAGGGAGTGGGATACATTATCAGACTACAAGACTCAGAACCCTTCAGGGAGTGATCTAGGAAGATTGCTCTCTCAGAGATGGAGGATGTGCGGCCTTATCTTCAGCTGCTTGCAGATGGCATTGTTGAAGAATCTCACAGTCCATACGCCTTCACTATTATTGTGGGGGTCCCTAAGAAGAGTGGGAAAATCGGGATGTATATTGACTACCGAACTCTAAATAGGCACAGTGTAGTTTACCAGTACACCGAGCTATGAGTACAAGATGGCTTGGACTGTTTGCTAGGGAGGCAGTGATTCTCTGTGTTGAATTTTTGAAGTGGATACTATCATATACCTCTGGGAGAAGCAGATAAGGAGAAGACAGAGTTCATCTATCCTTTTAGGTTTCTATCTGTTTGAGTGCATACCCCACTTCTAAAGTGCTAGACCAGTTGGAAGCCTCTGAACTGAAGCTTTCAATTGATAAATGCCAGTAGAACATCAGTCAAATACATGGGTCACATTGTGTCTCAGGAGGGTGCGAGTATTAATCCAGATAAAATAAAAGGGCTCACTATATGGCCGCACCCAGATAATTACAGAGAGCTCAAGACCTTCCTAAGATTTAGCGGCTACTATCTAAATCTACCACTGGAGATTTGTGAAGAATTGTGCTACCATAGTAAAGCCTCAGAACGATCTTACTGGGGATATCAGTCCAACAAGAACAAATCTAAGACCAATGATAAGGAGAGCTTCCCAAGCCTCCTGAGATACTATGGCCCCTTGGAGCCCTTTGACTTTAATTGGTTTTGGAATAGATCCTTAGTCTCTGCCTCTCTGAGCAGATCTTTTGTTGTTCTGGTGTCCTGCCCCACCACCACCATTCTTGTCCACTGCACAACAGTGAAGCTGCTCACAGCATTGATACTGCACATGCTGCAGCTAATAATTTTTAAGAGTGACATATTCAGGAATGCAGAATGAGAGTCAAGGAATCGGACTCATATTTGATGCTCAATTACAACTGGTATCATGGTAATTCCCACTTGAGGACATCTGGGCCAGATTCATACAAGAAGAGTTTTGAGGAAATGCTTTGTATCGCCTCAGGCTAGGGCTGGGGCTTCTCAAACAGCATGTTTCTAGATACTGTGGAGCCACAGATCAGCATTCACAACTGAGCTAAAAGAGTAATTTTTTTTGAGTTAATCGCATGAGTTAACTGCGATTAATTGACAGCCCTAATTATTATTCCAGATTTGAACTGAGTAGCAAATTTAATCGCACTTTTAAACAATAGAATACCAATTGGAATTTATTAAATATTTTGAGATTTTTTTTTACATTTTCAAATACATTGATTTCTATTACAACACAGAATACAAAGTGTACAGTGCTCACTTTATATTATTATTATTATTACAAATATTTAACTGTAAAAATGATAAAAGAAATAGTAAGAACATAAGAATAGCCGTACCAGGTCAGACCAAAGGTCCATCTAGCCCAGTATCCTGTCTACCAACAGTGGCCAATGCCAGGTGCCCCAGAGGGAGTGAACCTAACAGGTAATGATCAAGTGATCTCTCTCCTGCCATCCATCTCCACCCTCTGACAAACAGAGGCTAGGGACACCATTCCTTACCTATCCTGGCTAATAGCCATTAATGGACTTAACCTCCATGAATTTATCTAGTTTTCTTTTAAGCCCTGTTATAGTCCTAGCCTTCACAACCTCCTCAGGCAAGGAGTTCTACAGATTGACTTTGTGCTATGTGAAGAAGAACTTCCTTTTATTTGTTTTAAACCATTTGGTGGCCCCAGTTCTTATATAATGGGAACAAGTAAATACATTTTCCTTATTCACTTTCTCCACACCACTCTTGATTTTATATACCTCTATCTTATCCCCCCTTAGTCTCCTCTTTTTCAAGCTGAAAAGTCCTAGTCTCTTTAATTTCTCCTAATATGGGACCCATTCCAAACCCCTAATCATTTTAGTTGCCCTTCTCTGAACCTTTTCTAATGCCAGTATATCTTTTTTGAGATGAGGAGACCACATCTGTACACAGTATTCAAGATGTGGGCGTACCATGGATTTATATAAGGGCAATAAGATATTCTCTGTCTTATTCTCTATCCCTTTTTTAATGATTCCTAACATCCTGTAGCTTTTTTGACTGCTTTTTTGTATTTTTCCAATTCACCTCATACAAGTACTGTAGTGCAATCTCTTTTTCATAAAAGTGCAACTTACAAATGTAGATTTTTGTTGTTGTTACATTACTGCACTCAAAACAAAACAATGTAAAACTTTAGCATCTACAAGTCCACTCAGTCTACTTCTTGTTCAGCCAATCGCTAAGAGAAACAAGTTGGTTGCAAAGTATTTATGTACCAGATATGCTAAACATTCGTATGCCCCTTCATGCTTCGGCCACCATTTCAGAGGATATGCTTCCATGCTGATAATGCTCGTTAATAATAATGCGTTAATTAAATTTGTAACTGAACTCCTTGGGGGAGGGGGGGAGATGTATGTCTCCTGTTCTGTTTTACCCATGTTCTGCCATATATTTTGTGTTATAGCAGTCTTGGATGATGACCCAGCACAGGTTTGTTTTAAGTACACTTTCACAGCAGATTTGACAAAACGCATATAAGATAGCAATGTGAGATTTCTAAAAATAGCTATAGCACTCGACCCAAGGTTTAAGAATCAGAAGTGTCTTCCAAAATCTCAGCGGGACGAGGTGTGGAGCTTGCATTCAGAAATCTTAAAAGGCAACACTCAGATGTGGAAACTACAGAACTCAAACCACCAAAAAAGAATATCAACCTTCTGCTGGTGGCAACTGACTCAGATGATGAAAATGAACATGCATCTGTCCACACTGCTGTGGATGGTTATCGAGCAGAACCCATCATCAACATGGACACATGTCCTATGGAATGGTGGTTGAAGATGAAGGGACATGTGAATCTTTAGCCCATCTGGCACGTAAATATCTTGCGACGCCGTCTATAACAGTGCCATGTAAACGCCTGTTCTTGCTTTAGGTGACATTGTAAACAAGAAGCAGGCAGCATTATCTCCTGCAATTTGTAACCAAGTTTGGTTGTCTGAATGATTGGCTGAAGTAGGATTGAGTGGACTTGTAGGCTCTAAAGTTTTACATTGTTTTATTTTTCAATGCAGTTATTTTTTGTGTGTAATTCTACATTTGTAAGTTCAACTATCATGATAAAGAGATTTCACTAGAGTATTTCTATGAGGTGAATTGAAAAATACTATTTCTTTTATTTTTACAGCGCAAATACTTATAATAAAAAATAAATATAAAGTGAGCACTGTACACTTTGTATTTTGTGTTGTACTTGAAATCAATATATTTGAAAATGCAGAAAACATTCAAAATATTTAAATAAATGGTATTCCATTAATGTTTAACACACGATTAATCGCACGATAAATCATGATTAATTTTTTAATCACTTGATCGCCCTAATAATAATTATTATTATAATAGATTTTAAAAACCCAAGATGATGGAAATAAATGGGATTAAAAGAATCCATAGCCTAGGGGGAAAAGCCAGCCAAGCTTTCTTTTCTTGTTTAATCTATTTTGCTTTACAGAAATGGCTTTGATTTCTCTCAAAGACTTTAATGTAGCTGAAATCTGAGCTAATGAAAGACTGTTTCATGTAAGTTAACCAACACCAGCATTTTACCACCTAGATGCATTCATCAATACTGCTTTCTTCCTCTTAATAAATAAATTTATGAATTGGCTATATAAAATGATATACAGCTCTGTTACCTTGATGCTATTATGTCTAAGCCTGAGGGCATGTAAACTATAATTTACATGGTTTGCCAAAGAACAGAATGTGCCTTGTATGATAGAAGAGTTGCTGTGCAAATGTTTGCAGTAAATTTCATTGCACACAGCTGAATTAAGTCGCAAGGCCAGATGCAAGCACAATATTAGGCAAATGTCTGTCTTCTAATAGCTGGTTTTTATAACCATCGGGTATACTACATTCTCCAGTTTTGTTTATCATTTAGTTTCCAAAGAATTATTGTCAATGATATAGAGAGAAAAAAGGAAAGCAGAAGTTCCAATGAATGCTGCCTTCCAATTGGACAAAAATATCTTCAGAATGCCACTGCTTGAGGATAATGCTTTCATTTCAGGTCATGGAAAATAATCTTTTTACTAATATATATATGTATATAATATATAAAAATCTATAAAACAATAGAATGCATGGACCACACATTTTTATCTAGTACTATTTGGAGTTTTCTGTAACCAGGAGAAGAGTTGTTATTTTAAGCCTCTTTAAATGTTTTGGCATCACCAGCACTCTGGTTAGTACCAATACAATGAAAACTGTCTTAAGAAACTAGTTAAGGGGAATAATCAACATCAGCTGACTAAAGGAAATGATTTTCTACTAAAAGTGAAGAACTGTGCCCAATGTATGTCGGAAATTTGGGGTGATGTCTTAAAACTAAAGCTGTGTGAATAATTGATTTTTTTGTTTGTTTGTTTCACTGGCAATTAAAAAAAATCAGTTTAACCCCCAAAATGATTTTTTTTTCAAAATTTTTACAAATCAAAACGTCAATGAATAGTTTCAGGTGGAATAAAACATTTAGTATGACACAAAACAAAATGTTTTGTTTCAAATATGAGCTTTTAAAATTATTTACATTTTTTTAAATTAAATAGAAGGAAATTTAAAAATAAAGTGATTTCAAATTGAAACCTTTGATGCTGAAAAATGTTGAAGGAAAATATTTTGATTTTTTTTCACAATTTTTTTTACCAAAACAAGCTGGCAAATTCAGCATGAATTAGTGAAATTAGTGGACACAAATCTGAGTTTTTCTGAAGAAAAGTTACAGTTGAAAAATTTTACCACGCTCCTTTTAGAATATGATGTCACCCAATATAAATGTTTATCTTGTAAATATTCAGTTGTCTGAGGCATTTCTTGTGTTTCTAATGTGAGGTTTGTATTTACATACATAGAGCATTCCTGCTTCTGTGTGTGTGTGTGTGTGTGTGTGTGTGTATATATATATATATATATATATAAGTACTGTAGTGCAACCTCTTTATCATGAAAGCGCAACTTACAAATGTAGATATTTGTTGTTACATAACTGCACTCAAAAAAAAATGTAAAACTTTAGCACCTACAAGTCCACTCGGTCCTACTTCTTGTTCAGCCAATCACTAAGAGAAACAAGTTTGTTTACGTTTATGGGAGTGTAGTAGGTCCTAGCCGGGGCTCGACCCTTCTGGACAGGAGGGGAGCCACACCGACTCACTGCTGTGGGAACAAGTAGTCAGTTAGTCCCGGAACTCCGGCTCTTTAGTGCAGAGTCGGAGCAGCCACAGTTAAAGCTCAGGCCCTTGACTGCAGGGGCTGAGCGAGCAAAGAGTTCAAAGCCCAGGCCCTGGATCAGGGCGGGGCGAACACGGTTGGCTCAGGCCCGGGTTTGCAGGGGCTGAGCGAGGAAACAGTTCAAAGCCCCGGCCCTGGATCAGGGCGGGGCCAACACAGTTAAGCTCAGGCCCTTGTTGGCAGGGGCCGAGCGAGTAAACAGTTCAGAGGCCAGGCCCTGGATCAGGGCGGGCCAACACAGGTAAGCTCAGGCCCTTGTTTGCAGGGGCTGAGCGAGCAAATAGTTCAGAGGCCAGGCCCTGGATCAGGGCGGGGCCAACACAGGTAAGCTCAGGCCCTTGTTTGCAGGGGCTGAGCGAGCAAATAGTTCAGAGGCCAGGCCCTGGATCAGGGCGGGGCCAACACAGTTAAGCTCAGGCCCTTATTTGGAGGGGCTGAGCGAGCAAATAGTTCAGAGGCCAGGCCCTGGATCAGGGCGGGCCAACACAGGTAAGCTCAGGCCCTCGTTTGCAGGGGCTGAGCGAGCAAATAGTTCAAAGCCCACGCAAGGCACGCCTAGGCTTGCTGTAGCCGAGTGTCGGGTGAGGGGGATGCCTGCCACCCGTGAGTGGGGGTGGCAGGGGGGAACGCAGGCCCACCCACTCCACTGCGTTCCAGCCCGGGGCCCTAACAGCGGTTGCTGCCGCTGCTGGTCAGTGGGGTATCCAGACCGCAACACACTGACATAGGCTCACATTCAGTTGCAGCCGGACCGGGGTCGGCTATCCCCGGGCCACTTCCGTGATCCCCCTCAGATCCTACCTCGCTCGTCGCGCCAGGCTCAGGCCAATCCACCTGCATGGGCTCCTCTGGGCCGGGGCTCGGTGGCAGGTCCGGTAGCTCTGCCGGGAAGTCAGGCCAACGGTCCCCAGGCGGCTCCTCTGGGTAGCAGCAGGGGCGGAGGGGTTCGGGTCCAGTCTCACCCTCAGGGTTAGTGGGGTCCGGTTCCCAGGGGTTCTCCCAGTGGCGGGCGTGAGCGGGCTCCGGCGGCTCCTCTTCGTAGCGGGCCCGGGGTAGCTCAGGCCAGCCAGGGTCCAAGCCCCGGTCTTCAACGGTCTCCTGGGCAGGAGCTCCCGGCCGCACGTCTGCTCCCTGCGGTGGCTGGGCTCCAACTGAGCTCTGGCGGCCGGCCTTTATACTTCCTGTCCCGCCCCTTGACTTCCGGGGGGCGGGGACAGGCGGTGGTGGTCCCACCCACTCTGGTGCCGGCACGTGGGCTCCCTCTTCTGGACAGGAGGGGAGCCACACCGACTCACTACACACCCCCCCCCTTAAGACTGGCTCCCGCCTGTCGGGGCCAGGTCCTCCCATCTCCCCTATGCGGGATAGGAAGTCCGCATTCGTATGGTCCTTACCAGCTCGATGCTGGACCGTAAATGCGTAGGGTTGTAAAGCGAGGTACCACCGCATAATGCGGGCATTATTATCTTTCATCCGCATTAGCCACCGGAGGGGGGCGTGGTCTGTGACGAGGGTGAACGGGGCCCCGAGGAGGTAGAAGCGCAGGGCATCGCAGGCCCACTTCACCGCGAGGGCCTCTTTTTCCACCACGGCGTAATTCCTCTCACGGGGGAACAGCTTCCGGCTGAGATATACTACGGGGTGGTCCTTTCCCTCCACTTCTTGGGACAGGACTGCCCCTAATCCTACGCCAGAGGCGTCCGTCTGCAGGATGAATGGGCGTTTAAAGTCTGGGCTATAGAGAACCGGTTCCTGGCAGAGGCACTTCTGCAGTGTCCGGAAGGCCGCTTCACACTCGGGGGACCATCGTACCTGCCGGGGGCTGTCCTTCGTCAGAAGCCCAGTTAAGGGTGCTGCGATGGTCGCGAACTGGGGGATGAACCGTCTGTAATACCCGACGAGGCCCAGGAACTGCCGAACGTGCCGTTTGGTCGATGGGGTGGGACAGTCCAGGAGGGCCTGGACTTTCCCGACAAGGGGCTTGACCCGTCCGCCCCCGACGGTATAGCCGAGATAGTTGGTCTCTTGCCAGGCAATCCGGCACTTTTTGGGGTTGGCGGTCAGGCCCGCCTGTCTTAGGGACCTTAGGACCGCC
Source organism: Malaclemys terrapin pileata (assembly GCF_027887155.1). Taxonomy (NCBI): domain Eukaryota; kingdom Metazoa; phylum Chordata; order Testudines; family Emydidae; genus Malaclemys; species Malaclemys terrapin. Next base: position 248,777,050 of record NC_071506.1, read on the forward strand.
GCAACCCGGGGCAGATGATCCTCCCAGCCGCGGCTATAGATGACCACGTCGTCTATGTACGCCGCCGCATAGTCCTGATGGGGCTGCAGAAGTTTGTCCATCAGCCGCTGGAAGGTGGCTGGGGCTCCATGGAGACCGAATGGCATCCGTGTGAATTGGTACAGCCCCGTTGGAGTGGCAAAGGCGGTCTTCTCTTTTGAGGTCTCCTCGAGGGGGATCTGCCAGTAGCCTTTGCTAAGATCCAAAGTGGTGATATACTGGGCCTCCCCCAGGCGGCCCAGTAACTCGTCTACACGGGGCATCGGGTAGGCGTCGAAGCGCGAGATGGCGTTTACCCTCCGAAAGTCAATGCAGAAGCGGCGGGTACCGTCCGGTTTGGGCACCAGGACCACCGGACTACGCCACTCGCTCTGCGACGGTTCGATGACGCCCAGAGCCAGCATGGCTCTTACTTCCTCCTCGACCGCACCCCGCATCCGATAGGGCAGGGGCCGGGTCGTTTCTCGAACCACCTTTCCCGGCTCGGTCTGGATGGAGTGTTTGACCAGGGACGTATGGCCCGGTACGGCCGTGAAGGTTCGCTTGAAGGTTTTCAGCAGGCAGTTAGTCTGTTTACATTGCTCTTCCGTGAGCGATTGTCCCAATTGGGGTGCCGGGGGGTCATCCGTCGAGGGTACCTGGGGTCCCAATTCCGGCTCGGGCGGGCATGGGTTGATTAAGAGGCCCTCCCGGTCCTGCCACCGTTTCAGCAAGTTGACGTGGTACCGCTGGGTTTCCTTCCGCTTGTCCGGTTGCCGCACCTCGTAGGTGACGGGACCGACCTTACGCACAACTTCGTAAGGTCCCTGCCACCGGGCTAACAATTTTGACTCACTAGACGGGAGGAGGAGTAGGACACGGTCTCCTGGTTGGAACTCCCGGACTTGGGCTCCCTGATCGTAGGTCCGTTTCTGCCGTTCCTGCGCTGTCTTTAAATTTTCGCGGGCCAGGGCTCCGGCCTGGGCAAGGTACTCCTGTAACTGGATGACATATTTCAGGAGGCCCTGGGCTGGGGACGCTGACTGTTCCCAGGTCTCCCTCATCAGGTCTAGGAGGCCCCGCGGTCTGCGTCCATACAGCAGCTCGAAAGGGGAGAATTTTGTTGAGGTCTGCGGGACTTCTCGGATGGCTAGCAATAAGGGTGGAAGGAATTGGTCCCAGTGGCGGAGGTCCTCTGCGGGGAATTTCCGCAACATGCTTTTCAAAGTGCGGTTAAACCGCTCCACCAACCCGTCCGTCTGCGGGTGGTACACGGACGTCCGGAGTTGTTTGATGCCTAAGAGGGCACATACCTGTCGCAACAATTGGGACGTGAAGTTCGTTCCTTGGTCGGTCAGTATTTCTCTAGGCAGTCCTACTCGGGCGAAGATTTTCAGCAATTCCCCCGCGATAGACCGGGCGGTAATGCTTCGTAGGGGGATAGCTTCGGGGAACCGAGAGGCATAGTCCACCAAGACCAGGATGTATTGAAACCCCGCGGCACTCTTCGGGAGGGGGCCCACGAGGTCCATGGCGACCCGTTCAAAGGGTGTCTCCATCACTGGCATGGGGACCAGGGGCGCCTTGGGGATCCCGGGCGGGGCGACCCTCTGACACTCTGGGCAGGAGGCGCAATATTCTTTCACCTCCTGAGAGATTCCTGGCCAAAAGAAGCGCGCCAGGATTCGAGCGAGGGTCTTCTCTCGCCCCAGGTGCCCGGCGGCTGGCACATCGTGGGCCAACTTCATTACCGCCCGCCGGTGACACAGGGGCACTAACAGTTGGGTTTGCGGCTCCTGGGTGCGGGGGTCACGGTCCAGGCGGTAGAGCCGGTCCCGGCGTAGCTCAAAATGGGGCCACAGGGTGGCCCGCTGGGGGTCCACAACACTCCCATCTACTGCCGCGAGCTGCTCGTAGAAGCGGCTAAGGGTGGGATCCTCTCGCTGGTCCCGACAGAAATCGGTATCGAAGCGGGGCTGAGGGGCCGGCTCTGGTGGCGGTCCCGCTGCGTCCGTGTCGTCTATCTCGGTCGCCGGACCCTGCTCGGGGTCCTCTGAGGAGGGCCCCAACCGATCAGCCCCCAGGACCGGCGTGGACCGTAGGACTTCCTCAAAGGCCGGCCAGTCCCGACCGAGGATCACAGGATATGCAAGATGGGGAGCTACCCCAACCACCAGGTGTCGGGTGATCCCCGCGATGGTTAGGGGGACCCGGGCGCTGGGGTATGGTCGGACATCCCCATGGATACATTGTAGATGAATAGATCCTAGGCGGGTCTCACCCGGCGGTACCAGGTCCTTACGGACCAACGTCTGACCACACCCTGAGTCGATCAAGGCCCGCGTCGTCCGTCCTCCGACGGCCGCCGGGATGGTCAGCTTGGGGTTCATGGCCGGCCTGGCTCGAGTGTGGCCCGCCCACACTTGCCCATAGCTGCAGTCCATCTCCGGACAGTCTCGCCGGAGGTGCCCCATCTTCCCACAACTGAAGCAGGGTCCGAGTTCCGGTCGTCTGCTCCGGGGGCCTTCTCGGCTTGGGCTCCGGGGGGGGCTTCGCCGAGCCCTTGGGGGCCCCTGGCCCGGGGCCACTGGTCCGGTCCGAGGCGCCGGGTCTGCGTGCCGGGTCCGGATCTCGCGGCGGGGGTCGGGCCTCGGTGCGGGGTGTCGTGGTCCGCTCGGGGTTTCCCCTTTCTTTTCGCCGCGGACTGGTTCGGGCCCGGGCCGGCGGAAGGTGGGCCCTACTGCATCTTCGGCGGCCAGGAAGTCCTCCATTAGCGACACTGCCTGGGCCAGCGTCGTCGGCCGGTGGCGAAGCACCCAGGCGCGCCCTCGGGAGGGTAGGGTGTGCACGAACTGTTCCAACACCACCTGCTCGGTTACCTCCTCCGCCGTCCGGGTGCCGGGCTGTAGCCACCGTCGGCAAGCTTCTTTCAGGGTTTGGGCCACCACCCGCGGTCGGGCCCCGGTGGGGTGAGTCTGGCCCCGAAACCTTTGTCGGAAAGTCTCGGGACTGACGTCGAGGGCGTCCAATATCGCGGCCTTCACCAGGTCGTAGTCCCGTGCTTCCTCAGCCGCCAATCCACGATAGGCCACCTGGGCCGCCCCCGTCAGGTAGGGGGCTAAGAGGGTAGCCCACTGGTCCCTGGGCCACCCGGCGACGAGGGCTACCCGCTCGAACGTGACCAGGAATGCCTCCGGGTCGTCGTCTGGGCTCATCTTTGTCAAGCGAAGGGGGGCAGCTAACCGTGGCATCTCCGCAGCCTCCCCCGCCGGCCCCGCCGCGGGGCGAGGGAGCGTGACCAGCAGCTGCTGCAGCTGGACTCCCAACTGCCGCACCAGCTGTTGCTGCTGCTCGAGCTGGGCTGTGTGCTGCTCCTGCTGCAACTGGAGTTGGGCGGCATCTCGCTGTTGTTGCTGTGCGAGCTGAGCGGCCTGCTGTTGCTGTTGCTGCTGCAGCTGGGCCGTCTGCTGCCGCTCCTGGCTCTCCGTGAGCAGCTGAAACAGCCGCTCCATATCCATTCCTTAGAACGGGGGGGGCAACTGCCACTCCCCCTCTAGCCCCTTCTCACAGGGGCAGGGGCTCGGGCCCCACGTTGGGCGCCAAATGTAGTAGGTCCTAGCCGGGGCTCGACCCTTCTGGACAGGAGGGGAGCCACACCGACTCACTGCTGTGGGAACAAGTAGTCAGTTAGTCCCGGAACTCCGGCTCTTTAGTGCAGAGTCGGAGCAGCCACAGTTAAAGCTCAGGCCCTTGACTGCAGGGGCTGAGCGAGCAAAGAGTTCAAAGCCCAGGCCCTGGATCAGGGCGGGGCGAACACGGTTGGCTCAGGCCCGGGTTTGCAGGGGCTGAGCGAGGAAACAGTTCAAAGCCCCGGCCCTGGATCAGGGCGGGGCCAACACAGTTAAGCTCAGGCCCTTGTTGGCAGGGGCCGAGCGAGTAAACAGTTCAGAGGCCAGGCCCTGGATCAGGGCGGGCCAACACAGGTAAGCTCAGGCCCTTGTTTGCAGGGGCTGAGCGAGCAAATAGTTCAGAAGCCAGGCCCTGGATCAGGGCGGGGCCAACACAGGTAAGCTCAGGCCCTTGTTTGCAGGGGCTGAGCGAGCAAATAGTTCAGAGGCCAGGCCCTGGATCAGGGCGGGGCCAACACAGTTAAGCTCAGGCCCTTATTTGGAGGGGCTGAGCGAGCAAATAGTTCAGAGGCCAGGCCCTGGATCAGGGCGGGCCAACACAGGTAAGCTCAGGCCCTCGTTTGCAGGGGCTGAGCGAGCAAATAGTTCAAAGCCCACGCAAGGCACGCCTAGGCTTGCTGTAGCCGAGTGTCGGGTGAGGGGGATGCCTGCCACCCGTGAGTGGGGGTGGCAGGGGGGAACGCAGGCCCACCCACTCCACTGCGTTCCAGCCCGGGGCCCTAACAGCGGTTGCTGCCGCTGCTGGTCAGTGGGGTATCCAGACCGCAACACACTGACATAGGCTCACATTCAGTTGCAGCCGGACCGGGGTCGGCTATCCCCGGGCCACTTCCGTGATCCCCCTCAGATCCTACCTCGCTCGTCGCGCCGGGCTCAGGCCAATCCACCTGCATGGGCTCCTCTGGGCCGGGGCTCGGTGGCAGGTCCGGTAGCTCTGCCGGGAAGTCAGGCCAACGGTCCCCAGGCGGCTCCTCTGGGTAGCAGCAGGGGCGGAGGGGTTCGGGTCCAGTCTCACCCTCAGGGTTAGTGGGGTCCGGTTCCCAGGGGTTCTCCCAGTGGCGGGCGTGAGCGGGCTCCGGCGGCTCCTCTTCGTAGCGGGCCCGGGGTAGCTCAGGCCAGCCAGGGTCCAAGCCCCGGTCTTCAACGGTCTCCTGGGCAGGAGCTCCCGGCCGCACGTCTGCTCCCTGCGGTGGCTGGGCTCCAACTGAGCTCTGGCGGCCGGCCTTTATACTTCCTGTCCCGCCCCTTGACTTCCGGGGGGCGGGGACAGGCGGTGGTGGTCCCACCCACTCTGGTGCCGGCACGTGGGCTCCCTCTTCTGGACAGGAGGGGAGCCACACCGACTCACTACAGGGAGATACTGCTGCCCACTTCTTATTTATAATGTCATCTGAAAGTGAGAACAGACATTCGCATGGCACTTTTGTAGCCAATGTTGCAAGGTATTTACATGCCAGATCTGCTAAACATTCATATGCCCCTTCATTCTTTGGCCACCATTCCAGAGGACATGCTTCCATGCTGATAACCCTCATTAAAAAAAAATGCGTAAATTAAATTTGTGACTGACCTCCTTGGGGGGGAATTGTATGTCTCCTGCTCTGTGTTTTACCCACATTCTGCCATATGTTTTATGTTATAGCAATCTCGATGTTGACCCAGCATGTTGTTCATTTTAAGAAAATTTTCACTGCAGATTTGACAAAACGCAAAGATACCAATGTGAGATATTTAAACATGGCTACAGCACTCGACCCAAGATTTAAGAATCTGAAGTGCTTTCCAAAAACTGATCAGGACTGGGTGTGGAGTATGCATTCAGAAGTCTTAAAAGCGCAACACTCCGATATGGAAACCACAGAACCCGAATTACCAAAAAAGAAAATCAATCTTCTGCTGGTGGCATTTGACTCAGATGATGAAAATGAACATCCATTAGTCTGCACTGCTTTGGATTGTTATCGAGCAGAATCCATTATCAGCATGTCCTCTGGAATGGTGGTTGACACATGAAGGGACATATGAATCTTTAGTGCAACTGGCACGTAAATATCTTGCAATGCTGGCTACAACAGTGCCATGCGAACACCTGTTCTCACTTTCAGGTGACATAGTAAACAAGAAGGGGGCAGCATTATCTTCTGCAAATGTAAACAAATTTGTTTGTGTGAGCAAATGGCTGAACAAGTAGGACTGAGTGGACCTGTAGGCTCTAAAGTTTTACATTGTTTTATTTTTTAAAAAATGCAGTTATTTTTTGTACATAATTCTACATTTATAAGTTCAACTTTCATGATAAAGAGATTGCAATATAGTACTTGTATTAAGTTATTTGAAAATACTATTTCTTTTATTTTTACAGTGAAAGTACTTATGACAGTGGTCTACAATTCTTGAGACGTCGTCTGCTTCAGAGATAAAATGTGCTATTTATTATGTATTTTGATGTGCTGAACTCAAATATGACAATTAAAAAAACTGATTGGCTACTGTTTCTAAGATATTTAAGTTTTTACATTTTATGTCTATGTATATTGTGTAGATAGTAGAGTTTTAATCATAAATTGTAAACCTAGGTCTTTTCATGTGTTTATGGTTGCTTTACATGATAATATGTCACCTGTCCTGTTTACGTAACACTTTAAAAATCAGCAAAAGGGTTATATAAATAAAATTTATTATGAAACAAAAGGCAAAAAACTATTATGTACATAGTTTAGTCCTATTCAGTGTCTACTCGGCGCTTCTTGGCTTGTCTCTTGTATTCATTAAATGGAGCATCTCTTGTCACTTTCCAGCAATAGTCTGAAAGCATTGATGGGCTCCATTTGCCCTGATAGCGTTTCTCCATTGTTGCAATGTCCTGGTAAAATCGCTCACCGTGCTCATCGCTCACTGCTCCACAGTTCGGTGGAAAAAAATCTAGATAAGAGTGCAAAAAATGTATCTTTAGAGACATGTTGCAACCAAGGCTTTTGTATGCCTTGAGGAGGTTTTCCACCAACAACCTGTAGGTGTCTGCCTTGTTGTTTCCGAGAAAATTTATTGCCACTAACTGGAAGGCTTTCCATGCCGTCTTTTCCTTGCCACGCAGTGAATGGTCAAATGCATCATCTCGAAGAAGTTCACGAATCTGAGGACCAACAAAGACACCTTCCTTTATCTTATCTTCACTTAACCTTGGAAATTTTCCACGGAGGTACTTGAAAGCTGCTTGTGTTTTGTCAATGGCCTTGACAAAGTTCTTCATCAGACCCAGCTTGATGTGTAAGGGTGGGAACAAAATCTTCCTTGATTCAACAAGTAGTGGATGCTGAACACTTTTCCTCCCAGGCTCCAATGACTGTCGGAGTGGCCAGTCTTTCTTGATGTAGTGGGAATCTCTTGCACGACTATCCCATTCGCAGAGAAAACAGCAGTACTTTGTGTATCCAGTCTGCAGACCAAGCAAGAGAGCAACAACCTTCAAATCGCCACAAAGCTGCCAGTGATGTTGGTCATAGTTTATGCACCTCAAAAGTTGTTTCATGTTGTCATAGGTTTCCTTCATATGGACTGCATGACCAACTGGAATTGATGGCAAAACATTGCCATTATACAGTAAAACAGCTTTAAGACTCGTCTTCGATGAATCAATGAACAGTCTCCACTCATCTGGATCGTGAACGATGTTGAGGGCTGCCATCACACTATCGATGTTGTTGCAGGCTACAAGATCACCTTCCATGAAGAAGACTGGGACAAGATCCTTTTGATGGTCACGGAACATGGCAACCCTAACATCACCTGCCAGGAGATTCCACTGCTGTAGTCTGGAGCCCAACAGCTCTGCCTTACTCTTGGGTAGTTCCAAATCCCTGACAAGGTCATTCAGTTCACCTTGTGTTATGAGGTGTGGTTCAGAGGAGGAGGATGGGAGATTTGTCCTGTGACATTGATGGTTCAGGACCAGAAGTTTCATCCTCTTCCTCTTCCTCGTCTGAGTCAAGTGAGAATGATTCTGGTGCATCAGGAACCGGCAGTCCTTCTCCGTGGGGTACTGGGCGTATAGCTGATGGAATGTTTGGATAATGCACAGTCCACTTTTTCTTCTTTGACACATCTTTCCCAACTGGAGGCACCATGCAGAAGTAACAATTGCTGGTATGATCTGTTGGCTCTCTCCAAATCATTGGCACTGCAAAAGGCATAGATTTCCTTTTCCTGTTCAACCACTGGCGAAGATTTGTTGCACAAGTGTTGCAGCATAATGTGTAGGGCCCACCTCTTGTCCTGATCTCCAATTTTGCAGCCAAAATAAAGGTGATAGACTTTCTTAACCATAGTGGTTATACTGTGCTTTTGTGATGCGAAAGTCACTTCACCACAAACATAGCAGAAGTTATCTGCACTGTTCACACAAGTACGAGGCATCTCTGCTCACTTTGGCTAAACAGAAATGTGTCCCTTTGCAAAATCAAACACTGACAAATAAGAGAGCACGACACTGTATGATTTCTAGAGCTGATATAGGGCAATTTGTTCAGCAGAGTGATGTAAGCTTCGTTATGATTGCATCATCCATAACTTCTAGGAATAACATGATGCAATTCATATCATGTATGACGTAATACCAGCTTCAGATTGCATCATTCATTGTTTTGCCTAAAAAGCAAGTACTGTCCAAACCCAGTCATAGATTTATTCATAGATCCAGTCAAAGATTTTTTTTAATCATTTCTGGTTTAAATTGAGATCCCTTCCCTTTATAACTCACTTCTCCTCCACCATTCCCAAGTCAAGGGTCATATATACTGACCCAATAGCATATCTTGAAAACTAGAGCCAATCAACAATTTTAAGCATCATTTTCATTCTCAGTGACCCAGAATTAGTAAAGTTTGACTACATTTATTTCAGAAGCATTTTGGCTGTAGAGCAGTGTAATAAGGGAGCACTGTACACTTTGTATTCTGTATTGTAATTGAAATCAATATAGTTGAAAATGTGGAAAACATCCAACAATATTTATATAAATAGTATTCTATTATTGTTTAACAGCACAATTAATTGCAATTAATTTTTTTTAATGGTGTGATTAATCGTGATTAATTTTTAAAAATTTCTTGACAGCCCTAATTAATATTTTAGTACTCCGCAACAAAATAACACATATCCTATGCTCTGAGCAGACAGATAACGAACCTCTTTGTTTAAGAAAATACTTTTTCCATTGTGAATGCACAATGCAGCTGCACTGGGCCCCTTTCTATATTTATACATTACTTTTGTTATTGTCTATTACGTTGTGTACTTTTGCTTACATTGTAGCCACAACAGTCAGGATACAGGATACTTAATTAGAATGATAGATAACAGGTCACTTTGTGTAATAGTCAGGAATAAACAGTTAGCTATTTGACCCTTAAAGCTCCACTATCCAAGAAAAAAATATTATTGCTCTGTAATAATGAGGGGAAAACTAACAAACAAAAGCCATTTTCTCCCCCAAACTAGCCCCTTTTCTCATTCAAGGTCTTGCCTGTAGCAGAGCTATTGGTTTTATGCTGGGTAGAGACTGGGATGGATTTGCTTGACATCCTCTGCTCCATGCTCCTCAGAGCCCAGCTTTATGAAGGATCCCTGCATAGTTCCATGCAATGACCATTTGGAGATATGTGGATTCACCATTACTCAGATCTCCTGGACAGAGATACCTGTAGGTGCAAAACCAGGGGTACAAAGCTAATCCATCCATGTGGCTGAAGTTGCAGCCACATAGTAGTTCTTCCACAACACCACAGCCCAGGGGAAGATAATTCCTTCCACTCTAACCCCCTGAAGAATTACTCACCACCCAGCCCAGTTATTCAGGGTGAGTTCTGGAAACAGGAGCTTGCCTCTTAATGCACAAACAAAGTTTTAAGGGGTGAAATTGCCAGTTGGAGAGAGATTTATTTAGCTGGGCTGCAATGCAGTATTCCAGTTTATTCTTGTGTATACAGTACATGATCTATTGCTATGTAAACCTTGAAAGATTTGGAGAATCATTTTGGATAATCACCCAAAATATGGATGTCTACTTGGATCTTTTCCAAACAAATGAGACCTATTTGGTCAGCAAAAGGGTAGCAAAAATACTGTGGGATTTGGGCACCTTTGTTTCTGGTCTGAGCCAAAACATATAAAATGCAGAGGAACTTTTAAAAATATTTTTTTAAGTTAGCCCGCCCACATACAGCAATGTATGATTAGCTTCAAAAAGGGTTTATTATGAAAAACACCAGGAAAGGTTTTGTTTAACTTTTAAATGAGGGCTTGGGTCAGATGAATATGAGTTTTGTGGGGAGCTTTGAGTTGGTTTTCATTTTATCCAGGATCAGTTCATACTTTCCTGTTCAGTTCCCTTTTCATTCTTTCTCAGAGAAGGGTAGTTACTGAGGGTTACAAATAGTCCACTTTTTCTTATTTTGAATCACTGGAGAATCACATTTAAGGCAAGTAAATATATTAGTTGAACCTATTTCCAAAGGCATGTCAGACTTTTGAATGAATTCCTAGTTCCATTAAAGGCAATGGGTCAGGATTTTCACCCTTTATGTTCCTTGTATTCTTTTGGCTGCTGATGGGAGTGGCCTTCTGAAATCCCATCCGGGTTTTGACTGGTACTAAATGTTCCAGGAACAACCCTTTCCTAAAATGGATTTTGGGAATAGGAAAGTTATTGAGAGTAACTGGCCTTCATTTTTCAGCAAATATTCCTCTACATATTTAGGGCCAGATCTAAATTATTTCTCATTATATCAATGGGAGTCTTGCAATCCCCCGTGCGTCCTGTTTGTTGTAATGGCCTGAGGTGGGACAGGGTATCTTCCAAAGTTTGTCAAATAATGTTTTGCTCCTTACAATAGTTGATGGACTTATGTGGCTTTGCTAAACACGTTTTTAATGTGAACAGATTGTGGTCTAGTGTTTAGAAAAGGAATTGGGAGAAAGGACTTTTAGCTATGATATTAACTCACAGTGTAACCTGGGCATTTACTGCTCTGTTCACAATTTAGTCATTTGTAAAATGAATGTACTAATACTTACCTACCTCAGAGGGTATTGTAAGAAATTATGACTATTTATAAAGTACTTTGAGAATATTTGATATGTTCTGTTAATAATAATAATAATTAATAACTATAATCACATACTGCAATATAAAATTCTACTGAATTGGACTGATATTAAATGGGGATAACTAACACATTTCATGAACTGTTAAATTATTTTTGTCTAAACAATTTTATCTAGTGATAAAACTTCTGCTGTTTGTGAGATGGCATAATCTCAAAAACTACTTAATTGGGTTAGGAAATATAAGTAATTATGAATAAGGAAACTCCTGATGCTTTAACATACAGTTTCAAATGCAATTTACTTTGCTTTGTAAAGTGTGATTCAAAGGTTGAATCACACCGCTCATGCTAGATTTTTAGGTATACTGTTCATCACCTCTCACAGTATAAGAACAAACAATAATACAATAGAACCTGAATAAGGGAGAAATTTAAAGTACTAAAAGCTACATGTTACTTTGAGATATCTAGTGATTAAAGGGTTGCTGATGTCCGTACCTTCCACCAGGAGTCAGATATTTTGTATTTACCTATTGACCTTTCAATTGAGGGATCAAAGGTGCGTGGAAGGCTGCTCAGGGCATTAGTTGCATCTTTTAATCATTATGTTCCTTTTAGCTCACTATGGCATTATGTCCAGGCTGGATAGAGCGATTTGTAAATTCACACTGTGGAATGGGATAATCCTGAGTCTTATTCCTTTTGAGCACTGAGAGATGAAAAGTTGTTAGGGGTCAAGAGATTTACTCTAATCAGCTTTGGGCTTCTTTTTAGATTCTCCTCCACCCAACTTCAGACAAGTATTGCTAAAGAGTTTAAATACACTGATGCCTAACCACTTTTAGCAACACCCTCACAATTTCAACCTCCCTCATCTGGACAGTATTATTCACACTCCAGATAAGTTTGGAGTGCAGACAATAATCTAATCAACATACTTGTTTTGTTGAAACCTAAATTCTACATTGTATTTCACTTGTAAGGTTGATTGAAACTGAATAAAGATTCAGAATCAGTGTTGACCTCTGATTTGTGAACATTATTTGTTACCTTTTCCCTTTTGAAGACTGGACAAATGTCTAGGGTTCTGGATAGGCTTGTGTAGCCCACACTGGCATGGGTTCACTGCTCCAGTATCCGAGCTAAGTAGACTATAGCTAGCTTGGGTATGTCTACATGAGCTGCAGTCACACCCCATGACTGCAGTGTACACCTACCCTAACAGGCACAGCACTGAGCTCCTAGCCCAGGGAGAGGAGGGCTGCTACTCCAGAGGCTGGAGAGGCCCAGTCAAAACTTAGCTTCCTTGGACTACCCTAAAGAAACCAGCGTTGCCTACAGAGATTTTCACAGTGCTGTGTGCTGCCCACCCCACCAATATAACTCTTCATTGGGGTTTGGGAAGAAGATCCTCAAGAGACAACTTTTCAGCTGTCTTCTACAGTTCCTATACCAGGGAAATCTTCTCCTGGCCAGATACAGAGCTTTTTAGGGTGCTTTTATGCTGCTCTGGCTCTTTTATGTGGTGAATAGTGGCTGGAGTTGGGGGTTAAGGGTCTCATATTTCAAAATACATGTGACTATATAGGTGTGAAAAACTTAAACAGCTACAAGCATTTCTCATAGAAACCACAAATGAAAATTCTTCATTGTACATAATTTGGAAGAGTGTGAATTTCATAATGATTTTTCTCCCATTGCCATCCTTGCTATACCGTCATATTAGAGACTACTTTGGTTTACTTTATTAAACAGTTTGAGAAAGTCAGACCAAAAAAGATCCTTCTTTTAAACAGTGGATACCAAGAGATAAATTAGAAAATCATGACTGCCTTGTGTAATGAAAGCCTAATTATAATTCCTCCTCTCCACCCCCGCATCTTTGGGGTATTTTGTTGTCAAACAGATCTTGTTCCATATTTCCACAACTTTTGAAAATCTTTACATGAAGAGCAAACTCAAATAAGTTCTTGAAGGTTTTTTTAGTTTAGTCAGGGTATATTTATCATCTGTGTCTACTCTCTAGTATACTCTAGTTTCTTCCAGTTGTGAATTCCACAGGCCCACTACGAACTATATTGCCTTCCCATTACTACCCTCCTTGTCCTCTAGGTAAGGAGAAGAAAAGGGCAGCATGGACTCCCGGGAGTTTGGTGGGTGAAGTTGAAAGGGAATATGGGAGGAAACTGTACTTAACTTACAAGTTTTGTACTTTTGTACTTTTTGTTTAAGAGTCATTGCAATTTTTTAAGCATTGCTTTCAAAACGAGGTGCATTTTTCACATTCTCTCTGCTGACATATCATTACCTTTATGCATCACAAATCGTGATGAAAGCTCTTCACTAGATGCTGTGTCCTTGGGACATATCTGTGAGGGATTTGAGGAAAAATGCTCTTTTTAACTAATGGTGTTTTAAAAAACACACATACACAATTGAACCCTACAGTAATGTTTCCTCACAGTGAAAGTGATAATGGAGGAAGTGTCACGGGGAAAAAAATGCAGAGATTTGAATTATCTAGAAATCTGAATTATCTATCCTATTGGTGTCAAACTCTCCGCCTTTGATTAATTATTCTGGCCTCTGTGATAGATTGAGGTTCTGCAGAACTCAAGCTTTCATTTTAAGAAAAAATATATTTCTAGTCATATGGTTTCAAAGAAAACCTTTTGAAAGTGACTTGAAGTTCTGTCTTTCTAACCTTAGAGATGTCTATAGATTTACCCAATAATTCTGAAGTGTGTGTTACCCCCATTCACTTTAATTAGCTTTTAACTTTGAAAAATTAAATAATCATGTTTAATCATATCAAAATGAGTGAATAGTACAAGATTACTACAAATACATTTTTGGAGCTTTTAGGAAGAAGGCTCGGAATACTTTAGTTCCTATGGTCTTGGAATTCAGTGATGAGATGGAAACCGTGACAAAATACAATTAAGAATGGAAAACAAGGGACAAACAGATGTGCTTGTTAAGGAGCTAAGTGTTAAATATTTTATGATGGAGCCATAATTAGTATCATGTTTTGTCAAATACCACTCCTCCCTTGCAATTTCCCAAGGATTCTGGATCATATCATTGCTCATTTTCATGATTATATTTATTAACTGATTTTCCACTAAATTGAAGGCGGTGCTTGGAAAGTATATTTTGAAGATACCCATTTGAAAGGAGAAAACACAGGAAGAAACATACAATTTTAGCTAAAATTTTAGAAAATGAATAGATTTTTGAGAACTAATCAGTCCAAATTCTTTGATGCCATCCTTGACTTGCTCCCGGTGGGAGAAGAGAGTTAGTGGTTGCACAACATCTGCTTGCTTATCTGTACTCCCAAAACAAAGCTCTAGCTAGCCAGTGCAGGGAGATAGGGGAGGTTCAGACTCCTCCTTACTCTCTTGCATAGGCATCTAGCCCTGATGTGTGGAATCTTTGCCCAAACCTGGAAATGGTCCCAACCCAAACTGTTTATAGGGTTCTAAAAAAATGTGGATAATGTTTTAAAAAGAAATATTTTATTTTAACGTGTTTCTGAACTTTTTGATTCCATCTAAATGCAGAAGCAGAGATTCTGAAATAGACTGAATATACCAGGGGAACAACTTTCTTTTTAAGCTAACTAGAATCTCTTGAGGAAATCTGTTCTTGTGATATTTTCAGTCCTATTTTGGAGATGCCAGATGGATTATTTGGATAAACATCCAGATTTTCTATCACTAATTTTGGTAACAAGCTAAGCAGTCACATCCTTTATAATACCTATTAAAATCCCAGATTCATAAATGTTATGGCCAGATGGGACCATTGTGAACATCTATCCTGACCTCCTCTTTAACACAGAGCACAGATTTCACCCAGTAATTCCTGCATTTGGTTCAATAACTGTTGGTTGAACTGGACCACATCGCCTAAAAACAGATCTAGTCTTGATTTAAAGACTTCTAATGATGACAAAAAATACATAACTGGGTTATCTTTTTAATAGTTAATTACCCTGACTGCCAAACATTTGCATTTTATTTCAGTTTCAGCTTTGCTGACTTCAACTTCCAGCCATTAGATTTTCTAATATTTTGTCTACTGGATTAGAGATATCTTCTATCAGCAGTCTTCTCTCCAGTGTAGGTAATTGTAGAACATCATCAAGTTGCCTCTTAGCCTTTTCTTTGACAAACTAAGTAGATGGAGTCTTTTGGTCTCTCTCTTTGTGAGTATATAATCATGGACAATTCCAGTACAGATTTTTCATGACTATGTCAAGCAGATATGACTCAACACATTTTGACATATATTGGGTGAAATTGAAACTAGTATATTAAGAACTCTTTTTAAAAATTAGGTGTTTCACCATGCAAACCCTTTGTGATAGTTTTGGATGGATTTAAAGAATAAATAAAGAAATGACATTGTTTAAAAATATTTAAGGAGAATTATTTCACCCCACTACCAAGGGGTGAAATAAATTGCAGCAACAAAATCTAATGGAGAGAGCTAAACTACTGGCTCAGAAATTTGATTGGCTGAGAGAAATAGTAGCTGAGCCTATTTAAGAAAAAATATGTCAAAAAAGGACCTAGGGTGCTGATTTAATGTTTCTACAACCTTTTAAGTGCTAATGGAACACACATACTTTCCATTCAATTGCCCCATTGGAGAATTTGGGAATTAATCAGAATATTAATCCCTGGCTACCAATGCAAATGATAATTAAACTCAGTGGTATATGAGCATTGACATTTCAGTTTATAATTTCGTAGTTTGGGGTCTCTTTGCAAGTGTCTTCAATTCTTTTTAATCTTTATTGGTACAATACATGACCACTCTAATTCACTAATATTTATATTTTCATGCTTTCTAGGTGCAGCTGGCTTAACACCATTGCCAAGTGACAAGCTCCTTTTATAAGGAGCATTTAACAAAAGGACACTTTTCCTTTTCATGTATATTTCATTGGGAAAAAAACATTAAAGATAATTTCTAATTCAGTTAGGGCTACATCCAATGAAGTGCAAATACAATGAAAACAAGTATTCCATGTCCTGCTAACAATGGTAGTTTGTTTAATGTGGGTTTTTTTAATCAGTGTAAATACTTGTGAGCTCTGATCATGCTTGCCATTAAATGGTTATCACTGGTTCCTTCTTCCACCTTTCCTTCCCCGCTCCCTCCCCCAACCCCCATTCATTCCACAATAGCTATTAGGGACCTGTAAAGTACTTTTTTAAACCAACATTCTGGATGGTTTTGTGAAACATAATAAATCCATGTGCACAGTGATTGACCAGGCTGGGCTTAGCAACCTGTGTTTCTCATTTGATCCCTTCCTTTTGTCCAACATACCTTTACAGTTGTGGCAAACTATGGATGAACAGTTATAGCTGTTACTAATAGCCAGTTTCACAGAGATTGCTTCACAGAGATGGTGGCAATTGTTATTACTGCAGAAGTAATTACCTTTGCCATGGACAACTTATTATCTGTCAGATATCTGTGGACTGGAAGTAAAGTACAGGGTTGGAAATTATTAAAGTGAAAACAGAGCGAGAGCTTAGAAAAATACTGAAGTTAGATCACTGATATCTAGGTAGATTCTTTGTTTAGTGCTTTGCTCCCTCTTCTGTCTCAATCTATTTTATGGGTAGCTGCTTTACTATGTGAATATGTGTATACAGGACAGATCTATTCAACCATGTCAGCCTTTATTATTTGTATTTATTTATTTGATAGTGCTTCCAATGTGTGAGGTGCTTTCCAGACATGAAAGAAGGCGTAGTCCCTGCCCTGAAGAACTTGCAGTCTAAAAGACAAACAAGCTGATAGCATTTGGAGTAATAATAACATATCATTAAAGTGGTCAATGCAGGGGTTGGTCATGTCAGCAAACACAGAGCCAGATTCCCTGGTGCAGCACTGTCTCATTGCACAGCAGCTCTGGTGGAATCTAGCCTTACAGTAGCTGAGGGGTGGGGAAAAATCACCCCAAATTAAGAGTTCTTATATCATTTGCTCTGTCTGCTGCCACTGTAGCAGAGAGAAAGCCCCATGGCCAATCCTGGACTGTGGTTTTGGCCTTCCAATTGCTCTAATTTGGCACAGGAACACTGCCCATTCACAGAGCAGCCTCAGGGATCAGGGGAGTACAAAGGTGTCTTGGTGAGTTACGTAGATTATTTCCAAGAACCCACAGTCTACCCATTATTAGCCAGTTAGTTTCTTATAGTTATCCTGGATCTGTAGGAGGGATTTGTATGCAGTGAAGATATGGACCAGCTCAGAAAGGGTGTTTTATACACAGGGGGACAGTACAGAAAACAGCATAAATTGTTTGTTAGAGAAGCAAATAAAGCAAATAAACAGGGAACAAGGCTAGCACTGTGGCATAACAGATAAAGTGTGGAATTCATGTCTCTGCATGAGATGTATCTTTGTGTTTGGGGGATTAGCAAAGAGAGCACATAAATATAGATTCCTCTAATCATTACTCATGGGAGTACTTATTTACACATGTAAATACTCCCACTGAAGTTAAGGAGCCTACATGAATAAGAGTGCAAGATCAAGTCTTTAATGTAGGCATTCCACCTGTAATATATCCTGCTTTGTCTCAATACCGCAGCCCATAAACCATGGTGTGTTGTTCTATCACTGATGAAAATCCTTTAAATCACATTGGGATAGTAGGATAAAACTAGGCTTTGTCTTTCCTTGTTATTTGTCTATAATTAAATGCAGTGGTGTTTGCGCCGTTAGTCCTCTTAGCTTTATAATGATGGGTTGTTGGTGCCTGTTTTTTTCTATATACATTTGTATGAGACTTTTTTTTAATGGATATGTTTAAAGACGCTTTAAAATACATCCAAGTTATTCATCCAAGTCCCAAATACATATATAAAAATGTAATCCCTCCCTGGTCTCAAGATTTCTTCAGATCCTTTTAAAAATAGTGATGATTGCCTTGACAGATTCTAGTAGCTTTTGTGCAGCCATTATCCTCTAGTGTGTAAATCCTCCTCAGTTCACAGATTATTGATCTGAACAACACTACACAGTGCCTCTGGGTCCATTATAGTCTAGTGTGTTGATGCAGCTGCCACACAAGGGCATGAAGTCCACCTGCTAACAATCTTTACAGAGCATTGCTGTAGGAAAACAGTTACTTAGCCTCACAGAGAAGATGCTTCTCTCAATTAAATAACTAGACCCTTATTATTACTTTCCCCTGTCATACCCAGAAGGCTTTGCCTTATGTTAGAGACTGATGAAGCATACAGTATGGGGTTTTGGAAGTTAGAACTTAAAAATAAATTTCAATGGACTTAATTTTTCTCAAGCACATGTAAAAGTTTCATGGAAGAAATAATTCTTCCCAGGATTCAGCATTCCAGGTTAATTTTTATATGCAGATGACAACCAGTTCCACATTTCAGCTCCCAAGTTTTTCAATCCCAAATTGAACGCTCTGATATAGAGCAGTGGTTCTCAACCAGGGATCCGGGGAGCCTCAGAAAGAAAAAGGTTGAGAACCCCTGTGGCAGAGAATGCCCTCGCTAGAGAACATCATCTTAGACTCAAGCTGAAAAGTCCTGTTGGTTGATTGTATCTGTTACAGTGGATTGTGTGACTAAATAGCTATGTTTTTTCATAGTATAAAATTCTATGAGGTAGGCTGGAAGGGACCTCAAATGGTCATCTAGGGTCCGGGGCCCCCTGTGGGGCTGGGAGCAGGTTTCACAGGATCTTCGAAGCATGGCTAGTGTTAGACTAGCTGGGGCCCAGAGCAGAAAGCCAAAGCCCCACCACATGGGGTTGAAGTCCAGGGCCCTGAGCCCTGCCACCAGGGGCTGAAGCCAAAGCCTGACCAATGTAGCTTCATGGGGGCCCCTGTCGTTAGGGCAGGGCAATTGTCTGGGGTCCCATGCCCTAACGACAGCCCTGGCTTTTATATGTAGAAAAATAGTTACTGTGGCACAGGTGGACCATGGAGTTTTTATAGCGTGGAGGGGGAGGGGGCTCAGAAAGAAAAAGGTTGACAACCCCTGACATAGAGGAACACAAAATGCTATAGAGATGTGATCATAATTGTTAAGCATTTGGTGGGCAGAATGGAAAGCAAGGAGAGGAGCAGACACTACCCTTTAGTATGATTTTGAATTCTGAGTTTGCTAGGAAAGTTGAATTTATGCCTAAATTCTTAGGGCAAGCACCTAAACAGGGATAATAGGATTACAACAATTAGCTCTTAAAAACATCCACCTGCTATATTATGTACAATCTTTGTAATAAATAGCTTAATTTTGGTACCAAGCTATGCAGCCACCACCTTCATTATACCTAACAAAATCCTAGATTTATAAATGCAGAATAGCAACAAAAAGGTTTGTCTGTCTTCTTTTGGGGAAGTCGGTAGCATGGCAATTGTGATTCTGAGAGAGAACGGGTTGTTTGAAATGTTTGTGATGCACAGGAGTCCTGCTTGCCATGGAGAAGATCAGTTATAGATGTGACTAGAGTGCTCAGCACCTTACAGGATCCACCTGTACACGTTGGGAATTAGAAAAACCAGTATGATGAATGGCAACATTACCCCTGCAGTGATGCATGCCCCAACCTAATACCCCACTTAGCTACCAAACCTTAGGACAAACAGACCACATAAGCCTTCTGTTTCCCCAGTTTGGCTCCCTGCTTTTTAAACTCCCCTGTGTCCTTGGAAAGCCCCTGCTCCTCCCCATAGAGTAAACCTTGATTTAGCAGGGCTGGATAGGACTCTCTCTTTGGAATCTATCAACATTGCTATACATGGCATAGGAATAAGGCCAAGTGGGTGACAAGTTAAACCAAATTGCTGCAGTTCTACTCCTCTGCCACACTGGCTAAAATCCCTGAGGATATTCTACCAGTTTTGGAGAAGACTGCTATGATTTTGGTAACATTCCTGCACATTTTCAGCTCCACATTGTATTTCCTCCAGTGCATACTACAGGGTTTGTTGCTGTTGACGTGGCATTTGACAGTTCTTTTTAATGATATGTTTGGTCCTCTCCCTTTATTCCCTCTTGGGTCATATAGGAAGCAGAGCTCTTAAGGAGCTTGCACGGTCTCCTGTTTGTTCTGTTATTTAGGGTTGGATCCCTGATTGCAGAGCACCTTTTAGTTTTATAGTCAGTCCTGCTTGGAGACCCCTTTTCTGAAGTGAACCCAGATACAAAGACATGATATAAATGGATTGTGAGTGGCATTTAGCTATCTTCTGTCTCTCCCTTTCTTTAAATGACTGCAGGGTTCTGTCTTTCCAATACTTCCACAGTCCTGAATTTACACCTCACCTCTTTAGTTTATTTTTCTTTTTTTGATAAACCATTTGTTCAGTGCTCCTTAGAACAGTCTGGCCTTTTCACAATTCTCTCCTGGTAACTTGGCTAGTGATAGTGGAAAACCAAAATGTTTAGCTTTGTTCTCCTTTGCTTTTTATCAACAACTGGTCCTAATCCTGCCAACGGTTACGTGTAACCCTTTACATACATATGCATTATCGTTTAATTTAGTGAGACTCCTCCCTGTGTGTGAAGTTATTCACATGAATACATTTTTGGCAGGATCAGGATCTTAGTTTGGGAAAACAATGGGGGTTTGTTGGTTTGTTTTAGTTTCATGTCTGTCTCTGTTTCTGGACCAGGGATGTGCTAAAGGGACCATCTTCTAGCCAAAGCATTTCAGGAACTGATCTGAAATGAAAATATGAAGCATGAAAATGGATCCTGTGAAATGAGTTCTATAATGCTCAGGCTTTACAATAGCAAAGCTATATTTCAGTTATGCCAGAAATAATACACAAAAGGACAGCACCGCCCCATTGAACTAGCTTGCACAAAGTCCACTAAAAGGCAAAACTGTAAAGTTAAAGGCTTTTTCTCTCTTTCTTTTTAAATTGGGACTGCTAAACTAAGCTCAACTTTGCAGTTAAAATGAAATGGCTTAATCCTACACCACATGAAAGGAAAATGTCAGCAATTAAGTCAGATGAGAAAGCTTTGTTCGTGAAGGAATGCATGGCTGGAACTTGCCCTCAAAGGCTTTACAAGGAAAACAGTCATTTATTTAGGCCATCTCTTCACAAAACACAAAAGAAATAAACTGATAATGGATTGGCCCTTCAGGGGGACCAAAGACTTTTTAAAAAAAAATGCTGTGGACCACCCTCCTCCTCCTAAGTATCAAACTGTCTCAGATGTAACCTTCCAGTAACCTTGCTAGAAGGCACTACAGTGTGATTCACTAGGTTACCCCTATTCTTTTCTTTTCAGGCTCCTGCTCAGATGGCTGTTGGGAATGTCAGAACGGCAAGTGTTACAGACCAGAACAAAGCTGCGATTTTGTAGATGACTGTGGGGATAATACTGATGAGAATGAATGCGGTACTTCCTGCACATTTGAGAAAGGCAGATGTGGCTGGCAAAATTCCCTAGCTGACAACTTTGACTGGGTTCTGGGAGTCGGCTCGCCTCAAAGTCTCAGACCTCCCAGGGACCACACACTTGGAAATGGAATTGGTATGTTATCAGTTCACAAACAAGGATATAATCCTATTCATTAAGCTTCTCATGTGTTCCCCGTGAGACAACAGAAGGGTTCTAAATATCTAATTAGGGTGTCTTTATTAATAAATGAAACATATAATTGGTTATCAAAACATAATAGTAATTACTGTTCTACAATGCCTGTAGGTCAGAAAACTTTGATTCTCAGTTGCCCTTTCTCTAAATAATACTGCATGTGATGAGCAAGTCATTATTTTACTTGACAAGAGAGTGACATTTGATCTGGACACAGATTTTAAGGATGAGTTAACTAGGCTGAGAGAGCCATTAGGATCCACTCCACCAGAGTTAGATCTCATATCCAGAAAGCTCTCGTTCATGTCAGGCACATAATGCTGGAACATTCAGAACTTTGTTCTGTACTGACAGTGGTCCGTTGGTACTATTAGAATATACTGTTGAGAAGGGGTGGAATTATCTAATATATTGAAGAGATTTTCAAAAATGCAGTTAGGATCTCAGCTCTTATTGAAAGTTAGTTGGAGCAGAACCCATATATGCCCTCATGCCTTAGAGAAATCTCTCTCTAAACTGTTAAATCATCTCTAAAGAGTGTGTGCTAAGCAGGGAGGAACAAAGCTGTTTGGGGAAATAAGAACTGCCACAAAATTCCAGCCTGAACTATAGCCAGTGTGGCTGCAGCTCTCACCACATCTTCCAGAAAACCTTCCATAAGCTCTCATGTCTCCCTGCTTTTGCTCAAGAACACCCAAGCACATATTCTTTCCCAATATCCATTGAGCAGACTTTAGCTTCACCTCCTATCTTTGAAGTTCCCATTACCGAGCCACAGAGCTTCCCTTAGGTAAACCCCAAAATGATCCTGAATTCAAATCTTCCACCTTCTAGAGTGCACAGAGGTCATGAGACTTGAATTCAGCAGTTGCCAGAAGGAATCACTAGGTTGGATTATGTGAAGGACTATAGGAGGAATATGTATTGAATACAAGAAGGCCTGAGTTTACTGGATGATTGTAGGTAGAAAAGGAGGTAGGGGCTTGTGGAAGCTTGTATGAATGTTATAATTACATGAAACTATTTGTACATCTAGTGCCAAAAATTAGACATGGTCTAAGTGGCCTACCCTCCGCTGATGACATAAGTAGGAAGCGGTGCAGAAGAAATGGAGTGGGCCAGAGAATTTGTTCTGCTCTTTCTTTTGGCTTTTTAAAACTTATAAGAACAGCCATACAGGGTCAGACCAAAGGTCCATCTAGCCCAGCATCCTGTCTTCCAACAGTGGCCAATGCCCGGTGCCCCCAAACAGAGGCTAGGGACATCATCCCGGGCAAAACATGTTGCTGATGTTCAATTTTTAACATCTGCCTGATCTCCTATAGAAATAAATATTTTTCCCATCATAATATTATGGCAAACATCTATAATGCAAGTGAGCCTCAGAAAAGTTGAAGTCAGTTCTAAATGATGAAGCCACCTCACTCAAATGGATTTGTATCCCTAATTCAAATATAAAATGCAATATTTTATGCAGTTATAAATTGATCAACAATGTCCCGTTTATGCTATGATTACGTTTATTTGAATTCCAACTATATTGTTAGCATCGTAGCAAAAAAAAGATTGAATTTGAAATCTTGCTGTGTTCATTATGCTTTGTGATTGAAATATCTATCTAATTGGTTTTCATCATGAGAAAGAAATGCAGAACTCAAGTGCCACCTCATCTCCTGAAACGTTATTTAAGTATCAGTATTTATTTGGGATCTTTTAGGGACTTAATTTGAAATGCAGGATAATACTTTTGTACTGAGGAATACAGATGGTCTGAACCAGTCTGATTCAGTATGGATACCTATAGATCCACACAGATGCAAAGGACTTGAGATTGGTTGGTCCCTTTGCCTACCAAAGCTAGCTTTGAGCTGGTGTTACCTACTATTTGGAGACCATAGAAGACTCACCCTCAGATTTATCAGTGTTGCATGATGTGACATGCTTACAGAATTGCCATCTGTTAGAAATGGTTCCTTCAGGAATTATGATCTTGCCAGTAGCTATTCTACTTTAAAATGAGACAACTATTGGCAGCCCACAGATAAAGCTCAATAAAGAGATATGGAGCCAGATTCTTGGCCAGCCTGAGAGCTAGCAGAAGGGTTTATGCCTGCTTATTCTGGTAGAAATGACACTGGAGGTCAAGATTGCTGCATTGGAAAACATCTGTAACTCTGCTATTTAAAAAGAAGAACAGGAGTACTTGTGGCACCTTAGAGACTAACAAATTTATTAGCGCATAAGCTTTCGTGGACTACAGCCCACTTCTTCGGATGCATATAGAATGGAACATATATTGAGGATATATATATATACACACATACAGAGAGCATAAACAGGTGGGAGTTGTCTTACCAACTCTGAGAGGCCAATTAATTAAGAGAAAAAAAACTTTTGAAGCTAGCCTGACAAAGGAGGTGCTGTCGTCATCATGAATAAATTGGAATATGACCAGGAGGCTGCTAGACAGCTCTCTAACACCACATTCTACAGGCCATTATCCTCTGATCCCACTGAGGATTACCTAATCAGGAATCAAAATACTCAAAAACCAGTGGGAGAACACTTTAACCTGTCTGGTCATTCAGTGACAGACCTGCGGGTGGCTATATTACAACAGAAAAACTTCAAAAACAGACTCCAACGAGAGACTGCTGAGCTAGAATTGATATGCAAACTAGACACAATCAACTCCGGTTTGAATAAGGACTGGGAATGGCTGAGCCATTACAAACATTGAATCTATCTCCCCTTGTAAGTATTCTCACACTTCTTAACTGTCTGTACTGGGCTAGCTTGATTATCACTTCAAAAGTTTTTTTTTCTCTTAATTAATTGGCCTCTCAGAGTTGGTAAGACAACTCCCACCTGTTTATGCTCTCTGTCTGTGTGTATATATATCTCCTCAATATATGTTCCATTCTATATGCATCCGAAGAAGTGGGCTGTAGTCCATGAAAGCTTATGCTCTAATAAATTTGTTAGTCTCTAAGGTGCCACAAGTACTCCTGTTCTTCTTTTTGTGGATACAGACTAACACAGCTGCTACTCTGAAATCTGCTATTTAACATGGCCTGAAAAGCACATAGTGCTCTTGGAAAAGAGGATGTGGCCAAGATGGCTAAAAAACATGTCAGTTCCCCATTTCTCCTTAGAGACTGCTTCCAGCAGAATTTCTGTGTAGCCCCAGTGAAAAGTTAACTTGTTCCCACCGACTTCCTAGTGTAACATGGGCAGAGGAAAAAGCACAGCACATCTCCCACTCTTATTTGCGTGCAATGGATTTGGCTGATACAGGGTGTGCATTAGGGGGTATACTTTACATTCTCTGCATTAGTTCTGCTGAGTTTTTAAAGACTCAGATAGTTCTTCATAACATGTAACTCTTGATTCTAGGAGCATTCCTATATCTTGAAGCTACACCAATAGGCCTAAGAGGTGAAAAAGCCCATGTGAAGAGCTCCAGGTGGAAAGAGTCGGGCACAGCTTGTATGATGAGTTTTTGGTACTACGAGTCCTCAAAAGCCACAGGACACATTCAGGTTCTCATAAAGGTAATGATCAAATAATCTTTCTTTTCTATTTGAATATGCTGATACTTATACTGTTTGTAAGAATGTGTGGTTCCAGCTGAGAATGATTCTACACACCTTCCACTGGCTCAGCTGGTGAGAGGCTTCTCTTCAGTTCTTCTGTTGTTTGTGGATCAATGGGGACTCACTGTCCATGACTCCCAGACCCAGTTTGTCCCAGCATTGTACCTTTCATCCAGAACCATACACTGTATGCTAATCTCTTTAACATGCTTCACAAAACCACTCTTCTGACCCAAAATGTCTCCCCTAAAAAGCCATAGAGAATGTTTAGAAACCCTCTCCCCACTACTATGAAAGCCACATAAATAGAATTTACCTCTTACACCAAAAGGTCTCAATAATTCATTAAACAGGTCTCCCTCTCTTTCACTTTGCCTCTGAGTTCACTGTCCCTAATGCTGCTTTTCTTTTGATATATCAAACCTCTGTCGTCTTTGATACTTTCCATGTCAGAGCAATTTTAACTTTTTATTTGATTCCCTTTTCGTTGATAGCCATGGGTAGCCTTGTGGATCTGATGTGTTGACATCCATGAATAGAATGCATTCAGCAGCCAGCACAAAGAAAGAGAAAATGTAAAAAGTATGCCTTGGTTGGCATATTTCTTTCTATTTACACATATGCAAGCACATGCGCATGCACGCACACACACACAAAATAAACAATGACTTTAGTTTTAGAAATGGCATTTATTTTCACAAGTTGGGGGATGGTGTCATAACACATAAGTGCTGCAACCAAAAGTTTATTGAATAAAAGTCATCCAATAACAAATAAAGACTGATGCCCTTCCTGCAGCTTGCTGTTATATTTATTGCTATGGAAGAGATGTATTAAAGCGAAAACGCAAGTTGACAGCCAAAATGCTGATTATAAACAAAATATAGAAAAATATCTTTGCTGCTATATAAACACATATTTCAACTCTTTGTAGATTATAAGCCACTAAAAGTATTTCACTACTATGAATCCATGTAGTTCTACTTATAAGTGCAATCACAAATCACCCCATGTGTGAGTGTATGCGCACATGCAGTATATTAGTAATAAAAATACAATTATAAATCAATTGTGCCATATAGTTGCCATCTAGCTGTTACGATCTCTACCTGCAGTATGCCTAATAAAGATCAGGACAGAATTCATTTTGGGGAACTTCATGACAACTCTGATTTCCAATGAACATGTTATCTTAACTCTTTATTTTAAATTACATCCTGCCTTTGAAAATAATCTACAGCAAATTCTTTCCCTGATAACCTGCGTATTATATGAATGATTCAAATCCCTGAAAGTTAAAACACTTCAGTGGTCTTTAACATCTGGACATATGACCCTGAGTAAGTCTGTCTGAACTAAACAAAACAATGGGCCTTTGGCAGTCATTAGCAGATTTTTTTTTTCTTGGATTAGTCCAAACACATACAAGTAAGAGGTGACTGATCTTCAACTAGCTGTTTAGTTTAATGGATCATGAGATACATTTATGCAGCTATTTTCCAGAAGAGATCTAATCCATAAATCAAACAGCTAGGTGAAGACTGTAATTTCGATTATTGATGTGTTTCTAAAATTACTCTTCAATGGTAATCCAGTCATAGATAAAGGCAGAAAGATCCTGGTGTTTAGAATAAATGAAGTACAATGGCAAACACTTATTTGAAGTCAGTGTTTGCTTTGTGTTCTAATCTTTTTAAGTGATTCAAAGATATGATCTGTGACACCTAAATACTATAGTGATTAGCAACTTAGAAATGCTTAATAATTAATATTCTTATGTACAAATGACTAACCTGGGTGACAAGTAAATAAGGAATTGTATTCAGTATATACCCACCATGATATCAATATTGATTCCCTAAAGTAACTATAACTATAAATACACTACTGTATGGAGGATTTTGCTAGAAGTGCAGATGGCTATTTATTATATGTATATCCCACTTTGATTACGTAGAATGCATTCAAGGGGAAAAACAAAAGCAGATTCTTCTACTGATCTTCCAGTGGCCCCAATCCTGCTAAGTGACCTATGCAGGTGGACTCTGCAGGATTGGAGCCAAAGAGGTTTTTCTTTTGAAATAACACAACATTCTGCAATTTTCTCTTTAAATACTGTGATACAGCATGGCCAGAGGGCAGCCGGAGAGGGTTAGAAGGGAGCCTTATTCCCTGTAGTGGGAAGAAAGTGTGCTATAGATTAATTAGAGCACCTGAAGCTAATTAGAGCACCTGAAGTCTGTCACCTGATAAAAAAAAACCCTGCTTCAATCAGACAGGGGAAGGAGTTGGAGCAGAGAAGAGTTTGGAGGGAAGCAGAGGGAAGTTTGGAGAAGTGCTGTGGTAGGCTAAGAAGACCAAGACCCTAGGTAAATGGACACCTGGCTTGTGCAGAGGGAGGGCAGGAAGCCCTCCACAAGCTGAAGGGCAGGAGAGGGAAGTAGCCCAGGGGAAGGAACTGCTAGTTCAAGTGGTTTATTGCTATCCTTAGGGCCCCTGGGCTAGGACCCAGAGTAGAGGGCGGGCCCGGGTCCCTCCCTCTCCACTCCCCTCCTCTAGGACACTAGTGGGGCAGTTAATATCCCAGTTCAGGGGCAAGAAACAGTGCCCTGAACACCCCCTCCCCCCCAAGAAGAGAAAGCATGAGACCCATCATAGTAGTGCCGGCAATTTGCCACAATACTGAACACTTGATTTTTGTTCTACCTCTTTTCTTGTGACTGAGCAGCTGGTGCTCATTAAAGAGATGTAATGTATACAAATTAAATGACTACTTTAACAGTAGGTGGAGAGAGTTGGTAAATGTTGTTGTGTTCATTGTTTTTAGAGCTTGAAATGCAATTATTTTACATTTGAGCTCAGAAACAGAAGGAAGGTCAGCCTTACCCACATGAAAGAAACAGCACTTTGGGGGAGTTCTTAGATGTTCTTTACCTGAAGAGCTCTAGTTATGTTTGAAGCATGCTGTCTTTCTTAAAGGTATTTTTACTATCACTGTTACCTTAAGCCATATACTAGTATAAAATATCTGATTTGATTTAGCCACACAATTGCTTTTGAAACCATCCCAGGACTATTTAAAATGAGTTTGGAGTCCATGAAACCAACCTCATTTGCTCTAGGGTTTTTTAAAGGAAGTAACCGTACTTTGAAGAACTAACTGGGAAATTTACCCCTCTTCCAACTGAATAAAGGGATAATTAAAGTTCTCTTTAACTTGAACAGATTATCCTTACCAAATAGTTCTCTCTGTCCAACACTCTCTCTCACACACACCCCGCCACAGTACTTAAGGAAATATCCTTTCTATAGAGCTTTTTGCATCATCCCATATAATGTAATACAGATTTATATCCTTGCTATGGAATTCTTTAGAATGGTTCAAAAACCTATACAAAAATCCCTTTTTCTACGTTTTAGAGTAATTTCTGTAGTAACCATTTGGTTTCAAAACTATTCAATTAAGTCATTCTCTCCCTTACCTCCCTTTTTTTAATTAAACTAATGTAAACCATATAGTCATTGCATAAATGCTTGTAGGCTATTTTTAAACCATCCCACCCTTCTATGAGCTGCTGTCTTTTTTCATAATTAATGGCTGCATAATGTGAGCAAGTTAAAGACAGTCTGAGTGACATAAATTTGAGTGAGAACATTACTAGCCCAGTTCTCTGTCCTATAACAAAGTCATGTATTAGAAATGGACAAAGAAGGAAAAAAAATCACATTGTGGCTGGAGTCTCCCAATTCTTCTACAGGATATTAGTCTTGTCCTTCCATTGCTTTGCATATACAAATCCCAACAGCAATGCTGTAGTTTGAATTTCT
Organism: Malaclemys terrapin pileata; assembly: GCF_027887155.1. Lineage (NCBI taxonomy): Eukaryota > Metazoa > Chordata > Testudines > Emydidae > Malaclemys > Malaclemys terrapin. Next base: position 248,805,903 of record NC_071506.1, read on the forward strand.
ACTTAGCAGTATCCAGTCTCACATAAGGACTGAAGTCTGATCAGCCAGTACATTGTCTATGAGAAGACATAGAGGAGTTCCCCATTTTGTTTCAATCTATTTTAAGTACTGGGCTAGAGGAGTTATTCCTGATTCAGTGGCATTAGCCCCAGACTTATGTTAGTGTGAGAGCAGATCAAGCCTATAGTATCCTTGTGATATGTATAGATGATTTATGTTAGCATTAATAGGGGTTATGAACCTTCAGGAAAAGAAGCATATTATTTGTTATATTCCTAAAGTATTATCGTAGATAATGAGTTCAACATCACATCTGCTGTGGGACTTCTTCATAGAGAACATTGTATTGCTGTCAAGCATAATGAGACTTGTTGTTGGGACTTACAGTTAAGGGTGTTGCAGAAAATTTCTGTGAAAATGTATTTGAATATATGGCGTTTTGGTTTAATGCTCATATTATTATTAACATAAATCTGTGTAGAATAAGAATTATCTCATTGAAATGACACTGATGGGCAGTTCAACTAGTTTTAGAAATACTCTGTGCTGCAAATCAAAATCCTCACCACTTATGCAAATGAAAGACATTGACATTGTAGCTGTGTTTGAAGACTGCATTATCTACCTTGCCATCCATCTAATTTGAGACTGTGAAGTGTTCAGCTGCAGTGCAGCAACCACAACATGCAAATAGATTATTTCCAGGCTGAATATGAGTGCTACTAATCAGAACAACACTATTGCTTTAAGACATGTCTAAAATGATCTGTGTATGGTTGCAGTAGAATAGGATTAAATGTAAGAGAAACTGACATTCTGAGACTAAAGTGTAGGAAGAAAACTGAAAAATCCCACGTCCAATTTTTTGTACTGCTTTCCCACTCAACACCCAAATATTGATTTATTTTAAAACATGGAGAGCATGGGTTCTCTGTTATTATGTAATACATTTACAACAGAGCTAGAGAAGCCATTTTCAAATTGAAGAAAAACCCAACAATTTTATCTCTGCTTATTTTTGAATAACTGTTTCCAATACTGTTTAAGTTGTCTTTGCCATAGGAAGAAAAAAAATTGGGCATCACAATGGAAGAGAAACTACAAATCAAAGGGTCATGTCATTTGCTGCAATGAGTTTTCAGATGCCAATCTTAATTGCATTGAGTATTAACATAATGTAGTTTAAAGGTTAATTTAGGGTCTGAGCAAGGCTTTTTGGGCCTCTTCAATGAGTTTGGATCAGTTCCCTTAGAGCAATAGAGAAATGTGCAAGGAAGATAAATAGCCATTAGCAGCTACCTCCATTTACTATGACAAAGCCAATATGCACAGGAGCTCATTAGGAATTTCCCGTGGACCTTATTCTGGAACTTGTCATAGGGAATTTATTCCATCCAGTAAATGAGCAAAGACATAATAACATTTAGAAGGACAAGACATCCAAGCCAGCTCATGGCAGCCTAAATAGAGAAAATTCCATAGATAGTTCCACAGCTACGAACTAGCCAACCCATTGGATTAGTCAGGCATAGGGCCAGCTGTACCCAACAGCCAGAGTCCTGCAGCGGCTAATGGATTAATATATTGCAGAACTTGTTGCCTGGGTACTGCCGCTTATTATCAAGTGTCATAAAGTATCACAGATGTTGATTTTTCAGCTATAAGGAGGAAGGGAGGAGAAAAGAAAAAATATAGAAATGTGCAGCTTAGCTGGCTCTGCAGCCCAAGGTCTAGATGACCTGTGGCCATCCTGAAATTCCCTGGTCATTTTTAGTGGAATTAAGTGTACAAAAAATGTCTCCATAGTGAGATTTGAAGAGGGAAATCCGAAGGACGGGTGTGTGGCAGATGCCAGCTTATTTATTTTGGACTCCTGTGTTTTTAGGTTTTGTAGAAATTAAACTTAAAAACGAAATTTTCACAAATCAGTATCACTGGCCCCCATTTACTTGAGCTGCTTCCCATGAAAGTATGCAGTTTGAGGAAACTACTTATTGGTGCTTAGGAGCTTAGAAATAGCCTATATCATCACACTGACGCTCATTTCTGGCTGTATAGAAATTGATCAAATCCTTATGTCATCATGGGTTCTTTTCTAACAGTGTATCTGAGCCCTGTGGAGTTGCAGGATAAAAGTACATTTTCAAAGAGTACCATAAGGTTTTTACTGATTTGATTTTAATGGGAGTTGTGTAATCAGACAAGTTGAAAGTCTGTGGATAAGGATTTTTAGTCCCTCTTCTGAGATACAAGCAATCTTCCCAAATAGATGCCTAAAAAAATCTGGTGCACAAATGCAAAAATTTGCCAGCAACTCTTTTTATGGCTAGGTTCAGTAGGTTACATTTTTACCTTGTTTTTCTCTCAACACTTTAATATTCTGATCATCTCAAATCTGTGTATAGTACTTTTGCTTCATTAGTTCTTTAAAATATTTTTGACCAAAAAATCTCCTTTTGTTTTTCATTTTATATTCAGGAGAGTCTGGTTAAACATAACACAGGTAAGGGCCAGATTCTGTCACTCTTATTTATAGTGAGTTGCACAAACTCCCCAAAGGCCAAATTTTCAACCCCCTATTCCCATTGGTGAATCAAAAGTCCTATTTAAATCAATCAAATAACTTATACAAGTAACCACTCACTGTTGGGAGTAAGGGGTTGACAATCTGGTAACCCAGGTAACCTAAATTGAAATCATTGGAGCTACTTGCAAAGTAAGAACTACTCAACTTGAGTAAGGGTGGCAGATTCTGACTCTAATAGGGGCTTCCGTATTGAATTCATGGGCAAGAAAATGCCCCCTAACTAATCAAATGTACTGACTGACCACAGTTTCCAAAACCACATGCAGCTAGCTCGCTTTGCACTTAGTGGGCACTAACTTAAATGGAGTCATACCAGTGATGAAGTTGACACAATGATTCCAGCACTTTATGAGCAGATCTCCTAGAAAATTGTGATTGAATCAATGAGTAGTAAATATAAAGATAAGCCAGTGATAATGGGGAAATGTTATATCCTCCCAAATTAGTTTTTATAACAGGAGAAGAAAAAGCTATGTGAGATTCTGAGCAGGACTGTTATTTACTGTATTACATTTTCTCTGATGAATAAGTTAGAAAATTATTTTAGTCTTCCTACTGATAAATTACTGTAAGGTATATCCCAGGGCTGAATCAAGCCCCCTTCTTTGGAAATGGAATGAGTTTTAATAATATTGTGTTCTTAAATTGCAGCCAAATTTAAACGTTCATTCAAAACAGTTTGGTGACATGGAATAATAAATCTTGCAAGTGCAGGACAAAGCAAATTGCTATTATTTTTAGCCAAAGCCTGGAAGGGTCACTACTACACTTTGAAATCTTGTTTGTGAAGACAAAATAGGAAGAAACTGAGCAGAGGATTTTATCACTTAAATACCCATGTGTGTTTTGTGAGAAACAAACAACATCAGAAAAAATTGTGTGTAACTGAATTATTCATCCTTTTGACCTGAGTTCCTTAAGAACTTGGCCCTTTTTTCTTCTTCTTCTTTTGTCCTGAGGAGGCCATTAGGGGTAGGCATCAGCATTGAGATTCCATCTCCAAAATCCACTTGGTCTTCATTGCATGATACTTCAGCTCTGTAATTCTGAGTCCCTGGACTTGATTTACTCCATCTTAGGGGACTTGTAGAGTCACCCTTGAGGAAATCTGTGTTGTCTGCTTGGCCATTCTTTATCCCAGTAGTTTTGTCATGGAAAGGTAGTACTAAATTGTGTTTCGGACTCTATGGCTGGTGGAGCTTTCTCAAGACAGACTTGCTTTGCACAGCACATTTTTGGGGTACACTTACAGCCAGTGGGGGTAGCAGCTCTGAAGCCCACTGACAGAAGCTGGTATATCCCAGGGCTGAATCAAGCCCCCTTCTTTGGAAATGGAATGAGTTTTAATATTCTAAAAGATAATATGTGTAATAGAATCTGACACTTATTGAAGAAATGAATATATTGTAGAGGCTGTCTCATGCTGACCAGATGTAAGTCCTAGCACACTATCTAATTGCTCCAGACAGGCATCCCAGTTTGCAAAAAATGAAAATGTCTGTTGCCAAGGATTCCAATTAAGCTCAGCAAGAGTGTAAGAAGCTGACAGGTCTCCTTCCCTACTTCTTGTTTTCCTTTCTAGCCCCTTTCCAATTCCCTTCTGATCATGTTCTCAGATAATCTCATCCCACTATTGAAAATTGACTGAAATGAGCAGATGATACATTAGCAAACCTTAGTGCTAAGGTAGCACTGAAGCCCAATACATGACATTAAACAGTTTACCAATTTTATCTATATGTATGCAGAGTCAGAATGAGCTCTACCCTGACATCTGGTGGTGAGTTGTGGAAAAGGACTTCAGGGGCTGATCTCGTTTGCATGGGCACATCCACCCCGCCTAGCATGAAGGCCATTTGCTCAAATGGTCACTTTGGCTGCTTTGGGACCCCTAGTCTCTTTGTTATTGGGGCAGAAGTAATAAAGTGTTACCCTGATTATGGAATCAAGGACAGTAGAACTGTACTTGGCATTTTATGACGGAGGGACTCGCCCTCCACTAAGTAGCACTTGCTAGGCAAGGGACATGGGTTCCAAAGCCCACTGAACTGAGAGAGACTGGGGACAAGTATGTGTATCTGGTAGTATGGGTCCCTCCTGAGGGCCCTAACCACCACTTTGACCCCTCTTCTCTCCACTGTGTAATAACAGAGCTAATTTTGATTCCATCAGAAGTCTTGTTACATGCTGCAGAGCTGAAATCACTGATTCCTAGGCCTAAGCATTAGACCTACTTTGGGCAAGTAGTTCTGATTGTTCCAGCACTGCCCCCCACCCCCTACAAACAGCTGAAATCACTAAAGAGCTAAAGTTACTAAAGTGCTGAACTCACTAAGAGCTGTGTTAAGTGTGTGGGGGGGCCTGAAGACACACTAAACATAGCTCTTAGTGAGGCTGTCTTCAGGCCCCCACATTGGTGAGCAGCTAGCAGGACGGCTGGCAGAGAGGAGTGGCCAGCAGGGCAGCTAGTGGAGAGGAGCAGCTGGCGGTGAAGACCGTAGCAGAACACCGCGGAGAGGCATGGCAATCGGCCGTTGACCTGAGCAGCATGTAAGCTGTCCCCCATACCTCCCCCCACTTCCACCCAGGCTGGGACGTAAACTCTGCAGATGAACTTCTGAGCTCTGGGGGCTGCATTGACCAAGGACAAACTATGGGTGGGGGTGACAATTGGGTTGCTAGACTTAAGACCCTGAGGGGAAAAGGACACTGCCAAAATTACGGAGGGGGGGGTCTTTTGCCCATGGTTTGTGTTATGAATCCAGTTTGTGGTGTTTCCCCAACATAATGCCGCAATGTTTCCCTCTTTTATTAAAAAGCTTTTGCTACACTCAGACTCTGTGCTTACGAGAGGGGAAGTATTACCTCTTGGAGGCACCCAGGGGGGTGGTATGTAATTGTCCCAGGTCACTGGGTGCGGGCTCGAGTCGGTTTTACATTGTGTTATTGAAATGGAACCCCTAGATACTGAACCCGGCTCTTGTTGCTGCCAACTCTAACGGGCAGAGGGTTACATATACATTTTGTGTGTGGTTTTTTTCAGAGTCCTGGATTTGTTCCATTTCATGGTAGTGATATTTGATTAGTTGACAGACTTAGAACATTAAGTCCAAGTATGTTTAAAATGATCTTGATTAGTTCAAAAAGACTAATAGTGGGAGGAGTCCAATTGTACTTACAGAAACTATTTCAATTTCTGATCTCCAGTTTATAGATTAAAGTAGGTTATGGAGAAACAATCCTGTTTCACTTTTGGTGACAATCCAAAGTAATTTACAAAGCTGGCAGGATCTGACCACTTTCCCATTAATTGTATAAAAAGGTCAAATTAGATATTATTCAGGCCTCGTACTTGGGCTTTCCGTGATCTATGTGCATACTTGCTTGTAACTAGGCCAAATAGCATTATTTAATGGTAAAATTAAATGTTAACAATGAAAGATGCCTTAGAAAGAAGTATTGCATCTATGCAGCTACTGGCTTCCTGCCAGTGGTAGTAAAGCAAGATTATCAGTAGCAGCATTGAGAAACTGTGTAACATTTCACAAATCTTCCCAAAGTATTGATTAACCTTTTCCATCTATTTCTCTATTATTATTTTGTATTATTTATTTATTATTACATGCATATATATGACACCCATGCTCATATATGACACAGTAGCGTCTGGTGCACCTAATATAGATAGATTAAGAATGAACAATATTTTTCTCATCTTTGATAGCACCTTCTATATATAAGTAGCATACCAGAAAGGGCCAGACATGGAGGAACCCAGCCAGCAACTGAATATTAAGGGGATTCTAATTTACAATTAGTAGAAAGATTGGAGAAAGTTGTCTTACATTTCATTTCAATGATGGCCTTTCTATATTGATGCTTATTCTTATATTAATTTCTCAGCATTTCATGTATTGCTGTTTTATTTATAAGTTTCTGATATCAAGATATTCTTTTCCTCCAATGAACAAGAGGAACCCCAACCCTCCATCACAGCTCCTTGTGCAAGATTCTAATGCAGTATACAGAGGGCAATTTAAGTGCTTTTAAATTATATGTATATGTATGTTTCTTTAAAAGCTTTTCTTTCCTGTTGTGTGTGGGCTGGGAAAAGTTTGTGTGGTTGCTATGCTGCCCAAATAGGCTGCATCTACCTACAGATATTGAAATGATTCCAGAGCCCTCTATGCTCCCAATCCCAGTCAGCTGCTTTTTGTCCTGGCAATCCAGGCTAAAAGCAGCCCCAACATCAGTCTTTCACCTTCCCACCACTGGTAAGAGCAATACCTCAGGACTTCTAACCCCCCTCATCCCTTCCTGATAGTTCCACGTCCTGCCTATCTTTTGTAGGGTCTGGACCTCTCTCCTGGAGGAAGTAGAAGGTAGCTGAGCTCTTGCTGATTACCCTCTTGTGACCTGTCAGGCCTCACTTCCTGATCAAACTGGATCTAGCCTCAGGCTGCATCTAGCCTCATGGAACTGGAGGCCCAGGAGTAGAGCACCCCGGGGGGAACAACTTTAAAAAATAGAGTTGGTTAATCTTTCCAGGATTTGTCTATACCGCTTCAGAGCCTGAGCCTATCCCTTCCACCTTCAGACCAGATTCTGTGCCTTTGGTGATGAAAGGAGAGATACAGTTCAATGTTCCATGTGTTATCATTGCAATCCCAGCTTACTTTGGAGCAGCAGTGAGCAGAAACTTTTTTTTCTTCCCTATCCTCCCCTCTCTCCAAGCCTCCATCAAGTTGAACTATTGAAATAATTGAGAGAGGACTGGCTAAACAGAGCAGATAAGCAACTCTTCTTTACCAGGGAAACAGACGAAAGCTCACTGGAAACACACTGTTCTCAGATGTTCTCTGTGCTTTTCTGCAAGCTTTTGCTACTTGGAGAAGTGATTCAAAATATGAGGAGTCAACAGCCATTTTTGTCTCCCACTGACCAAGAAAGCTGTGTGAATCACTCACAGGGAGGAAGGTACTGTGGAGATTTCCACTCCATTTTCCTAGCAAGCAGGATTTCCTGTAGCAGGCTCTGTTACAATCCAGTTAGATGTAGTTGACAGCATAGCTATTGAGTGGCAAGCCCTAAACAAGATGGGATGCTCATACTAAGTAATGGAAACTCTCCTAGCCTCCTGCAAGCTTTCCTCTGGCTTGGCTCACATAAGAGTTTAGACGCGCATCTGGGGCTGGTGTCAAGAGAGAGGCATGAAGACTAGAAAAGAAGGCATTTCAGCTCTTTTGGGTTTCTTACAGGATGTCTTCGATTTGGGCTTAAGACCAACTGTCAGCTGAACCCAGACCCTGCTCATTGTCCTCAGGAAATGAATCCAGCCTCCTGAGTGGCTGAAGACTCCAGCAGGCACAGTCTTAAACCCTGGCTCCCTGGCTGCTCAGTAGTGTTCCACATCCATAGTTGTGTTGCTGGTCTTACTTCCTGTTCCTGCTCTCAGCTCCCTTCTTGCTCCTAGTCCTCAGTCCAGATCTGCGCTCCCGCTTTCCTGCTCCTTCTCCCTGGTTCTGCTCCTGGATCCTAGCTCCTGCCCCACCCTGACTGATACTCTGGCTCTGATCCCTGACTTTTGGTTTCTGGCTCCCAGTTCTGGTGTGCTCCCTGGATGTGGTTTTTTTTTTTTTGTCTTCTAACCACAACTCTAACCCCTGGCTTGTGGTTTCTGGCTTTCAGCTCTGGCTCACTCCCTGGACTTGGGATTCAGCTTCTAACCACTGCTCAGACCCCTGGCTCTAGCTCCAGCTCTCCCTCTGGATTTGATAACTTGGCTCCTGACTCGGCACCTAGGCCTGGCTATCTCTGTTCCAACCATTAAGCTAATCATCTTCCCTGACCATTAGGCAAAGCCACCCATGGCCCAGTTGCTACACCTCCCTCCCATAATTTCTTCTCAGGTTTCAGCATTATACAGTGTCATAAATGCAGGTATGAAGATATAATTGGGTTACAAGCCAGGGTAACCACACTTTAAACCACTCTTCACTTGCCCACCTTTATTATTTGCATGACACTTTGTCCATTTGGTTTGGAGAAGACCTCCCTGTCTATAGCTCTGACAGCTGGGCTCTGACAACACCAGTATTTTCAGCTATTCTCTTATTTGCTCCAGCCTTCCCTGGAATTCTGTTACTTAAGAGGAAATAGAACCGAACGTTGCCCTAAGTTCTCATTCATGGAACATAAACTCATTGTAATAAAACAGGATTAATGTCTTAGAATTCAAGGCTCAAGATTCGTATTTCATAAAGGACTCAATTATAGGCACAGTAGATTGTAATCCTACAATTTTTTAATTTTTTTCTTAAATTATGATAGGCCTATAGTTAAGTTTGCCTAAAACTTCTAAGTATAAGACTATTTTCCATTACTTATTACCTTACCAAATTTTAATATATGGACTGATATTTTCAATGCTGGGTATCTGCCTCAGGCTGAATTTTTGAGAAAGTTTCAGCTAAAACAGTTTAACCATTTCTGAGAATGAGCTTAGGGCATAATATTTTGTTTTCCCCGTATTGAAATTTGGGGTTTTTTTAGATGCTCTAGCACCACCAGGGTTTGGAACAAGAACAACTTTAACATGCTTTTAATGTATTTGTGTATATGTGTGTAAACCAAAGTGGATTCCGACTGCTGGCACTTAACATTAAGAAGGTTGCAGAGCAATTTTTAAACTAAGAGATGGAGGAAAGCTGATTGCTGCAGAGGAGCACATGGATTGGACAGACTTCTCTTAGAGGAGAGTCTATTGATAAAGATTCTCTAGGTTTTAGTCAGGAGGAGAGGATGGAAGAGGATAAAGTATGGGCCAGATCAGATGAGAAACATTCACATAAAAAAGTATCTGACACATCAGAAAAGGGCAGACAAATAAACAGTGACAAGTTTTTAACGTGCTTGAACGCAAATGCTAGAAGTCTAAATAAGATGGGTGAACTAGAGCGCCTCGTGTTAAAGGAGGATATTGATATAATAGGCATCACAGAAACCTGGTGGCATGAGGACAATCAATGGGACACAATCATTCTGGGGTACAAAATATGTCGGAAGGACAGAACAGGTCATGCAGGGGGGGAGTGGCACTATATGTGAAAGAAAATGTAGAATCAACTGAAGTAAAAATCTTAAATGAATCCACATGTTCCATAGAATCTCTATGGATAGTAATTCCATGCACTAATAAAAATATAACAGTAGGGATCTATTATCGACCACCAGGATGGTGATAGTGACGATGAAATGCTAAGGGAGATTAGAGAGGCTATCAAAATAAAGAACTCAATAATAGTGGGGGATTTCAATTATCCCCATATTGACTGGGTACATGTCACCTCAGGACGAAATGTAGAGACAAAATTTCTTGATACTTTAAATGACTGCTGCTTGGAGCACCTGGTACAGGAACCCACAAGGGGAGATGCAACTTAGTCCTGAGTGGAGCGCAAGAGCTAGTCCAAGAGGTAACTATAACAGGACTGCTTGGAAATAGTGACCATAATATAATGACATTTAACATTCCTGTGGTCGGAAGAACACCTCAGCAACCCAACATTGTGGCATTTAATTTCAGAAAGGGGAACTATGCAAAAATGAGGAGGTTAGTTAAACAGAAATTAAAAGGTACTAGAGTGAAATCCCTGCAAGCTGCATGGACACTTTTCAAAGACACCATAATAGAGGCCCAACTTAAATGTATTCCCCAAATGAAAAGAACTAAAAAAGAGCCACGATTGCTTAACAACCATGTAAAAGGAGCAGTGAGAGATTAAAAAGGTATCTTTTAAAAAGTGGAAGTCAAATCCTAGTGAGGTAAATAGAAAGGAGCATAAACACTGCCAAATTAAGTGTAAAAATGTAACAAGAAAAGCCAAAAAGGAGTTTGAAGAACAGCCAGCTAAAAACTCAAAAGGTAATAAAATGTGTTTTAAATACATCAGAAGCAGGAAGCCTGCTAAACAACCAGTGGGGCCCCTGGATGATCGAGATACAAAAGGAGCGCTTAAAGACGATAAAGTCATTGCGGAGAAACTAAATGAATTCTTTGCTTCAGTCTTCACAGCTGAGGGTGTTAGGGAGATTTCCAAACCTGAGCCGTCCTTTGTAGGTGACAAATCTGAGGAATTGTCACAGATTGAAGTATCACTAGAGGAGGTTTTGGAATTAATTGATAAACTTAACATTAACAAGTCACCAGGACCCGATGGCATTCATCCAAGAGTTCTGAAAGAACTCAAATATGAAATTGCAGAACTATTAACTATGGTTTGTAACCTGCCCTTAAATCAGCTTCTGTACCCAATGACTGGAAGATAGCTAATGTAACGCCAATATTTAAAAAGGGCTCTAGAGGTGATCCCGGCAATTACAGACAGGTAAGTCTAATGTCAGTACCGGGCAAATTAGTTGAAACAAAAATAAAGAATAAAATTGTCAGACACATAGAAGAAAATAACTTGTTGGGCAAAAGTCAGCATGGTTTCTGTAAAAGGGAAATCATGTCTTACTAATCTATTAGAGTTCTTTGAAGGGGTCAACAAACATGTGGACAAGGGAGAATCCAGTGGACATAGTGTACTTAGATTTCCAGAAAGCCTTTGACAAGGTCCCTCACCAAAGCTCTTACATAAATTAAGTTGTCATGAGATAAGAGGGAAGATCCTTTCATGGATGGAGAACTGGTTAAAAGACATGGAAAAAGGGTAGGAATAAATGGTAAATTTTCAGAATGGAGAGGGGTAACTAGTGGTGTTCCCCAAGGGTCGGTCCTAGGACCAGTCCTATTCACCTTATTCACAAATGCTCTGGAGAAGGGGGTAAACAGTGAGGTAGCAGAAGATACTAAACTGCTCAAGATAGTTAAGACCAACGCAGACTGTCAAGAACTTCAAAAAGATCTCACAAAACTAAGTGATTGGACAATAAAATGGCAAATGAAATTTAATGTGGATAAATGTAAAGTAATGCACATGGGGAAAAAATAACCCCAACTATACATACAATATAATGAGGGCTAATTTAGCTACAACTAATCAGGAAAGAGATCTTGGACTCATTGTGGATAGTTCTCTGAAGACATCCATGCAGTGTGCAGCGGCAGTCAAAAAAGCAAACAGGATGTTAGGAATAATTAAAAAAGGAATAGAGAATAAGATGGAGAATATCTTATTGCCCTTATATAAATCCATGGTATGCCCACATCTTGAATACTGCGTACAGATGTGGTCTTCTCATTTCAGAAAAGATATACTGGCATTAGAAAAGGTTCAGAGAAGGGCAACTAAAATGATTAGGGGTTTGGAATGGGTCCCATATGAGGAGAGATTAAAGAGGCTAGGACTTTTCAGCTTGGAAAAGAGGAGACTAAGGGGGGATATGATAGAGGTATCTAAAATCATGAGTGCTGTGGAGAAAGTGTATAAGGAAAAGTTTTTTACTTGTTCCCATAATATAAGAACTAGGGGCCACCAAATGAAATTAACAGGAAGCAGGTTTAAAACAAATAAAAGGAAGTTCTTCACACAGCACACAGTCAACCTGTGGAACTCCTTGCCTGAGGAGGTTGTGAAGGCTAGGACTATAACAGGGTTTAAAAGAGAACTAGATAAATTCACGGAGGTTAAATCCATTTATGGCTATTAGCCAGGATGGATAAGGAATGGTGTTTCTAGGCTCTGTTTGTCAGAGGGTGGAGATGGATGGCAGGAGAGAGATCACTTGACCATTATCCATTAGGTTCACTCCCTCTGGGGCACTTGACATTGGCCACTGTCGGTAGACAGGATACTGAGCTGGATGGATCTTTGGTCTGACCCAGTACGGCCATTCTTATGTTTTTATATATAAACCAGGCTTATAATAGATGTATAATGCTGTTGCTCTTTCCTAATTACTGTCAATAGCATACAATGCTATGGCCATAAGGATGGTTATTTTCCCACTTTGCTTCATTCTACATTTCTACCCTGATATGGTAAAAATATTCGATTCTGCATTAAGAATCCTGGTTTTGCTATTTAAGTAGGCCAACTCCCAGATGTAAAAAAGGTTTTCAGGCTGCGAGTGAATGTGATAATAGAAAGATACAGTGGGTGTCTTTGGTTCAATATATGGACTTCACTGCTTTATTCCCTGTTGGTGTAAGCATTAGAGTTCAAATCTTGTTTTCAACTTTCCAAAAGTTTGGTGATAGTTTGAGGTTTTGGTTTGTCTCGTTACAAGAGTAGTCGCCAGGTGGTAAGTTCAGATCCACATTTTGGTCTTGGGTCTGTCTGTTTATACACCTAGCAACTACCATTCACCTCACATACTTGATCAAAAGCAGTCATTGTGATTCTATGATGTGTATATGGTCAACTGCAAAGGATGCCCTGCAAAAGATGTCCAGTGGTATGGCGGTGGACAGGTAGGGCACTTTGCATTACTTGTCACCCAAAAAATGAAGTGCCAGAAGTCACTGTCCCTGATGTTATTTTCTCATGTGTAAATAATTGCAGTTCACCTCTCTTTGTAAATTGTTTGTTGTGTTCACTTGCACTTCTAGAGTACAACCACACTACAACTGATGATAGAGATTGGTTTAGCTGTATTAATTCTGCCTGAATTTATTAATCTGTAACATTTTTGGAGTTAACATTATGGAGTCTATTAGTGCTTAAACCCTATGATTTGTTCATGGATTAATTTTTCCCACACCTGCACAGAAAGATACTGCTTTACCTCCCTGTGGTGACAGATTGCATTAGGTCTGACGCTCTAGCTGTGCAATTAGACTCCTAAAGTAAACCTCAGAAGGTATGTGGTCCTTACACAGCAGAAACTCCTATGTTTGCCTTTGCCTGTGAGGGAAGCAGTAACCAGGAGTTGCAAAAGTCTAAGTCTTATGAAAGAGTTACAAAACAAGTTAGTCCAACATTATATAAGAAAAAGTCCAACCAAAGCAAGATAAAAGTAAACAGATACCAGCCCAGAATGCCAAGTATCCAGAGTTCCAGTACATGGCTCTTCATTACTGCAGATTTGGAAAATAAAAAGGAGAACCAGGGCCACATTTTGCCCCTAGTTACACCCAGACAACTGTGGGTCTAACTGGAGGGCAGGATGCAGCCCAGACTGCTTTTCCCATTAGTTAATTTATACTGTATTTGTATTTGTGACTTTTAAGATGTAAACGATTTGAATTACTATGTTTAATGCTCCTCCTGTAACCTTGCTCCCCTTGACGAGAGGCTATGGTCTCTCTTCTCATCCCGAGGTTCAGAGAAGTGATAGTTACCACTTCATGGACGTGCAGCCCTCAGGTCCAACTTAAATTAATTTACCTCAATAAGTTCAGCAAGATGGGGTCTCAGGTGACTAGACTGAAAATATTATTTAAAAAATCACATAAACAATAGCAGGTAACACTGGAACATAAACAAAAATCATCCAAGTTCCATATTGCCCCACAGCACATCCCTCTGGAGCGCACAGGCTTCAGTCTCCCCCTCACATACTTTGGACTAAGTCACAATCCTTTAGCCCCGTTCACTCGGGTTGTCCGACCAGCCCCCGACAAAATGGCTGCTCTGCTTCATTCTCTATTGGCCTGTCCCCTGACTTTGGGCTAGGCTCCATCCACAAAATTCAAAGACACTTTCTACGTTAAATGTGGAGTTCTAGTATTACTGCTGAGAGAGAAGGCTTTTTTTCCCAAGGAAGTATTTGTGATAATGTGAGTTACTGTTTGAATTCACTAGGTGGTGAGAGATTATACTTAGATGATGCTACAGTACTAATGAAAGTGAATGGAATAAAATCCTTATTGCTGATTATAAGTACCTTGAATACTTAGATTATAGGTTTGCACAAAATGGTGCTCTCTCCTGATTTCATACTAACACTGAAAAGTCATGTTTTTTTTTTTGTCTCCCCTGCATCTCAGGCTCTCACTCTTTTTATGCTCCCAATTTTACTCCACTCAAGGAGATTGAAATCACATGGAAAGTCTTCAGGGTCTTACGCAAATAGAAACAGGAATACCCTTTAATATGAGTTCATGCTTTATGGAATTACCAAGGAGAATTACTTTATCTTTAACACAGATGTTAGCAGCTAACAAGAAACATAATTGTGCAAAGTCAAAGTCAGAGTAGAGAGTGGAGGGAGGGGATGAATTTTTCCCCCAGGGAAAGGGGACTTTGCAGAGAAGCAGACTTTGATTTCTAATAGACCTGGTCGGTGGGGGCACGGAAGGAGGGAAATCTGTGGGAAAACTGGAATTTAACAAAAACAAAAACAAAAAGTTTTCATCAAAATTGTCCTTTGGATATTTTCAGATTTTCATCAACAAAATCAAAACATCAAACCATTTTTTCCCAGTTTTCAGCATCCAAAAACTGAAAAATATCCGTTTTCTACAAAATTGATATTTTTTTGTTAATTGAAAAGCTATTTTTGTTGAAAAAAGATTCAACAAAAATTTTTCAACCAATTCTAGTTTCCAATGCTCATGGCAAGGGTAAGAAGAGAGGCACTGAAGGAGGAGTGGGGAATATAAATTTTACAAACTCCAGATTTTGAGTTTCTTTGATAAATCAATCATACAGTGGACACTATTAAAAAGTCAATATTTAACATGCAGTTGCTACAATTATTTATTATTCTAAATATAGGGGAAAACAGTTGTCTTGTTAATGGCGACCAGTGTTCTCATTGAAATGAAATTTAAGGGAATGGAGAACCCACTTGTATCAGGGTCTTGTAAAACCACACACTCAGACAAAACCTGCACACGTACAATCGGACAATGCCATTGAATAAGTAACGGAAATCTCAATCTGATTGTTTTAGTGAATCTTTAAGGTAAATTCAACAGTAGTTAATCAGGCTACAGCATCACTGCTGTGCAGCTTAAATCCTCTGTTTGCTTTGTTAGCACAGTGGAATTAAAATTATTTACATTTATTTTATATATCTATCTATAGATAGATATATAAAAATAATTATAAGAATATTTATTCAGTAGTGGATACTTAAATTAACAGTGATGATGTCTGAGGCTGCTGACCATTCTCTAATGACTGATGGATAGTTCAGGTAAACATCTAAATATTATTTTCTTATTGAATGATATCACAATAACATTAATAATGTCTAGGGTTCAGCAGCAAAATGCAGTGAGTCATCACAATAAGAGTTTATGCTTGCAAATATTCATAATGGACGTCAGGCAGGTACTATTAAGTGGTGATTAGTTTTCTATTTGCTGTCTCTGTATTGCACAGGCACAGAACAAGGTATCAGGCCAAATAGGTTGCTTGAGTACTTCAAGCTCACTATTAAAATGTGTACCTATTCAGAGAAATCCATTTTTTAATTGTGCTGTAATGTAGAAAAATGTTTTCCCTATCCATCCTTAGTTGCCTTTCAATCTGCATTGAAGTTTATTGATACATTCTGTGTTATTTCTGTTTGTGAATTTATCAATTTAAAATTATATATTCAGACCTCACATTTTTGTATACAATATTTATACATGTAAAATGCAAACAAATCCACCACTTTGGGATAGATACATAGTAATTTTTTCTAAAAAAAATCCATATTTTCCTCACCAGAAAATGCTGAGGAAGTTTTTACCTCAGTGAAACATTAATTTCTAAATTTTCAAAGTTATTGATCTGTGATTTGCCCTTGAGACTCAGACACTTAATACTCTCATACAGTTTTTTGGAAATGTGGGAAATATCTCTCCAGCTATTTGTACCTTTGTTGGCTAGGGAATGGGGAAAACTGTACTTGTGGAGATCAGAGTCAAGAGCAGTTTACAGCACATGGAAGAGATTTGAAAGACTGTTTTTGCTGGAAACTCTGTTCAGTTGTTTGGAACTGCCATGAAATGGACTTACAAGGACACTCGGTCTATATTAGGCTGGATCAATAAATACATCTAGGAACAAAGGTGAAACATCTTACAGCTTTTAAACCAATTGTTTAGACTTCTGTTCTGTACATTTATACTGTGTCACTTGAACAGGTAATATTTTTGCTGCCCTGTTGAACTTGGGCATGATAAAGCTGCAGCACCATTTGTCAAAAGAAAACTTGAGACGTATTTTTAGGTTTTATTGGCTCTTCATCTGAATTGCTTACGGTCACCTTCTCCTGAATTGCACCGCTTAGCACCTTCCCCTCATCTATCTTTAATTGGTTTGATCTATCCAGGAGAGAGGGAGAGGATTATTCAAATCAGAATTCTTAGTTTGATCCAGAAGAGGCAGTACTCAAATTCTGAATCTTGTGCCATCAGATCCATTTCATTGATCAGCAAACAGGAGAGGATGCCTGTGATTTATGACATACAATATTTAGCTACACATGAAAGATCTTCTATAGTGCAGAGTATAATTCCAGTATTCTTGACAGTCTGGTTCAGGGGTAGAACTGTGCTCTGTGATGGGAGGGTGTTAACTAGAAGCTCATACGCAGCAGCAAAATGATTAGTTCAACCACATATCCTCTTGCTTAACATTTTGTGCACATGATGGGTTCTTCAAGGGAATGTGAATTCTGCTTTTTCCACCGGGAAGCTTTAATGATTAAGGAGGATTTCCTAAAAAAAAAAATTTAGAGGTCTAACTGCTAATGAAAATCCTCCCCCTCACTCATTAGCTTTTGCTGTTTTATCCTGAGGTGGTTCTTGGTCAATATTGTACTGTGTGCGTCAATAAATCGTGATGGAGAAGCTCCCTCTCTCCAAAGGAAGTTCAGTGAGGTGCGACAGTTAATTAGAGCATGAATGCTGGCTTGGAGTACTGTGTTGTGGCAAAGAGTTCATCCGGAACATGGCACAGTGAACTCCTGAGTGCTCTGGGGCAATCTGCCAGCATCCACTCCCATCTGCTGCTGGGCACCACCCTTTTCCTTCCACAAACCAAAAACCACGCACCTTAAACTGTACTGATGCCAAGTTGGGGCTCATCAGCAATAGCAATCACTTCTTCAATCCATAAATCCAGAAGAAGAAAGACACCCCCCCCCCGCAAATGGCTGCTGCTGAGAGCAGTGAGCATGTGCTGACTCTATTCCAAAAGGTGGCTGCAGACATCCTCACAATTAAAGCTGCAGTCACCACTCTCCAAACATTAGTGTCTGCTATTGAATCCTCCTTGCAACTACTATCAGGTGGGAGATCAGAGGCCCAGGGCTGTATTTCCTCAGTGGGAGGTCAAATGCAGGGCATGGCTGCCCTAAGTGAGAAACACCTCAGGGATAGAAAATAAATTAAAGATAAATTGACTGCTCTTAGTGATTTTCAGCTCTTATGCTGGGCAGAAACACTGCCCCACCACAAGTGATTGTCAGCTCTTTTGAGCACTTAAAATAACAAAAGGCTCCAAATGGAACCTATTTAGCTCTATATTTGAACAGTCGGGAGGAACAGTGAGGACCCTTAGGGAGAGTCCACTCCTTGTGGTTGGGATACCTGTCCCCACTGCTCTTACTTTCACAGAGATCTGGCATTTGAGCCCCTGGTTTAATGAGGTCCTTTCAGCTGAGGGTCACCCCCTCATTTGGGACAGGTTAAGAACAGTTCTGCTCCCTTTACTCATACAATAAAGACAACAACATTGATAACATTTCACTACCCCTGCATTCAGTACTAAAGTGATTTGTAAACCAACACTAGCCAAAGTTTATCACTTTTAGCAAGAAGCAACAGAGGGTCCTGTGGCACCTTAGAGACTAACAGAAGTATTGGGAGCATAAGCTTTCGTGGGTAAGAACCTCACTTCTTCAGATGCAAGTAATGGAAATCTCCAGGGGGCAGGTATAAATCAGTATGGCGATAACGAGATTAGTTCAATCAGGGGGGGTGAGGTGCTCTGCTAGCAGTTGAGGTGTGAACACCAAGGGAGGAGAAACTGCTTCTGTAGTTGGATAGCCATTCACAGTTTTTGTTTAATCCTGATCTGATGGTATCAAATTTGCAAATGAACTGGAGCTCAGCAGTTTCTCTTTGGAGTCTGGTCCTGAAGTTTTTTTGCTGTAAGATGGCTACCTTTACATCTGCTATTGTGTGGCCAGGGAGGTTGAAGTGTTCTCCTACAGGTTTTTGTATATTGCCATTCCTGATATCTGACTTGTGTCCATTTATCCTCTTGAATAGTGACTGTCCAGTTTGGCCAATGTACATAACAGAGGGGCATTGCTGGCATATGATGGCATATATAACATTGGTGGACGTGCAGGTGAATGAGCCGGTGATGTTGTAGCTGATCTGGTTAGGTCCTGTGATGGTGTTGCTGGTGTAGATATGTGGGCAACACCATCACAGGACCTAACCAGATCAGGTCACATCACAAGATTACTTGCATCTGAAGAAGTGAGGTTCTTACCCACAAAAGCTTATGCTTCCAATACTTCTGTTAGTCTTAAAGGTGCCACAGGACCCTCTGTTGCTTTTTACAGATTCAGACTAAGACGACTACCCCTCTGATACTTGACACTTTTAGCAACACCGTTCTATCTGCTAGATATCTAGGCAGAGTAGGTGTGTTCATGTAAGTACAATTTGCTCCTGAAGTCTATCCCTCTCCCAGCTAGCTGTCAGGGGAGAACTCATTCAGACTCTGATTACATGGACAAATGACCCATTCATTCCAAAAGCCTCAGAAGACTGAGAGCTTCATAAATAACTTATAAACTTATTTTGTTGTGTTGTGTTCCTGGTTACTCCAACTGCTGGTGCTTGGTTTGCAGATCTAATTGCCCCCATTTTATTTACACATACACACTCTGCCCCTGGCTGGGTACACTGAAGTTAGAGTCCACCTGTATGTTCTATGTTTTCTATATGGGGTTTTGAATTATGACAGTAATATAGCATGGATATGTGTGGGCCATCTCACTGCTGAATACTTAATGCCATACCCTTGCTAACTGAATCGTCAAGGCTGTGATTGCTTTAATGAGCTGCCTGATGATAAGGGAGTAAAAACATAAAACCTCCCCATCCAAACCCTGCACTGGGAACAGCAAATCCAATCTGAACCATATACTAGAAACCACTAGGTGGCTCTATGCACAGAAGGCTGCATAGAGGAGCTAAGCAATGTGAAGATGCTCACACAGACAATGGTGAACTGCAGAGAGACAAGGCTGTCTGCATGTCATTGGGAATGCTGAGACCCAAAGAAGAGCTCCTCTGATTTAGACAGTGCCATGGCATTGCTGGTTGATACCTGCAGTATGCACCTACAAACAATAATAAGGGAACTTACCCACCAACAGTTGTGCATACCTCTTTATATTGCTGCAAGATTGTAATGTAACTATCAAACATTTTTAGCAGGCAAACTGTGTGTCTGGGAATGCTAGTTTACCTTCATTCGCTTAAGGTTGGGATAATGGATGTTGGATTAATTGTTTATTTTTTTTAAATACAGGGGATGGCAATTCCTATAGAAAATTACCTCCCCCACACACACACATAGGAACTCTGACATCACAAGGTCCTACTTGGAACTGTTTGGCACAGAGGGTCTCTGACACAAAACTCTGCTGAGCTCATGCATCCAACACAATCTCAGAGACTGATATAACCATCTGTTGGATGTTTGCTCCATTATGGAATATAAACATCAAACCTTCCATGCCCTCTTTGTTGGGGGATGTTTCCGAAGTGGGGATATTACTTACAACAATTTTTATACCCATATATGGGTTTGGATGCTGCTGGGACCCCAGAGCAGTGACAGGCTGCCTATTTCTCTACCAGCTCCCCCAGAGTATAAGAGACTTTTAGCTCTCTTTAGTTAGAAGCATTCTTTCAGTGTGTGATAATGGATTAGATCAGCCCCATGCTTTGCCAGGTACACAAATGTTCCTATGTTGCTATAATTTTTGTTTTTATTATTTTTGATGTCTACTGCTTGGTTCCCTCTTGTCTCGCTTCCTATTGTTGTGCCCCAACCCTCTTTCTTCCCCCTTTCTCCCTCCTGATCCTCCTATTCAGAAAAATTCCCCCCTGCATGACCGTGATATGCATCAAACTGTGACTAATGCTGCTGCCTCAGCCTATCCCCAATTCCCCCTCACCTTCTCTAATCTCTGGAGGTCTGGCAGGTGGAGAATATCTGGCAAGGTAATCTCAAAATCTGTATAAGTATCGGAGGCATTTCAACCCTAGACTGCCCAACCCTGTGGGATTTTGTGTGAGAGGCAGGATGGGATGTAATAAAGCAAATGACACAAATGTTCCATCGCCTTCCTTTGTAAGATAACACATGACAAAAATGATTCCTAACACAGCCAAATGGTCCTGAATCGCATTGTATTTTCTGGAATGAAAAGGGATTCAACATTCCAAATAAAAGAAAAAAGTGTACTCATTATTAAAGTGAGCAAAAACAGAGTGATTTTGCAGGCGACACACTTGATCACAGATGAGGCTGCTAAATTAGAACATGACTAGATAGGAAAAACAGTACCTTGCTGCTTCTCCTTCAGATCCAGTGGGGTAGCCATGCTCTTTCACCAAGCTTTGGCAATAACAGTCAATTTCAGACAATCAGGGCAGATTTTTAATCTTTAAAATCACCGTAAGCAAACTAAGGCAATACAACCTAGATGGAGCTACTATAAGGTGGGTGCATAACTCACTGGAAAATTGTTCCGATAGAGCAGTTATCAGTGGTTCACAGTCAAGCTGGAAGGGCATAATGAGTGGGGTCCTGCAGGGATCAGTTCTGGATCCAGTTCTGTTCAGTATCTTCATCAATGATTTAGATAATGGCAGAGAGAACACTTATAAAGTCTGCAGACGATACCAAGCTGGGAGTTGTTGCAAGTGCTTTGTAGGATAGGATTAAAATTCAAAATGATCTGGACAAACTATAGAAATGGTCTGAAGTAAACAGGATGAAATTCAATAAGGACAAATGCAAAGTACTCCACTTAGGAAGGAACAATCAGTTGCACACATACAAAATGGGAAATGACTGCCTAAGAAGGAGTACTGCAGAAAAAGATCTGGGGATTAGAGTGGATCACAAGCTAAATATGAGTCAACAGTGTAACATTGTTGCAAAAAAAGCAAACATCATTCTGGGATGTATTAGCAGGAGTGTTGTAAGCAAGACACAAGAAGTAATTCTTCCACTTTATTCTACACTGATTAGGCCTCGACTGGAGTTTTGTGTCCAGTTCTGGGCGCCACATTTCAGGAAAGATGTGGACAGATTAGAGAAAGTCCAGAGAAGAGCAACGAAAGTGATTAAAGGTCTAGAAAATATGACCTTTTAGTCAAGTATCAGAGGGGTAGTTGTGTTAGTCTGTATCCACAAAAACAACGAGGAATCCGGTGGCACCTTAAAGACTAACAGATTTATTTGGGCATAAGTTTTCATGGGTAAAAAACCTACTTCTTTTTTACCCATGAAAGCTTATGCCCAAATACATCCGTTAGTCTTTAAGGTGCCACTGACTTCTCGATGACCTATGAGTAGGACCCTACTAAATTCATGGCCATGAAAGCATGTCATGGACTGTGAAATCTGGTCTCTGCCCATGAAATCTGGTCTTTTGTGTGCTTTTACCCTATACTATATAGATTTCATGGGGGAGACCAGCGTTTCTCAAATTGAGGGTTCTGACTAAAAAGGGAGTTGCAGGAGGTCACAAGGTTATTTTAGTGGGGTTGTGGTATTGCCACCCTTACTTCTGTGGTGCCTTCAGAGCTGGATGGCCAGATAGCGGCAGCTGTTGGCTTGGCACCCAGCTCTGAAGGCAGCATCCCACCAACAGCAGTGCTGAAGTAAGGGTGACAAAACCATACTATACCATCCTTTCTGGCTGCCCAGCTCTGAAGGCAGCACTGCCACCTGTAGCAGTACAGAAGTAAGAGTAGCAGTACCACAACCCACTGTACAATAACCTGGTGACTTCCCCACAACTCCTTTTTGGGTCAGGACCCCTACAATTACACCACCATGAAATTTCAGATTTAAGTATCTGAAATCATGAAATTTATGATTTTTAAAATCTTATGACCATGAAATTGACCAAAATGAACCATGAATTTGGTAGGGACCTACCTATGAGGGAAGATTGAATAAAGTTGTTTTTTTTTAAGTCTGGAGAAGAGAAGACTGATAGGGGATATGACAACAGTTTTCAGATACATAAAAGGAGGAGGGAGAAAAATTGTTCTCCTTTACCTCTGAGGCTAGTTCAAGAAGCAATGGGCTTAAATTGTGGCCAGGGTGGTGTGACATTAGGAAAAAATTCCTGTCAGGGTGGTTAAGCACTGGAATAAATTGCCCAGGGAGGTGCTGGAATCTCCATCACTGGTGATTTTTAAGGGCAGATTAGAGAAACAACTGTCAGGGATGGTCTAGAGAATACTTAGTCCTGCCATCAGTGTGGGTGGCTAGACTAGAATACTTCTTGTGGTCCCTTCCAGTCCTATGAGTCTATAAATGGATCTGAACTAATCATTGCTAATATGAATGGGCCTCAGTGCTCAATTTGTGTGAGGGTTTGCCAGGCCTGCACCCCAGTACCTCTAGGCATGGCAGTTCATAGCCTCAGCATTTCTGGCTTGCCACGTCAACTATGAAAGTGAAAAAAATTCCTTGAGCCTCAGCACTCTTTCATTACAAATTAAGCACTGATGGACCTAACCTCAGTGATCATGAAAACTTTCATAGGTTTTTTACTAAAATATATGGAGAACCTCATATCCCTATTGTGATTGCTGGAGATTTTAATTAAGTGCTTGATCTTTTTGTGGCCAAACTCGCCTGCAGGGTCATAAACCAACCAAAACTAGAATGGACCTGGAATTCACATTAAAGACCTAAGGCTATGTTATATTTGGTGCCTCACACATTCTTTGAGTAGGGACTGTTCATACTTTTCCCCAGTACATGGGTCCTACTCCCGTATGGATTTCTTTTTGCTCTCCAGTGACTTGATTAATTTTAAAAAGGACAGGAGTACTTGTGGCACCTTAGAGATGAACAGATTTATTGAGCATAAGCTTTCGTGGGTTACAGCCCACTTCATTGGATGCATAGAATGGAACATATAGTGAAGAGATATATATACATACAGAGAACATGAAAAGGTGGGAGTTGCCCAACCAACTCTAAAAGGCTAATTAAAAACTTATGCTCAAATAAATGTGTTAGTCTCGAAGGTGCCACAAGTACTCCTGTTCTTTTTGCGGATACTGACTAACATGGCTGCTACTCTGAAACTTGATTAATTTTGTAATTGACTCCATTGATACAGTTGCTGTCTGTCATCATGCACCTATAACTCTTGAAATAGGAACAAATCTGGATAAGAAACAACCATGGAGATGGATATTTCATTCTTCACTTTTATTATATCTCAATTTCAAAATTATTATTGAAAAATTAGGGGGGTTGGACTAGATGACCTCTTGAGGTCCCTTCCAACTCTGATATTCTATGATTCTATGAAAAAGAAATTGGCCCGTTCCTGGAGATAAACAAAGCCTTAAAAACTCATGGACTATTGTAGGAGATGTTCAAGGCCTATCTGAGGGCTAATATTAGAATTACATCTGTCACAAAGAAGGGACATGGAGAAAATATATGATGCTCTTGAGAAAATAGTATAATAGCTTCATTTTTTGGTTTTATGCCACAGCCCCTTCTCCAGATTCATTGTGATCTCTGATCAATTGTAGATATGAATTCAAAACTCAGGCAGAACTTCTGAGAATTGGGTGAAAAAGCTGGGAAGTTGTAGATATGCCACCTAAGATAAAAGGCTTCTGAGTATAGAATCACACCCATATGTGATAAACATGGTAAATTATGTACATCGCCTAAAGATAATAATAATTAATAATCTTATAATAGAGGGAAAAGCCATTCACTGCATTTCCTTTTCTGTGTTTCACAGGAAACACTCCACATTTGGTACCTTGAAAGTTGGTACAAATTCCATTTGGTATGTTTGCACTCTAAATGATAGCTGTTCTTGGAGTTGCTACTATTGCAGATACATGGTGCAACCAAGTACTTCCAAACTACAAAGAAAAAGGTTCTGTTACAAAAGGAAATCTGCCATTTCTCGGAAAACACTTGAAGACTGGAGGAATTACGGCTAACTCATAATTCGTTACAGTATGTTTTTTAATGCTGTCAGAGGATAAATGTTTCAGAATTATGCTGGAGGAGCAAAGGTCCAGAACTCGTGCACTTGTGAAACTCCTAATCTCTGCATCCATAACATAACCTCTGGCTACTTGAACAGCAGGGAGGAGGTCTCCTTATAGAGCTTTGATATAGTGAAGTATTTACTGCGTAGAGTTCTAAGAGGAGAGTGCATTTGTGGAGAGTGCGTTTGACAACTGTACATTAACACTGTAAACCAGCCCTCTATTTCCATTGCTTCCTGTTTAAGAAACTATAATTTTCTCCATCGGATGTAAAGGAGATAGGACTAAGCATCCTTTGTAAAGATGTCGCTGTGCTCAGCAGCTATTCACAGCACAGGTTACAAACCATTTAACAAAAGCCTTGACTAGATAATGAGCTTGTTATTTTTTTCAGCCTTACTGTTTTGACTCCCCTGAGCCTACCCAGCACTTCCTAACATCCCATAGGATCTATTCTATGTCTCTACAAGCCCAACAGCAATTCAATCAAATTGAAAAGGGCATATTCTTAATACGAATATGCGTAGGCTGTAGAGACAAATAGTTACCCAAATGCAGTGGAGAAAAGTGTATCAATATATCCAGAACTTCTCCCTGTGTCAAACCACACAGGAGTCTCTGATTGAGGGTAATCACTCTCTTTTCTCAAAGAAGAGCAAAATAAATTATTTTTTCTGATAATTGGATCGGAATATTCATGTAAATTCTTGCCCTACAGACTTGTCATTTTAACAAAGTATTGGAATATTTAGGAAAACCTTAAAGGCTGTAATGTCTAACTGTATAAGAGCTATACAATATTATTTATTAATAGCTTATGGTGTTGCTGTGTAGGGGTCCATATTTAAGTTTAAAGAAGAGCAGATTGCTATTTTAAAAATGTTTTACCTATCGGTAGTTATTATCAAATTACTTCAGCAGATTGCCAACAGTCCGTTGCATGTGTGTACATTTGCTCTTCACTGGTTATTTAAGTCATGTGGCATTGTTTTTGTTCCTTGATTGGATGACTTATGCAACTAACCAGCACAGTGTGAATTGCAAGTTGCAAATCTTGAATTTAAAATCCTATATAGTATATTCCCGTTTATCCAATACCCTATTATCTGAACCTCCACATTATCCAAATCCCTTCATTGTCCCTACTCCCAAAACAACTGCCTGCATGCAACCCCTGGTGAAACCTTCTGCCCATCAGTCACCATGCAACCCCTCTCCCCCCCCCGGCCGAGTATAAACCTCTGCCACCCATGCGCAGCTGCCTGCATGCACATCCTCTCCCCCCTGCCTCTTCTCTGCACCTCTGCCATGCCGGCACAATCCACCTGATCAATGTCGCAGCTCTGACCCAGACTGATGCAGCACCGAGCTGCACAGCTCCCTCTTCAGCGTGGCCTCCACCGTGCTCCCTGGATAGCCTGCAGGAATCCGGGTGCTGGGAAGTCTCCTGCCTTGCTGTTACGCATATGCATACTGACAACAGTGAAGTCTGTACCCTGGCCAGCTGTTTTGGACTGCAAGGGAGAGTTCTGGTGGGACTGGGGCAACAGGCTGTCTTCTCGATTATCTGAACAAAATCCATGTCCCCCATCTTACTTGGATAAACTGGAGTATACTATACATCACTTGAAATTCACTTTGGGGAATCTTTGAGCTTATAGTTTGCTTTTAGTGAATTAGACAGTGAGGAGCTCAGAGGGACTGTGGGGGCAGCTGCCATTCTTATCTCCCTTCCTCTGGATCTCTTCGGCATTGACATAAAGGGAGCACCACTCTGGCAGACCTCAGGGGATGCACAGGAGAAGGGATTCTTGTTGGTAAGTGTCCTTTGGGAAGAACCCCAGGTCTTCCAGTGGTTAGCAGGCTCACTGGAGTCCATAGGAGGCTTGTTGTGTGCCTTTCCAGCCATACCTCTGCAAGTTATAAGTAGCTTATAGGGTCCGCCTCACATGAGACTTAGGAGGTTGATGGGTTGCCTCCAACCACACCACTCTGTGAGCCATAGGATTATTTTAAGGAGTCAAGCAATCCCAATCCACCACTTCCTTCTTTAGCACCGCCTTCATGTCACAGGAAGCTTGTTAGTCCACATCAAGCTACAATGGGGTTGGCAGCCACTGGATGAGCCTTAATAGGATCATCTGTCTCTCCTTATAGATGCCGCATAATATGATGGGG
The DNA here is from genome assembly GCF_027887155.1 of Malaclemys terrapin pileata. NCBI lineage: Eukaryota > Metazoa > Chordata > Testudines > Emydidae > Malaclemys > Malaclemys terrapin. Next base: position 248,832,860 of record NC_071506.1, read on the forward strand.
GGGGGCAACAATCTTATTTAGACTGGTCAGGATCTGATGAGCCCTAATCAAACTTCAGTGGGTGTGGAAACGGGTAGTGAGAGTCTCATACAAGCGTGTTAATGTATGGAAGATGAAGTCCTCCAGCAAGCCTAGTAAGTCTTGTAGGCTTCCAGCAAGTGTCCAAAGGTTGGAATAGGGGTGGTCTTTTAGGAACTCTTTGTTAAACTAAACAGACAGAGAAGGGTAAGGAGTGACTAGCTCACAATCTAGAAGTACCTGCATGGAGAACAGAAATATGAGAATAGAGGGATTTTTGGTCTAGCAGACAAAGACATAAAAGATGCAATGGCTGGAAGTTTGAGCTAGACAAATTCAGACAAGTAATAAGATACAGTTTAACTGTGAAGGTAATTAATCATTGAAACGATTTACCAAGGATTGTGGTGGATTCTCTATTACTGGAATTAGATGTTTTTTCTAAAATGTATGATGTAATTTAAACAGGAATTAATTCAAAGAAGTCTTATGGCCTGTGTTATGCAGGAGTTCAGACTAGATCAGTGGTGGGCAACCACGTGGCCCATCAGAGTAATCCGCTGGTGGGCCACGAGACCGGTTGTTTACATTGACCGTCCACAGGCACGGCCGCCCGCAGCTCCCAGTGGCCGTGGTTTGCCGTTCTCAGCAATGGTAGCGGTGGGAAGCGGCACGGGCCACAAGGACGTGCTGGTCACCGCTTCCCGCAGCTCCCATTGGCCGGTAAGTCCCCCACGATCACACAGGTTTTTTCCCCTACATAGGTATGTGAGGAGGCAGTCATCCTCAGGGCCGCCAAGAGGATTCAGGGGGCCTAGGGCAAAGCAATTTTGGGGGCCCCTTCCATAAAAAAAAGTTGCAATAGTATAGAATACTATATTCTCATGGGGGCCCTTGCGGGACCCGGGGCCTGGGGCAAATTACTCCATTTGCCTCCCCCTCTGGGCAGCCCTGGTCATCCTGTTCCCTAGTGTGATCCTTTTCCCTAGTCTGTGGCAGACACAAGCTAGTAGCCCATCTTGCGTTGTATTTGTTAAGACATTGACCTATAAGCATTAAAGATAATTTTCTTCTGAGTTATCAATGACTTGAAAACAGGTAACACCATTTTGTATGTAGTGTATACTCCTCCTCCCATTAATGTTGATTTTCAATAAGTCTGGGAGCACTGGGGAAGTTACAGAAGACAAAGGAAAGTAATGTGCCAATTTTTTAAAAGGGTAAACAGGATGACCTGGGTAATTATAGGCCTGTCAGCCTGACATCGATTCCAAGCAAGATAATGAAGCAGCTGATATGGGACTCATTAATAAAGAACTAAAGAAGGGTAATGTGATGCAAGCTAACAACAGGTGTTTTAATATTGCTAAATGTAAATGTAAAGAATATAGGCTATACTCACACAGTGTGGGGGAGAGGGGGTGCTGTTCTGGGAAGCAGTGACTCTGAAAAAGATTTGGGGGTTGTAGCGGATAATCAGCTGAACATGAGCTCTCAGTCTGACGCTGTTGCCAAAAGAGCTAGTGCAATCCTGGGATGTGTAAACAGGGGAATCTCAAGTCGGAGAAGAGAGGTTATTTTAACTCTGTATTTGGCACTGGTGCAACCAGTGCTGGAGTACTGTGTTTAGTTCTGGTGCCCACAATTCAAGAAAGATGTTGATAAATTAGAGAGGATTCAGAGAAGATCCACAAGAATGATTAAAGGATTATAAAACATGCCTTATAGTGATAGACTCAAGCAGCTCAGTCTATTTTGTTTAGCAAACAGAAGGTTAATGGATGACGTGATACAGTCTGTAAGTACCTACATATTGAACAAATATTTGATAATGGGCTATTCAATCTAGCAGAAAAAGTTATAACACAATCCAAAGGCTGGAAGTTGAAGCTAGACATTCGGACTGGAAATAAAGCATACATTTTTAACAGTGAGAGTAACTATCATTGGAACAATTTTCCAAGGATCGTGGGACCTTTATTTTACAAGTTTGTAATTCTTACATGAGCAAATCTTTACATTTGGAGAGCAAAGTGAGGTTTTGTACTTAAAGTCACAGATTAATTCCATAGCTCTGAATCACAGAATTAATTTTGTAGCCACTAGCAAAAAGAATAATGATTAAATATGATGATCATGTCATATTAATGTGCTGTAGATTGGAGCAGAGGAATGTATTTTACTGTAAAGCCAAAGGGAAACCCATGTGATCTAGGGCAGTGGTTTTCAAACTTTTTTTCTGGCGACCCAGTTGAAGAAAATTGTTGATGCCTGCGACCTAATGGAGCTGGGGATGAGAGGTTTGGGGTGTGGGAGGGGCTCAGGGCGGGGACAGAGGGTGGGGTGCGGGGGTGGGGACTGCAGGGGTGCAGGCTCTGGGATGGGGCCGGGAATGAGCAGCTTGGAGTGCAGGAATGGGCTCTGGGTTTGGTGGGGAGCTCAGGGGATTGGGGCGCAGGCTTACGTCAGGCGGCTCTCGGTCAGCGGCGCAGGGGAGGTGCTAAGGCAGGCTTCCTGCCTGTCCTTGCACCATGGACCATGCTGTGCCCCGGAAGCGGCCAGGAGCAAGTCCAGCTCCTAGGTGGAGGCATGCAAGTGGCTCCGTGCGGGTCTTACCTGCAGACACCACCTCCCCGGCTCCCATTGGCCAGGAACAGGCCAATGGGAGTGCAGAGCTGGTGCTTGGGGTGGGGGCAGCGCACAGAAACCCATGGCCCCCCTGGCTAGGAGTTGGTCCACTTCTGGGGACTTTTAACAGCCTGGTCGGCGGAGCTGCCGCAACCCAGTGCCTTACATTCTAACCCGCAGTTTGAAAACCACTAATCTAGGGATCAGAAATATAAGCGGGAAACCAATTGGATGGGATTGGTGAGCAGTTAGTTTTGTCAAATCAGGATAATCTCAGACTATGCTAGCAATTAGGAATGCTAACTCTGTGGCCTGAGTAGCCAGTGGGAGGCGGAGGAGGGAATTAAATAGACGATCCAGCTTAGATGCCTTTCAAGGACTTTGTTCCTCAGCAAGGTTTTTTAGTCACCATTGGACATAAGCACAAATACGTTAAATAAACCTCATGCCACTGTGTTCAGCTGGGATTTGGAAACAAAAGTTGGAGTAGGGTGGCTGAAGAAGCACAACAAGGCAGTGGAGATGAGAGAAGGGAGCCATAGTTCAAAATCCTAGGAAATGAACAAAAACTATTCATTTCTGTGAAGGTGTTCAAAGCATTGTGGTTGTTTTTAATAACATTCTTAAATGGCTTTTGAAGGACAGTCTCTTCTCCCTCTGTCACCTGCCAACAGACAGTTGCTTTCCAAAGGAGGTGGGAACCTGCTGTTTAAGTGACCATTAAGTAATGTTGTGAGGGAAAACCTACACCATTTATTAGCCTTTAAAAAGTGTTGTTATGGCATTACTTTTTTCAGCCTGTTTCTGGGCAGTGCATTAATGAACTGCTACCAATTCCAATTTTCTCTCTCCTTCCCTTGCTGAGGGCTGGATTAATGCCTGACCATTATGAAGATGTGTGTGGGGAACCAGGATACTCCCCACCTTGTGCAGGGGCTTATCATATTTGCAGTCCCTTGCTCTAGGAAGGACATGTTCCTTCTGTTACTTTGGTCTAAAAGGAGCACAGAGGAGGCAGGGCCATGACCCCTTGCTCCTCCACCCTGGCTCATAGTACAGGATTAAGGTCCAAGTGGAAAGATTATGCTGTGTTAAAAGAAACTCCGAGAAGGACCATTTCTCCTGGAGGAATGTGGCTCCACACCAACCCCATTGCAGAGCTGTGTTTAAATCAGATAATCTAGCCCTGAGAGATTTGTGGCTTTTGTGGGAAGTGAGGGACCCAGGAATCTCTTTGGCTGCAAGACTTTTCAATTCTGTATTGTGGTGTGGATGTAAACTCTGGTGATGGGCCAGGTGCTTCTAAGTGTAAAAGTGCAATTTGGTGGTTCTTGGTTGAGGAATTACTGGGTCCCACTCACAACTACCTCCTCCCTAAGAGGGCCAGTAGGACCATTAGCCACATCCTGAAGAAGGCCTTGGAGGAGGAAAGCAGGATTGCTGGGTGAGGGCTTATACCCACATAGGAAAGCAAGCTTCCTGGACACACCCAAGGAATACTTTTGTCCAATGCGGTTTTGGGGCTATGAAGCTACTCCCTAAAATGTGTGTCTACCCAGAGTGGGGAGCAGTCCACCTCCAAAAGTACCTATCCCCCACACGTGCAAAACAATCTGTCTGGTTTGATCCAGATGGTGGAAAAGTTTGGAGTCATAGTTCAGTTAAATGATTGATAAGCATCCCAACTGCTGGATGCTTATTTGAGCTTTATCTAAGATTGCCATTTACTTTTTATGGGCCATTGACTAGGTATCGGAATGTTGCATTTTCTGGACCCAGTTAAGCTCTTTCAGCTCTTTAAGCCACAGATAGCTTTATCTTCAAGCTTCACTTGCCACAAAGGAAGCTAACAAGATCATTTATGTAATGCAGTTCAGCAAGACCCCATTACTGGACAGTCACCCTTTGCTATTCTAACGCAATGTCCCTCTTCCTGGCGCCTACATACCAGTAGTTTGAAAGAATAATTTGATTCCTTTCTGTCGGCCCATAATTCAGTTGATAGCAGAAGCTGCTGATGCTCAAACAACAAAGCTATAATGAGCTAAAATGCAGTTCTTAAATGAGATGTGCAGTGAAGTTATCAGCACTGATATAAAAAGTGTTGCTTTTACTGCAGAGATGTGTGGAACTGCATGAGTTAAGGACAAAGATACTAATAAAAACAGCTCTATTAAAGGGAGCAATTCTACAGGCAATATTGTTTTGTGTTTGTCACACTTTCAAAAAAATGGTGTCCAATTAGCAAGACATATGTGAACAGGAACATGACAGGTTTGAGTTGATCTTGTTGCAAGTATCTTGCTAATTGTGTGATTTCACAGGGTGTTGTGCTCCATGTACACTGCTGTATGTAAGTTTAGGCAAACAATGGATGAACTAAGAGTTTGAGTTTATTTTTTGCATGTGAGCCTAGGAATCTAGAATTCCATGTCTTGCAGATGCTTAGGATGCATAATGCTGCAGGTAAGTCTAGAATTAAAGGCTGTAATGTTTTCTAAAATCTGCCCATTTATTTTTGTGGCAACAATTGTCTCAAATGCTAGTTCTGGATTTCCACAGGTACAGGTGCCCTGAGCCTTTTAAATAGAAGAAAATGGTGGAAACCTTTTAAAAAAAATTAAATCAAAAGTGTGACAACATTTGAGACAAAATTCAATTATACTGCCTGAAATTCAAATGATCCCATTTAAAATGGCTTTGATGTTAACTGTTACTTAGTATTAGCAGAGCTAATCTCAGAAATGAAATCAAAGCAATCAAAATTGTATCCATTAAACTGCTTGAGAAAGAAAAGACATACTGAGGAGAGTTTTTAAAAAATACTGCTAGAGAGGCAAACAATAAGAGTTTTCATATGGGGGAATAAGATGACTGGATTTCATCTGAGGATATGAAGCTGATAAACAATGCACAGTGCATATGGAATGAGAATTTAAAGTGAAGAGCTATTGTGTTACCCTGACCGAAGTAGTAAGCATAATGCATGGTATGAAAGTGTACTCTAAGAGCCAAAGCATGCTGATAAGCACTTGATAGCAGATGTTTCAGGGAAATGTACAAAGATATAATCTGGGGTGAGAAGTGTTTTGTTGTCTTTAGATGAAAATCTAACAGGTTTGGGAGTTTGAAAAGGCACAGAAAAAAGTATGTGCATTTCTGATGCTTGCAAACCAGGGAATACTCCTTCAGAGGAAATCATGTATCAGTTAACACACTCCCCTTCCCCTCCACTAAATGAGGGCTGAACTACATTTGAAATGTTGTCAATATATTAGTGATTAATAGGCATGGAATAATCCGGTATCTGCTGACAATCTGTGTAGTCACTGTCCCGAGCATCCACTCTAAACTCTAAATTCACCTTAACTTCTGGGGAAGGCCATGTGATCAGGTGACCTTCCTGGAAATGCCTATTCCCTTATAACCAAATCCTGAGGTCCTTCCTCAGTTTTTTAACCCAGTCCTTTTTCAGGCTAGCTCCCATCAGCTCAATGAAAGCTCATATCAATTATGGACCAAGTGAGAGCCTCAGCACTTGACTCTTAGAAAATACTTCAGGTGCTAACACCCATCATAGTGTGAAGCAGCAGAAACCTTCAGACACTGCAAGTGTTTCAAGAGATCGGAACTGGCATGTTTAAGGAAGTAGTAAAGTAACACTATATTTCCTATTTTCTTTACTAAAATGTAACTTTACAGTATATATTCTTTGATGAAAATATAAGCATTTTCATTATGATGCTGTTAATTTGTAACCAGCAATTGGGAGAAAAAAGAACTTATAGGGAGTGAAAATTATCTCAGTGCTTTGCACAACTTAGAAAATGAGGTAGAAGAATGGGCGATATCATTAACTTTGATTATAGAAGCCTGCTGAGAACAATACATGCACGTTTCTTAATAAAGGCCCAAAAGGAGCTGAAACGTCAGTGTTTTTTTCAATCCATGTTTTCCTCTTTTTATACAATCAGTTGCATTTTCAGAATGTTGTAAGTTAGCTTTGACAATTAAGCAAAATTTTCACACAGGCCAATGTATGTGTACATGACATATCATGCTTGGGCAAAATACCTTTGGAAAGTTTAGCTCTGTAACTCTGTCTTAAAGTTGGTTAGGGTTTTACAAATGCTTTTATTTAGGGCAAGGTTGAGCGAGGTGGCATTTGTGGATCCTGTCTGAAAAAAAATTACCAGCCTTTGAGACAAACTTATTTCTAGTCAACTCAATCCTGCTCAGTGATGAGTGTCCTGAATTCTGATTAAAGGCACTGGAACTGAGGGCACTCTACTAGGGTTACCATACTTAACAAATAAAAAAAGAGGACCCTCCACGGGGTCCTGACCCGCCCATTTCCCACCCCCAGCCCCGCCCCACTCCGCCCCGGCCCAGCCCCGCCCTAACTCCGCTCCCTCCCACTCCCAGCCACGCGGAAAGGGCTGCCCGAGCACTACCGGCTTCACGGTTTGCCGGGCAGCCCCCAGACCCTGCGCCCCCGGCCGGCACTTCCCCAGCGCAGCTGGAGCCGGCTGGGTCTGGAGGCTGCCTGGCAAACCGTGAAGCCGGTAGCGCTCTGGCTTCGGGCAGCCCCCTTGCCTCCGGACCCTGCGCCCCCGGCCGGGCACTTCCCCTCCCGGGCTCCGGCGGCGCAGGATCTGGAGGTATGGGGCTGCCCAAAGCCCGTAGCGCTCGACTCTTAAACAGAGTCGGGGAGGAGCAGAGCCGCCGCGGCCGGAGGCTCTGCTCCTCCCCTGACTCTTCCGCTCTGTTTAAGAGCCGAGCTGCCCCACTGCTACCGGCTTCGGGCAGCCCCCATACCTCTGGACCCTATGCCGCCGGAGCCCGGGAGGGGAAGTGCCCGGCTGGGGTCTGGAGGCAAGGGGGCTGCCTGAAGCCCATAGCGCTCGGGCAGCTCGGCTCTTAAACAGAGCCGAAGAGTCAGGAGAGGAGCAGAGCCACCGTGGGAGGGGAAGTGCCTGGCCAGCATTTTCCCGGACATGTTCGGCTTTTTGGCAATTCCCCCCGGACGGGGGTTTGAGTGCCGAAAAGCCGGACATGGCCAGGAAAAACCGGACGTATGGTAACCCTAACTCTACACTTTGCAGGATCAAACCCAAGGTGATTTGGAAAGTAAACCCCTGTCTGCCATGTGGCTGACTGATTACATTCCCCCTGCTTTGGAATGGTTACCATTGAGATTGTTGCCATGTGGTTGTGTAATGGTCCTCTCTTGGGGAGCATGGCTTAATGGTCACGGCTGCAACTCCTTACTGCCAAATTTTGGGGAGAGGAGCCCGGGCCCTCCCATTCCATCAGGCTCTGACCCAGGGCCCCGTGGGCTACCAGTAATCTGGCAACTAAGGCTGCTTAAGACTGTCCTCCCTGGGCCTCTTCCTCTTGTCTACCACCTTGGGATCAGCTTAGTCCAAGCATCCCCTGGTGGGGAGACCCAGACCACAGTAGGTAAAGGGGGTTACCAAAGTCCAAGGTCCACAGGATACTTCCCTCTCTGGTTGAAGCTGGGGTGGCTCCTCCCTTCCCTCAGGGTGGGCCCCTCTGGGTAGCTGCATCAGAGTCTTCTCTGCTCTGCTGCAGCTGTAGGCTGCAGGTCTGCCCACCTCCAGCTCTGCCACCCAAGTGAGCTAATTCCCTGCCTTTTAATTCTTCCAGCAGATGGCGCATTTCCTGCAGGTGAGGGTATGGGGGGCAGGTGGGCAGGGCTAGCTGAGCCCAAAACAATTCCTTAACCCCTTGTTGCCAAGAGTGGGGTTTATAGACCCCAGCACATGTTGATATCTGTGTAAGATATTTTTTTCCATCTACGTTTTTTGAATATTTTCAAATCTTTCGGCCTGCTTGTTGAAAGTAAATAAAAAGTTCAGCCTTTAAAGCTTTCACATTTATTGAAATCGTTTCTCTTTGTCTCTCTTGCAGTTCTTCCAAATGAAATTGTTTTTGGAATTGAACCTGGACTGGTTTATGTGTTTGATGTAGAGCTCCAGTTTTAGATAATTAATACTAATTTTCAGTAGATTCCTCTGATAGATCAGCCTTCATGTCCCTGTTGGTGGATTCATTAAATAAGAGGGACAAATTTTCAAAGGGACAGCTACATATACTGTATAACTATTGCTATGCACGTGGTATTTGTACATGATTAACAAGATTAAATTTAGTGACTTATTTTGATTTACAGACTTAACAAATTATAGATAGTGCTTGTCTTTCCCCAAAATAAAATAGCACATCAAAGCTGAGACGAATTATCATTAGTAATGCTGTCATCAAATGCTACTGAGCTGTTTGTATTGAATTGTTATGAGCCTACTGAATGACAGTGTTTCAGGGGACAGGCCCAGTCATTCATAACTCACATCTTTCTCATGACCTTACTGTCTGCTCTGATTTTTCTTACTGTCATGAGTGTCCTAAAAGATCTTGTTTTATTTTTCTTTTTAGATTATTCCTCTCTATTAAACTATTTGGGATTCTTTCTCCCATTTGGTGTTCTAAGACTATTACTGACACAAAAGTATTAAGAAAAAAAAAACCCATCTGTTCCCTACCTGAGTGAGGAATGCTCTCAACATTTAGAATGCAGTTATTGTGCAGTCAGCTGCTTTTCTCATCTTGAATGGTGGAGGTCAGTTATTTCGAGAGGTCAGTTATTTATGTGAGATATCTGCTGCTATTGAACCAGAGATAGAAAACAGGCTCCTTCCTGTTTCAGCTCTAGCCCAGACCAAAATCAAAACCAGAGGGGCATGCCACAGGGGCACGTGCAATGGAATGGCCCTGTGTTGGATTCAAAATTCTAGTATTGGCCCATCTCATGAGTGAACAATTTTTGGATCTAGTTGAGTTAGCCTTCCTCACGTGAAGCCAACAGAAAGCCTGACTCTGAAAAGTTTGGAGGATTGAGCTGTTTAAAGTACTCTAAACAATATTCTTTTAGGAAGACGAGACGTCTATAACTGTCTATGGAGATGGTTGAGTTTTAAGAGGAAAATAATGAGAAATGGAAAGAGAGGCAGAACCTATTACGTGTTTTCAAAAAGGACTTGGAGCCCTCTGTTTTATTTTGTGTTTTAATCTAGAAATTAAGCGGTACATTTTTCAAACCAGGCTTTAGGGATTTAATTCCCAGCAGGGCCAGGTTTTACAGCTGACTTGTGATTCTGGGTACCTCAGTTTTTGCATAGCCAACTTGACAACTTTGCAGGATCTAAGTTTCATATGTCAAGAGCTCAGCACTTTCTGAAAATCAGGACTCTTTAAGCAATGACAGCTTTCATCACATAAACCCCGAGGTACCGAAAATCACTAGACACATCTGGAAATATCAGCTAGAATCCACTGATGCTTATGTGATTTGCAGAGCTGCATCTGCCTAGTGGGCTATAAAATGGATAGACAAATAAAAACTGAGTTTTCCTCATTTTCCCACATCTTGGATTGGCTGGAGCAGAAGCATAGGTCTCTATTCTGCTCCTTGCTGAGAAGTGAGAGACCTGAGTCACACTGAGGGGATCCCAGCCTCAAACAACCAGGTCAGCTATTGGAAGGCCTCAATTATATTTATAATATCAGCAAGCAGAGCAAATGTGAGCAGTCACTAGGACTTCACATAAACCATTTTTTATTGATACCGTACCATGAAAAGTGTGTGAGGTGCTGTGCAAAAAGTAAGAAGACATGTTTCCAAAGAGTTTGCAGTCTAATTAAGAAATATATAAAGGACAGAAGATTAATGGGCAGTGACATTTAAATAAACATCGTGTTAGTTCCACAGTTGACTTGGTTTTGGGGGGGGAGGCAATGGTTGTTTTACATTTTTGGTGATATTTATCATTTGGTAAAATCTTTGGAGTAAAGGACTAGGATTTGCAGGCCTCTTGGAAAAAGTATGTTTTCAAAAGGAACTTGAAGGAGGAGCGGGTAGGAGCCTATTGCCCGTTGGTTAATAGGCACAGAGATACCTTTCAATAGTATGAAAGGAAACCTGGAAGACCCTTTATAAATATGAACAATGTATATTTTAAAACTTTTTTTGTGATTAATCTCTTGAAAGATTTCTATCCTTGATGAAAAAGCCTAGAAGAGGATATTTGTTCTTGGGAGACCAGGAATATTTAGCAGTTGTTTTCATTGCCTCTATCCAGTTGGTAAAATCCAGTTTCATTTCCTGTGCATCTGCTGAAGTAGATATCCGATGCAAATGAGGTGGGGAAAGATTTTGAATTCCTTTATAACCATGGTATGGAGAGAGAAGGAGAGACATGGCAGCAGTAAACAATGGGAATCCAACAATATTTTATTGTACTATCAAGGCAGTTTTTTCAAAGCAGGACTTTTATATTCAGTCAGGAATATCTGGTGTGTCCTTGTGTCAAAGAGTTAAAATCTCTTAGGAGGTTACTATATATTGTTGTGTAAGGAAAAATCACTTATTCCTCTGCATCTGAGGTCAGTACTTAATGTTATTATGAACACATTATAACAGCAGTCTTAAGAATTGCATAGTCTTTACTACACAGGAAAAATAATAAGAAAAGAAAAGGCAATCAAACAAAGGTAGTAAGAAATCCTCACCCTTGTCTCTCTTATTCCCAGTGGAAGGATAATCTGACTGGGAACTTCAAGAGGAGTTTGAGCCTAATGAGAGGTTATTTCCTCTGGAGTTCTTTTAACTGAGATCAAGGAGAGTTCTAAGCACCTTAAATTCTCCAGATGAAGACAAACATGAGGAAAATCTGACTTTAAATTTAGTGAAATCACAATAAAATAATTCCCATCGGACCACAAGAGGAAGTTTTGGATTCCTCTCCAGAAAACCCTCATAGATGCAGTTTACTCAGAATATAAATTTCCCAATAAGTCTAGGTGTGTAAATATACAAATCTAAACTTTTTGCAATTTATCTAAAGGTAATTCTCCCATTGTTTTGGGGCAGCTGTCATTTAGCATGACTGGATGCTGGCAGACTGGAAGCCATGAGTACTATTATTGGAAACCACAGTCAGTTGCTACTCTATTGTTGCTGATGATGCCTTGACTAGAGCTGGTCAAGAATTTTTTATCAGAAAATGCTGAAAAGAGAAACATTTGGAAAGAATCACTGAGATCCTGTGCCGAGAGGGAAGTGGGGGCATGGAGGTTTGAGGACTGAGTAAAAGTTGACAGCTGGGATTGGGGACCTGGAATTCAATTAAACTGGAGAAGTGGAGTTTTTTAGCTAGAAATGTGGAGTAAATGAAGGAGAGGATGTTGGGTCTGAACCAGGAATGTGGGTTGGCACAGAAGCCAAAGAGTCAAGAGAGGAGGAGAGTGAGGAATGAAAAAAAAAAAGGAAGAAAGAGAAGGGAGGAGAGGGCTGAAAGCAGACAAGAGGTCATCAACATTGATAGACTGGAAGTCAGAGACGGGCCGAGTGACAGGACATGAGGGAGGGGGCTGATAGGTGATCCTATAAGATACAATGTGATGGCCAGAGAGGGAGAACTCAGCAACAGAGATATCAGAGCGAGAGCAATGCATGATAAAGACCAAGTTAAGTGAACAGCACTTTTGGTGAGTGGGAGAGTTGGACAGGGCTGCAGGTTGAAAGGAGACATGAGGGCAAAGAAACATGTAGCGAAGGGATCGGCAGCATGGAAGCTGAAGTTATTGAGGATCAGAGTGGGAGATTGTGAGGAGATGAAGAGAGAGCCGGGGTGAAAATGAGGGAGGGTTTCAAAGTGGCAGAAAAGGGAGAGTATAAGCCCAACACCCCCACCACTGTCTGATCCAGGGTGGGGAATGTGAGAGGACAGGCCTCCATGACAGAGGGCAGCTGCAGAAGCCATGTCAGACTAAGGAGTCCAGGACACTGCAAAAGCCAGGAGCGAGCTCTGAAAAGGTCATGAATGGCTGTGAACTTTGTAGAGATGGAATGGTGATCTAGAGACATCAAGAGAAGGGAGGAAGATGGAGAGGGATGGATGGGAGGTTAGGAATGGTGTCACAAGACGGGCAGATGTGATGGTAGTGGGACCGGTGTGGGAGGCAGAGAGGTTTGGGATGGAGGGACATCAGGGATGTGGCAAATGTCACCCAAATTGAAGAGGAGGAAGTAGATGTAGGACCTAGATTGATGCTGGTAGAGAGGGGAAGGAGGAAGTAGGGCTGGTGGGAACTGTAAAGGGGTGAACGTGACAAGGTTGGGGAAATGAAGCCTGTGGGGGGGAAAGGAAGGAGGAAAGAAAAGGAGGATGGTCTATGAGGCAGAGGAGGTGTGTGGTGAGAGCTAGGAATAAGTGGCAGATGGACAAGATTACATGCATACAAACACACAAAGCAGAGTTTGAAAAGTGCTGTGAATGTACTTTTACATTGCCCCACGCTGATAGGGAAAGTAACAACCAGAATGATCACCGCACACACACAAGCAGCAGCACTGGTATTAGTACCAGAAATAACAACTCTTCAACATCCTTTATTACTCTAATGGAACATATGGTTAGCCTGGGCCTTTCGCCATCAGTCCAGGTTGAATCAGCAGTCCAGATAAACTCAATGTGTGCATGTGTCAGTACAAGGATAGCTTCATAACAAACAAACAAAGAAACAAAAAGTCTCTCTCAGTGGTCTGCAACCTTTTCTGGACTGAGTCAGCTTTCTTCTTATTGTCATATTTGCTGCACTGTTTTATGTCAATACACATATATATACATTCAGTACATAAGGGTCACAAGATGCCTAGATGCCATAGGAAGGTCAAAAGCAAAGCATAGATTATTTGTTTATTTCACCCTGGAGTTATGTTTGTTTCTATAAAACACACAGTATGAAGGTAAAGAAGACATGCCGGTGCCCAAACAGAATGAATGGCTGGAGAATACCATAAACAAAACAATAATTCCAGAAACAGAATCCAGAATATTGTCAGAATGAGCTGTGAACTGCTGATGCCAGGTACATACCAGAAAAAAGGGTGCACCTTACATCCTACCTCACACTGTGCCAGCTTCACTGACTGGCATATATTGGGAGGGGGGAGGGAACAGAGACAAGGCAGCTCTCTCTATCTGCCTGCTTCCATCCCCTTTTTGCCCATTCACTTCCAGTGGGTGGCAGCCAAAGTGCAAGGGCTGAATTGTTCAGGGGACCTGAAGCTCTGGTTGAACAATCCAATCCTAAATGCAGCTGTGTAGAGGAGGGTGTGTCTCACTGCCTTTTAGTTCCTTGTGTGCAGCTGTGGTAGGCCAAGTAATAGCTAGTTCTACATGCTGTGTGCAAGATACTACTATAATATATGTGCAGAAAATCACTGAATCAAGTCAAGTCATGGATAGAAATGGAAATCTAGTCTCCTGGCACCCTGCCCTATGCTTAATCTGTATGACTGTATATATGGCTTTTTGAGATAGGAGGACACATCTACTCCACTTTTACAAAATGTGCATGTGAAAAAATTTGAGCAAAAGGGTATTTTTGCATATGTGTACACCTCACTGTGAAAATATTCCATTTTATGTGATTGCCCAAAGAATCGACACTTTGGGGCTGTGACATCATACAAAATGGCTTGGTAACAAATTTTGCACAAATGTTTATGAAAATGTTGAATCCATTTCACCCACTCCTTTCAGCACCCCTTTCGCACATACCATGGCAATGAGTTGGCATTAGAACCTGAACAGAAAAAAATGGAATAGTTAGTCAAAATGCCGTTGAAATCAATAGGAATTTGACTGAGTAAGGAGTGATAAATTTGGGCCCCTGATATGGTTAAATGGGATCTTGCATGAATTTACATACATGCTCAACTTTACACACTGATAATTGATCCATTGACTTTCATAAAGTTAAGCACATGCTTAAATCTTTACCATATTAAGACCCCCAATTCTGCAATGCCCAGAGGTACTGGATATTTCTACTTTACTTTGTTTCAATTAAATGCTTAAATTGATAGGAATTCTATCTTCATTTAGCATTTTAATATCCGCTTCAGTTTAAGGCTGTGTTTAATTCCCCAATCAATAGACATTACTCTACTACTTTTTGTAAAATTAATCAGTGGTTTCTTTCTAATAATGTTGGGGAAGTTTTCCCATACCAAAGAGATTTCAAGGGCAGACTGCACATATGTGCAGAGACAACAAACTGATTAAATGCACTTAAATGCCAGAGAATGCTTCTGTTCTGTTTTGTCTACCATGCTGTAAAACTAAAAGCCAAATGCTTCTCTTGGTGTTCATCCATTTTATTTGTGTGCTGGATAGATGAGAGTGATTTCCAAATTTTAAACCAATTAACTCTAATAAATTGTAATCCTGTTTTAGAGATTGTTCAAGGAGAATAGAATCAAAGGGATGGACATTTTGGAGTTATTGAAACCTTTACCACATAATGTTGCCTATGTATTTTATGAATAAAAATAATACATGAATGAAATAAAATTAGATTTGAAAATCAATTTTACAAACTTTGTTTCAATCAGTGTTTGCTATATTGCATCTACCTGCTAGAAGTCCCAGAGTCATCCTAGAATCCTTACTCCGGATTTCAATTCTTCACCTTAGTTCCCCCCAAAAAGAACATTTTAATATACACTTCTGCTTTCAGGCTGTAGCTCCAAAGGAATGGTTAAAGAGAGGTCCACATTCACTTGACTAAAGAATTCCCATCACCCTTAATTATGTTGCTTGTAGGCCAAAAGGGGGCTTGATACACCTGATGAATGGATCTATAACATTTGAAGGCAGAGAAACAGAATGGGTACAGGAGTTTCATTGTAAGCAAATTAGTTATGTAAGTCAAAATTGATTTCAATCAACATCCATCTCATTTATATTGCTAAGTACCAATGAGAGGCATTTGTATGTTGTTTTATCTTTAATCATGCCATAGATTCTAAATCAGTGAGACATTACAAAGGGTCAGAGGCTAAGTTTGCAGTGTGTGTCTGTGCTCAGTCATTACATGACCCATGAGAGATAGCTAATGATGAGACACTATGTATAGGGCCATCAGTTCAATGCCATTGGAGTCAATCACTTAGTCGCATGTCAGTTTTTTCAATGTGTGATATGTCTTTGTAATACAGGTACCAGCAATTCCATGCTTAAATTATTAGGTAATTTGTAAAACTGATGAATGAAATATTTGTGTACATGCATTGCTTATGTAATATCAAAAGTGCTCCGCTTCACTTCTCTACCGCTCTCAGTTGCCATAACCAGGTATGATGCAGTATTATTCACATAAGCATGCTCCAACAGGCACACCATATACAGAGATGTTATTCATCTTTTTGCTTCCCTTTACTTTTGCCTCCATACCTTTTAAATTTTGCTTGTTTACAAACAGTTTGCTGTGATTCTTCATTATTGGTCGTATTTGATCGGTCACCTACATCACATGGTGTTTGTTCAGCTTGATTAGGTGACTGATTTTTTTTTTTTTAAATAGGAGAATAACAAATAGCTTTAAGGTGGATAGACATTAAAATATGGCTTGAATATGTGTTGCTAACAACTCCAGTTCTCTATCTCTCTGCCCTTTTAACTACCTGGTGGCAATCACTGATATGCATAATCCAATCCTTAGCTAAAGACAATGAGACTCAGTAGGCTCATCTCAAGAGGTGGAACATATTGTCTGTGTAGCATTAATCAAGCTAAAACTATAATATAAAATTCCTAGGAGAGGAAAACTCTGATGTTTGATAAGGAATTTTCCAGCTACTGTTAGTTTTACAAGCTAAGGACTTCCATAATTTACTTATAGATGAGACTTCCATCTCTCTTGGTTTAGAAAAGAAGAACCCCTGCGAGGCAACAGACAAGTGTAAATGTCCCCTTTCCGGTGCAGAGTACACCATTGCTCCTATATGTTAATTAAGAACTAGAGAAGTGGAGAAAAATATGTAGGTTTAAATTATTTAGGAATAGCCTGACAGTTTGTACACTAATGCGAGGAGCCTAGGTAACAAAATGGAGGAACTAGAGCTACTGGTGCAGGAAGTGAAACCAGATATTACAGGGATAACAGAAACATGGTGGAATAGTAGTCATGACTGGAGTACAAGTATGTGCTGTTTAGGAAAAACAGAAATAAAGGCAAAGGTGGTGGAGTAGCATTGTATATCAATGATGACGTAGACTGTAAAGAAATAAGAAGTGATGGAATGGATAAGACGGAGTCTGTCTGGGCAAAAATCACATTGGGAAAGAAAGCTACTAGAGCCTCCCCTGAGATAGTGCTTGGGGTGTGCTACAGACCGCCGGGATCCGATTTGGATATGGATAGAGACCTCTTTAATGTTTTTAATGACGTAAACACTAAAGGGAATTGTGTGATCATGGGAGATTTTAACTTCCCAGATATAGACTGGAGGACAAGTGCTACTAATAATAATAGGGCTCAGATTTTCCTGCATGCGATAGCTGATGGATTCCTTCACCAAGTAGTTGAAGAACCAACAAGAGGGGATGCCATTTTAGATTTGGTTTTGATGAATAGTGAGGACCTCATAGAAGAAATGGTTGTAGGGGACAACCTTGGTTCGAGTGATCATGAGCTAATTCAGTTCAAACTAGATGGAAGAATAAACAAAAATAGATCTGGGACTAGGGTTTTTGATTTTAAAAGGGCTAACTGTAAAGAATTAAGGAAATTAGTTAGGGAAGTGGATTGAACTGAAGAACTTGTGGATATAAAGGTGAAGGAGGCCTGGAATTACTTCAAGTCAAAGTTGCAGAAACTATCAGCAGAACTATCCCCAAGAAAGGGGAAAAAATTCATAGGCAGGAGTTGTAGACCAAGCTGGATGAGTAAGCATCTCCGAGAGGTGATTAAGAAAAAGAAGAAGGGAGGGATTAGCAAGGAAAGCTACCTTATTGAGGTCCGAACATGTAGGGATAAAGTGAGAAAGGCCAAAAGCTATGTAGAGTTGGACCTTGCAAAGGGAATTAAAACCAATAGTAAAAGGTTCTATAGCCATATAAATAAGAAGAAAACAAAGAAAGAAGAAGTGGGACCGCTAAACATGGAGGATGGAGTGGAGGTTAAGGATAATCTAGGCATGGCCCAATATTTAAACAAATACTTTGCCTCAGTCTTTAATGAGGCTAATGAGGAGCTTAGGTATAATGGTAGGATGACAAAT
Source organism: Malaclemys terrapin pileata (assembly GCF_027887155.1). Classification (NCBI taxonomy): domain Eukaryota; kingdom Metazoa; phylum Chordata; order Testudines; family Emydidae; genus Malaclemys; species Malaclemys terrapin. Next base: position 248,850,660 of record NC_071506.1, read on the forward strand.
GGGATTGAGGATAAGGAAGTAGATATTACCACATCCGAGGTAGAAGCCAAACTCGAACAGCTTAATGGGACTAAATTGGGGGGGCCCAGATAATCTTCATCCAAGAATATTAAAGGAACTGGCACATGAAATTGCAAGCCCATTAGCAAGAATTTTTAATGAATCAGTAAACTCAGGGGTTGTACCGTATGACTGGAGAATTGCTAACATAGTTTCTATTTTTAAGAAAGGAAAAAAAGGTGATCCGAGTAACTATAGGCCTGTTAGTTTGACATCTGTAGTATGCAAGGTCTTGGAAAAAATTTTTGAAAGAGAAAGTAGTTAAGGACATTGAGGTCAATGGTAATTGGGACAAAATACAACATGGTTTTACAAAAGGTAGATCGTGCCAAACCAATCTGATCTCCTTCTTTGAGAAGGTAACAGATTTTTTAGAAAAAGTAAACGCAGTGGATCTAATTTACCTCGATTTCAGTAAGGCATTTGATACGGTTCCACATGGGGAATTATTCGCTAAATTGGAAAAGATGGGGATCAGTATGAAAACTGAAAGGTGGATAAGGAACTGGTTAATGGGGAGACTACAACGGATTATACTGAAAGGTGAACTGTCAGGCTGGAAGGAGGTTACTAGTGGAGTTCCTCAGGGATCGGTTTTGGGACCAATCTTATTTAATCTTTAATTACTGACCTGGGCACAAAAAGTGTGGACATTAGGAAGTTTAGACTTGAAATTAGACAAAGGTTTCTAACCATTAGAGGAGTGAAGTTCTGGAACACCCTTCCAAGGGGAGTAGTGGGGGCAAATGACATATCTGACTTCAAGACTAAGATTGATAAGTTTATGGAGGGGTGGTATGATGGGATAGCCTAATTTTGGCAATTAATTGATCTTTGATTATTAGCAGGTAAATATGCCCAATGGTCTGTGATGAGATGTTAGATGGGGTGGGATCTGAGTTACTACAGAGAATTCTTTCCTGGGTGCTGGCTCGTGAGTCTTTCCCACATGCTCAGGGTTTAACTGATCACCATATTTGGGGTCGGGAAGGAATTTTCCTCCAGTGCAGATTGGTAGAGGCCCTGGAGGTTTTTCGCCTTCCTCTGCAGCGTGGGGCATGGGTCACTTGCTGGAGGATTCTCTGCACCTTGAGGTCTTTAAACCACGATTTGAGGACTTCAATAACTCAAGCATAGGTTAGGGGTTTGTTACAGGAGTGGGTGGGTGAGATTCTGTGGCCTGCGTTGTGCAGGAAGTCAGACTAGATGATCATAATGGTCCCTTCTGACCTTAAAGTCTATGAGTCTATGACTGATGATCCAAAAACCTGAAAGCTCCAAAGACCAAACTTCCTGGTACCTCAGGAACTTTCTGTGTGTGTGTGTGTGTGTGTGTGTGTATATATATATATATATACATATATATATAATTTCACACCAACTTGGAAACAATACATTTGTTTGCTTTGTGAATCAGATAGTTTATTCACATATAGAGATTTCTATCTTTGTTCTTCTAATGTAATGTCTCACATCCTATGATAAGCCTTGAAAGATCTGAAGAATGCCAGATATAATCAAAGATGGATCAAATCAATCAAATCAAAGTACGGCATGTCTACAAGATTTAGAAGATCATAAGGGATTTTGTTTGTTTTCTTGATTAATGATTGTTGCACTACAGAAGCGATAGAAATTGTATGGCATTAGAAGGAAAAAAGGAATGTTAAAAGATAAAAGCCTCTAGCAAGGGTATAACTTTAGAATATAAGAGATATTGCTTTAAAGCAGTGGTTTTTAACCTTTACTGTAGCCTGCACCCCTTTGGTTCTCAAAAATATGTTCTTGCACCCCTTATCAAAAATCGTTGAAGTAGGTCAGTTCTTTAAACCTAGATATATCATAACTATAGAATGAAAGAGAGAGAATTATATATTTATTTTAATTTCACAGTTAAAATGTAAGGCAGTTATCATTAAAAAATGTATAATGTTAATAAATACATAGGTTTGATGAAACAGAGTAGTTGTACTTACATGCTTAATTTGTGTTTTCGATGATTTACCTTCTAAAAAAATCTGGCATGTCTCGCACCCCCAGAAAGGGCATCTCGCACTCCCAGGGGGTGTGTGCACCCCAGGTTAAGAACTTTGAACGGAGGATTTATATTAATAGTTGGTGCAAATATCAAAAGACAATCTATGAAATGAATTAAACCCTCTGATTAAAGGAAGCATTGAATAAATTTGTTACATACTGGTACCATCCACTGGATATCAACAAAACAGCAGAGAAACCGAGAGAGCTGAAATTGGAGCACTCAGTTGGCACAAGTCTAATAAAAATCACAGGGTAGCCTCCTTCAAGGAGCTTGAAATCAGGGTATAGAAATCTGAGGGCTCCACGTGGGACCCCAGAGGATTTTTTCTAGCCACAGAATCCCCAGTGCGACCAAAACCTGCACCAACTGTATGGAAAGGACTCTTCCTTATTGCAGAGGTAACAGGATAAGAAGAAGTTCTGAGATTTCAAAGATTGTATTTTTCCTTTTCTTCTTCAACAAACAATACTGTAAGTTATCTTGCCGAGCCTACATTCTTTAATGAAACCTCAAGTAACCATATTTTAGGTTTGAACTAATGATATATCTGTGCCCTCTTTTGTAAGTCCAAGCAAATTGCCTTAAGAGAGATTGAACGATAAATGTAAGCAATTGCTTTTGATATTCTAAGCTTGTCCCTTTGGACCAATCCATTCATATAGCAGGAACCATTCTCTTACAATTGTCTTGAAGGCACTTTTATCTTTTTTCTTTGGAGAAATACTGGAAGTGTGATAAATGTGTTAGGTACTAAAGAATTGATTATCAATAAATCATGAGTAAATGTTATAAGAAATCATGGTTATTTGCTCTGCTCCTTGGTACAACTGCTGAGCCTCAACCCTAGTCTTTGACAGGTGCTTGCAGGACTGTATTGGTTTGTTCAGTACATGCCAAGAACTTGGTTGCATTTGATTGATAAACTATTGATTGTATACTTACGTGGTTCTGGGTGAGTTAATAAATTGTTGATTAGTTAAGAATAAACAAATGCACCCCCATAAGAAATATTATTTGAGTTAAAAGGTGACCTGAAAAGAATTTAGCATTAAATAGTAAGCTAACACTTCTTGAACTCAATTTTAAAAAGGTTATCCTATTAGATTCCATTCTAATATTAGCTATAACACTTATTCAATTGGGAAATGTAGTTTGTTAGATTTTAGCTTTAAAATCTAATTGATACCTAGCACATTCATAAAATGGATCCCATTTCATTTGTACGTGGCTAAATAAAAGCTTCTAAAATACATTTTTGGCTGAAAAACCATTTGTTCTAAACTGTGTAAAACTCTGGGGGCCACAACATTTTCATAAATAACTGGTGTTTGAACAGTCACAGCTACAGATCCACCAATCATAGTTAATGGATTCTGTGATTTTATTCACAAAAATACTTTCAAGTCATTTTTTACTATATGAGGAATTATAATATTGATATTCCTCACCAATCATGCATCACCAACCTACTAGAATTCTTTGAGGGGGTCAACGATCAGGTGGACAAGGGGGCTCCAGTGAATATAGTGTATTTAGATTTTCAGAAAGCCTTTGACAAAGTCCCTCACCAAAGGCTCTTAAGCAAAGTAAGCTGTCACGGGATAAGAGGGACGGTTCTCTCATGGATTGGTAACCGGTTAAAAGATAGGAAACAAAGGATAGGAATAAATAGTCCGTTTTCAGAATGGAGAGAGGTAAATAGTGGTCTCCCCCAGGGGTCTGTAGTGGGACCAGTCCTATTCAACATATTCATAAATAATCTGGAAAAAGTGACTTGGCAAAATTTGCAGATGATACAAAACTACTCAAGATAGTTAAGTCCCAGGCAGGCTGTGAACAGCTACAAAAGGATTTCTCAGAACTGGGTGACTGGGCAACAAAATGGCAGATGAAATTCAGTGTTGATAAATGCGAAGTAATACACATTGGAAAACATAATCTCAATTATATATATAAAATGCTGGGGTCTAAATTAACTGTTACCACTCAAGAAAGAGATCTTGGGAGTCATTGTGGATAGTTCTCTAAAAACATCAACTCGATGTGCAGCAGCAGTCAAAAAAGCAAACAGAATGTTGGGCATCATTAAGAAAGGGATAGATAATAAGACAGAAAATATCATATTGCCTCTATATAAATCCATGGTACACCCACATCTTGAATACTGCATGTGTAACCCACACATCTCCTGGGTGTGATGTTCTGTCCCATCTAGTGGCACCGAGACCACTTAGAGAGAGAGATTAATGAGTTTGCTCTACAGCTTTAGCTAACAACCAGTTGGCTTTTAGCTCATGCAGTAGAGGCTCATGCACTAAGCTCCAGAGATCCCCAGTTCAATCCTGCTAGCCAACGACTGGGGTCTGATGACGTTACACATGCAGATGTGGTTGCCCCATCTCAAAAAAGATATATTAGATTTGGAAAAGGTTCAGAAAAGGGCAACAAAAATTATTAGAGATATGGAACGGCTGCGGTATGAGGAGAGATCTTTTCAGCTTGGAAAAGAGACGACTAAATGGGGATATGATAAAGGTCTATAAAATCATGACCGATGTGGAGAAAGTAAATAAGGAAGTGTTATTTACTCCTTCTCATAACACAAGAACTAGGGGCCACCAAATTAATACGAAGCAGGTTTAAAACAAACAAAAGGAAGTATTTTTTTCACACAACGCATAGTCAACCTGTGGAACTCCTTGCCAGAGGATGTTGTGAAGGCCAAAACTATAACAGGGTTCAAAAAAGAACTAAATAAATTCATGGAGGATAGGTCCATCAATGGCTATTAGCCAGGATGGGCAGGGATGGTGTCCTAGCCTCAGTTTGCCAGAACCTGGGAATGGGCAGCAGGGGATGGATCACTTGATGATTACCTGTTCTGTTCTTTCCCTCTGGGGCTCCTGGCATTGGCCACTGTCAGAAGACAGGATACTGAGCTAGATGGACCTTTGGTCTGACCCAGTATGGCCGTTCTTATGTTCTATTCAAATACTAAGCATAATGTATGCTGTACATCTGCTTGGCTTGCACACTGTGATTTAACTAGAGGCTTTTGAGGCTAATTTTTTATGTACATTGGCACACTTGTAATTCAGGATGTTACTGTTTCCATTTAACGCATATAGGGTAGACCTATGGATTTATTATCTTTGTTAGTTTTCTTATTACATTTATTACCATGGTAACAATTGTAAAAAATTGTACCTATTTGAGAGAGATCCCCTATATTTAAAATTTAAGAAATAGCCTTGTAACCAGTAATATATTTCTAAACAAAAAGACTGTACCTGAGTGGGGTATAAAGTCAAATGTACTGCTGCTGACATTTTTGATCGCTAGCATTTACACAAACCAGCATTAAGTATCATAGTGGGTATTCTCAGAATGATAAGACAGACTGATTCATGTGTGTGTAAGTGTAAGATAACAACATACACTGCTTTGAAGTTTGGTCATACACACAGTAATTTGTGTATTAGTGCTCCATCCATTATAGATGTTTATGTGATTTGTATGATAGTCTCTTCCTCTTATTCTTTTTTCCTCTCTATCCCAGCAAAGCATGTGTCAATCATTTATTGACAAAACTCAGTATAATACTGGAGTATCAAGGGACATATCCCAGCGTCTTCCCTTTGTTTTCACACAATAGTAATTTAGCAATCTGTGCTTTATATATACCTTACTATACATATCTCCTTTCATCTTCAGACTGATAACGGCCTTTCAAAAGTGTGGAGTAAGTCTGGGAACCCTGGTGATGAATGGAGGAAAGCAGAATTGCACTTGGGGAAGTTGAGGAATTTTGAAGTCATATTTGAAGGCATTCGTGCCAAAGACCTAGGTGGAGGAGCAGCAATAGATGATATCGAGTTCAAGAATTGCACCACAAGTAAGTGTAAGAGATTCGTTTTCTGTGGAAATAGCTAGAATGGAAAGAGTGAGCTCATGACTGATTTTAAGCATACTATGGTTTAACTGATAAGATTTGCCATGATGTCACTATATATAAAATCAGTCATGAACAAATTATTTTTATTCTTGAAATTTTAATAGAAATTCTGTTTAAATAGGAATTTTCACACCCGTGCAACATTCTCAAGCAAATGGACAAAAAGCCAGTAAATGTCTGAATTCTCTTTTCTGCTTTTTAAGCTATTTGGTTTTGAATAAGAGCTTTCTCCTCATCAAAGCAATCACCACCAAATCTTGGGCTTTGGATGATTTTGTTAGTTGTTTAAAAAAAGCCTCATCCACCTCTTCCACCTGGTTAGGTGACCTGTAGTAGACGCCTAGCATGACATCACCCTTGTTTTTTACCCCTTTTAGCCTAACCCAGAGACTCTCAACACTTCCGTCTCCTATGTCCATCTCCACCTCAGTCCAAGTGTGTACATTTTTAATATATAAGGCAATACCTCCTCCCTTTTTCCCCTGTCTATCCTTCCTGAGCAAGCTGTACCCATCCACACCAACATTCCAATCGTGTATTATCCCACCAAGTTTCAGTGATGCCAACAATGTAATTAAAGAAGTGTGGAATGGGGTTACAGCTCCTAATGTCTGGTACAGTGAGGAGACCACCTCTTTTGCCCTTTCCCTCAACCTTTATATGAGAGGAGTGCAGTGGGGTCCCAGCAATGGTTCTGGGAACAGGTTAAAGGCATGGAGGTGCTGAATGCAGCCCTCCCCCAGGTTGTACAAATAACCAAAGGAAGGTTGACCTTCACCGGAGAAGTTATTGCTGGATTGTGCCCAGATGTATTATATTAATACAGCTGTGGACTAGTTAAACCAAAGTCCTGGTGTCTTGTCAGTCTTCCTGCAGTGTCCAGGACAATTTACAAATTTGTGTTCACTGCAAAATTTCAGAGGGATTCAGCTAACAAAAATGACAAGGAAATTACCAAAAAAAAAAAAAAAAGTAAATTCATGGCATACGTCTGGGAATATACTGTTTTAAAATAATAGTGCACATTTGCTAGTGCAATTAGTAGAAGCAAAATGTATTACTACTTACAATTACCTTGCATTATATGAAGTTAAAGGTAAACAATATATGTATTGAGGTTATGCTGTAAAATTTGCTTCTACTAACTTTATGAGCTAATGAGCACTGCATTTTGAGAGTGTACGTAATATATATATATATATATATATATTAGTATTGGTATTATATAAAAATAAATATTCATGGTTCTCTTTAATTCCATATATTGTAAGCTATTTTGAAAATAACACTATATTTATTATTGAAAATATTCTATATAGAACTGTCTTTATAAGGAAGAAAATGTTTGCCTCAGTAGGGTGCTCATAAATGGATTTTAAAACTCCGAAGTATTTAAATATTCAAAGATTACTTTAGTTTTAGTCTCTCTGACTTATTGTCTGAACCTGAATGTTAATATTGTTTTATAACCACCCTTGCATTAAAAGACCATTGCAGTGAGGCAATTCAGAAAGTAACTTTGGTTTATTATGATGTTATAGCAAATATTTCTTTTAAGAGCACTACTTAAACAATGGGCTTTGTTGAGAAAGCAATTACATATGAGTTAGGATTATTTTCACATGTATTACAACTTCTGCAACACCATAGTCCTGTGTAATTTGCAGAATGTTAGTGTTTATGAGCATGGATGACTCATGGGATGCTTTTCTTGTAGTTGTCTGGGCTATGCTGTTGAACTCCAAAAGGAGGCCAAGTGATTATGAGAGAGGCGCAAAGCTGCTTTATAAACAAAACTGAAACAAAAAAAGATCTCATCAGGAAAACTAGAAGCACAAGATAATCTTCCTTTACATAGCTATCACTTGCATGGCAGATGTCTTCGGCAACTTTATGGGGAAATCTTTACAAAATGATGAATTACTCATTTATCTATTGGGCACAATGGGGTTTTCATTAAACTTCAGGTGTACACGTCCAATTTCTTTAACAGTCTCCTTTTCTTTTAGCTTTACAAACACCATGTATTTAAGCCAATTGAAGGAAAACCTCATTCCCCAGTAATTTTTTGAATTTGTGTTTACTCTCTGGATAGCCCAGAGTTCTATAGGTTACAGTCTCAGATTCTACACTTTGGTCTTTGTGTTCCTCTTATAGGGAGGAAAAAATAATCCAAAACCCCAGGGGCTATGAAAGTTTTGCTATTGGTCTTCCTTCTGTTCAGTCCTGTATTGTGGTAACGGAGGCAGCATAGTATGAACTTGGAGTTCTCCTGGGGGGTGGGGTGGGAGGGGATTAAGATTTACAGGAAACTCTGGCTACAATCCTGTGACTCCTCACCTAGTTATGTGGTCCCTCCCTTTATGATCTACTCAGCTAACCCATAATGGAGCTCTGTTGCTATTGGTTCCAATAGCGCTCTAAACCCTTCATTGGAAGTGAAAGTGTACAGAAGAGGAGATAAGACTCCTTTAGGCAGCATTAGCTCCTCTGGTTTTTATGCAGATGTTAGGAATGCATAAAGACTGGGAAAATGCTGTTTAGAGCAGCTGTTCCCTGATTCCTCCCTCTACTCCATAGCCCATTCCCCTTTTCCACACGTGGCCCCTTCAGCTACAAAGGAAACAACATCCTCTCAGCTAGGTAGATACATTTTCCTCTCCATGTCACTTCTCCCTTCTTACCTCCTGCCACCTATGTTTTCACAGTATCAAAGCAGTTTTAGGTCCCAAAGCTTATGAATGAGATTTGCAGAATTTTCTTGGTCGATTTCCCATTCTTTTGGAGTTCCCTCCATGCTGAAATATGATTAAGCACAAATTCAGTAAATTTTAGAAAGACGCATTTCTTTGCCAAATGGATTAAACCCTGGTTGCCTAGATGACTAGTAGAGCTGCAATTACCAGGGAGGTGTCTCTGGTTGAAATCATGAATGTCTCGGCTTACCTATATTGTCATAATAATTATTACAAGCAATTGTCTGGTGCTTAAGTAATCTATAGTATTTTAGAGGAATACAGCCTTATTGTTTGTTGTAAGATGATTACTGTAGTTGCCGTATTATGATGGCCCTGTGCCACCACAGCACACGTGCGTAGAGAGGTGTTTGTCTTTTGTGAGGAACTCCATACGCCAGGGTCACATAACAAATATTCAATCTTATTGGTGCCTGGGGGACAAGAACGTGCTGAATAAATAATGGAACCCAGGCCGTTTCCCACTATGGGACTTCCCTCTCCACAGGGGTTTTAGAGAGAGGCACAGGTTAGGAAATTAAGAGAGGCACTGCCTGGGCTGTGTGAATTTTATGCCTTTTCCACGTACTTTTTAGGAGACAGGTTATGGGACTGGTTGGCTTTCCCAGCCACACTTTCTGTCTGGTGATTATTTCTCCTTCTTAACAGATATGCATTGCTGTACTGAATGGAGCTGCTGGGCTTGTTGCATTCTCCACAGGTGTAGGTTTAGGGTTCCTGGGGGATATTTCTATATAACTTGGCACCATTTTCCTGACTGCTCTGTGCAATTAGGGCCTGAACTAACGCTCATCAAAATCAAAGGGATTCTTTCCATTGGCTTTAATGTCCTTTGGATCAGGCTATTTGGATCAGGCCATTAATATGAATTTGTTCACTTCTATGCTACAGTTTGGGCCAAGCTTTTTAACTTTCCTAACATATCTGGAGTGCTGACGTTTGTCTCAATATGTTATCACGAAGGAGCCTGCCCTTCCCTTACTTGTTCTTGTTTGTTGTTGGTTCCTTTACCTTTGTAGAACAGGCAAATAAATTGCATTTTGCCATATTCGCAAAAACAACATTTCCCATCTGTTCCTAGCCTGGGGCACTCAGGACTACAGAAAGCATGTTTTGTCTAAGTTGTTTTTGTAGCACAAAGCATGTGGTTTTATTATTTGATGTATATGACTGAGGAAGATGGCTGTTCAAATAAACCCATGAGCACAAAGTATCATGCAAACAGGCCGGATTTTTCTCCTTGTGACGCTGCTCTGGGCACTGTGGAGGCAGTTGTGGCATCTATAGCCTAGCTAGAATTGCTAAGGTGAGAGCAGTGGTGGTCACATTTGTATTCTCCAGTAAACAATGAGACTTGCAGCGTTGCAGTGTAATATAAAAGATATTCAAGCTGCTGTAACTAACATAAATCACTAAAACAGCTCACAAAAGCCTTAAATAAAATAAAGAATAATTAACTATCAAGATGGCAGCTCCCTCCATACAGCTTGATGGTGCATTGTAAGACTGGGATAATCAGAAAGCAGTGGAAATCAGTGTTTAAAAGTGGTTAGGACATTTTTTTGGCAATGTCCTGTGCATCAGAAAACTCACCCAGAGCATGGGCAGCATGGGGTAGAAAGTTTTTAGCACAGCTCTGGTCATCCCAAATGCCCAGGAGAGGCTCATTCACATGTTCTCGGCCTACAGGAGCTGCTGAGGGCTATTCCAGTGACTTGCTCATTTCTGTTTTGAACAGGAATAATTTACCACTGGGGGTCTCAGTGAAGGCTGTTGCTGTCCAGAGTATGGACACACATTAACATTGCTTTTGCAGGAAGGAAATGTTGGGTAGTGGCTATAGCAGAAGTTAATAGCCAGGGCTCACAAGTTCTGTTTCCAGATCTGGAAAAGACTTACTGTGCATGTGCACCTTTTCATTTGTTTCCTGCAACAACTCTCAGCTAAAGGGTGCAATGCATATTATATGTGTCATAGTGTACTTTGCCTGGTGACGGATGAGCATTGCTTGTTTCTTGAATTCAGAGCCTTTATGAAAGCCATAACCTAACAAAGCACAAACTTTTCACTTGATTTCCTTTATTTTTTAACTCGAGTGTTGTTAGCTAAAAAACACTTATCTGAGCAGAGCATGCAAATAGCTTTATTTCTTAAATTGCTGAGCAGCTGGAGTCCAATCCTGAAAGGACTGAGTGCCCTAAACTACCACGGACATCCATGGAAGTTGAGGGCAAGCAGCACCTTGATGGACTTGCACCCCTAATGTATGTCAGGACTCAGGGAACTGTGAGAAATGGTTCTGGACTCTTTTGTCAGTGCCAGAAACAGTTGTTCTTTTTAAAGAGGAAAAGTTTGATAGAAAAAGATCAAATCTGGAACCTAATTTGCAGATTTATGTATTATAATTCTTGCTGAAAATCCCCCAATTGTCCTAAATGAGCCTGAGTGAATTTACAATGGTTGATACCTATTTTTTAAAATGTTCACTTTTATTATTGTACATATATTGTTTATTTGCAGACCTATAATAATGGAAAACAGAGGTTATTTATGGTACAAAATAATGTCCATGGATTGTTGTTGTTTTTCTAACTTTTGATCTCTTCATTATGGCCATCTTGCAACTTCGCCTAAAAATAGCTGGAAAGAAGTTGCAGTCCTAGACCACTTCCAGTCCCGCTAAAGAGCATATTGTGCATTGTTGATCTGAAATGAGAGAGAGAGGCTCAGTGCTGATAGTTTGCCATCACATAATAGTGAGCTAAAATCAAGCATGCAAGATCTCAGAAGTGCTATTGCCATAAGTCTGGATTTTGTACATAAGGTAATGGAAGAATAACTGCCTGTGATAATTTGTTAAAAAATATCAAGTTCTACTCCAACAAGATGCAAGAGATGAGAATATCAGCCTGAAAAAATACCTCACTAAACCAGATGATTTGATTTTGGCACTAATTATTTATCACAAGGCACCATTAAAGAACACAGATAATAACAATAATTCTAAATTCAAATGTAATGGAAATTTCCAGAAAAATGAGCGGAATGATCCATGTTATTCATCTGCTGAATGATTAGCTGATTCATTTGGGCTTTCATGGTCTGTTAAATGAGTCTTGTGAAAATGCAGGAAGAAGAAACCATTTGTACAGTTCCAGTGACTTTTGGGAGCTGGCTCTTTGGAACCATATTTCACAAGGTTTTTTCTTTATCTTTAAGGAGATTAGGACTGGCATTCCCAGCTCCCTCCTGTAGAGGTGCTATAAGCATACCCAATTTAAAACAAAAACAAAAAACAAAAAAACCATGGGAACTGCGACCTAATAGAGAAGGGAAACTAGTTTATTTTATAGTTAGTGCTGACCAGAACACTTGTCCAAAGCTCTAACCAGATTTGATCTAAAATGTACAGGTGGTTTAGAAATGTTTGGTTCACTTTTTAGTATTTTTTATCATTTTTGTTCCTCCTCACTTCCTCCTTATGGCATGGATGAGAGGTGAAAGTACTGAAGTAACCTCAGAAGAGCTTTGCTTTCACCCCATGAGAAGAAGGAAGCTCTGACAGTGTTGGGAGGAAAATCTGTTCTGGCGAGAATTCCAGCCCAGATTTACAGATCCAAGAGACTGTGGGTAACGCAGTGTTTGGCTGCTTAGCCCAACTTTTGATTTTTTTTTTAAATAGGCCATCACTTTACTTATGCAGGATTAGTAAGAAATTTCCCCCCAAGTCAGATTGGCAGGGTCCTTGGGGGCTTTGCAGCTTCCTTTGCGTCATGTGGGGCAGGTCACTTGCTAGGTTCATCTGGGTATATGTCACTTAATTCCAGAGGTGAGACTAAGTTAGGGTTACCATATTTGAACATTCAAAAAAAAGGACACTCCACAGGAGGTGTCGGCCCCGCCCTGCTCCTCCCATGCTCCGCCCCCACTCTGCCCCAGATTCCACCCCCTCCCTGCTTGGTCCTGCCACTGCACTCCTCCTCACCCCCTGGCCTGCCGCTGGCTTGCTGCATCCCTCCTCAGTCCCCCACCGCTCGCCTCCTCCCACCTGCCACTCACCTCCTCATTCCCCTGCCAGAAACCCCCATGCCCGCCCCAAGAACTCCCGCCTGCCACCGGCTTGCCGCTTCTTGCCTCCTCACCCCCGTTCACCCACCCGCTGGTGGCTCCCTCGCCGCTTGCATCTTCAACCCCTGCTGCCCGCCACTGGCCTTTCTCCCCCAGCCCCACCTGCTGCTGGCTCACCGCTCGAATAAAAGATAGTTTATTTAAGAATGAGGATTTAACTAGAAACAAGAGTGATGGAAACAAATGATTACAATATAAATCAAAATCATAAAATGTGAACTTGGCCTACACTTACCAAGAGTTATCTTTCTTATCTCGAACTAGGTTCCTCCTCTCCCCACAAAGTTCAGTCTTCGCAGGGTTGGCTGGTTTCCCAAACACCAGGATTCAAACATTCATGAAAGCAGCCCTGTTTCACAAGGGGTTTCCTCAGTGAAAGGATACAGAGTGCTACTCCCTCCTCTGTGTTATACTGAAAACAACCTTTATTTCTATTTGCACACAGGGGGAACCCCAGTCCTGTTACAATGTTTCTTTTCTTTACCTTTAAGATGTTTCAATTGTTTGCCATTGCCTCTGATGACGTCCCATTCAAAGTCTTACTATTGTGCAAAGCTAAACAACTGAGCCTTGCATTGCATCATCAGCCAGGTTAGGCGGGATGACAAATCCCCCTTGCCCCAAAAAGCCATTATCCCCTGGTGACTAATTTCTACTCCAAGTCTATAAAGTAGACTTTTAAGGTAATACATTATTCCTTCAATATTACCCATGCACACATCTCACAAAGATTCTCACTGTTGACAAGTTACCAGCCTTGTGTAGATCCCTTCCACGTTCCTCTTTGTGGGTAAGTGCCCTGTAAGACACATGTGGGGTGCAGTTAGTTTGTCAGGCCTGCAGTGACAGCTGTTTGTGAAGATCAGGGGGCTCTTTGCCACAGGGTGCAGGTGTCACAGTGAGATTGGGGTGGCTGACAATATGGGGCAGGGCACTGAGGCTGGTGGGACAGGTAACACTCACTGGGATGGGGGGCAGGCGGTGCCGGGATGGGATAGGGGCAGGTACCTGTCAGTCTCCAGTGCTCGGGCTGCGCCAGGGCCAGCAGCCTCTTCACCTCGGAGTCTCCCCTGCTTGCCCGGGGGCCGCTACTCCTCTTGGGATCCCCAGTCGCTGCCACTGCGGCTGCCCGGGAGGACGCAGAATGGGGGGGCACTGCCACGGAGAGATGCAAGGAGCCAGGCACTGCTTGGGGGGAGCCGGGTGGTCTGAGTCCAGGGTGGCGGCAGCCTCCGCAACAGCAGGGGCAGGTGGGGAGCATAGCCTGCTTTGGGGCAGGAGAGGCCGTGCTGCTGCTGCTGTTTCCCGACCCTGCCGTGCGGCGCAGGAGAAGGAGGCGCCTACAGCCACTGCCCCCTGCCACCCATGGAGCCAGAGTGCAGGGCCTGGGGCCCAGTCCCGCCTGCTGCCCGCTGATAAGGGCCAGGCTGCGACTTTCTGCTCATCGCCGCAATGCCAGGCCAGGAGTCAACCCAGTCCCCGCCAGCGTTCCCTGCTGCCCCTGCCCGGCTCACCCCAGCGGCCTCCACTCCCCCCGCTCAGCCCCGCATCACTTTCACAGTAGGGTTACCATACGTTGGTATTTTCCCGAACGTTTTTAGATATTTAAAAATTCCTCCCGGACGGCGATTTAACAACTGAAAAGCTGGACATGCCCGGAGAAATACGGATGTATGGTAACCCTAAAGTGATCCAGTGGTCCATTCTGTCCTTAAACTTTATTACTTGAATTTTCAATTCTGCACCATGCAACACTTTATAGTTAGTGGAGAAGCTAGTTTGCCCTGCTCAGGAACTCAAGAAGAGAGCAAAAGTTTATAACAAACAATATGAACAACCACTGCAGAAACTGGCCCTGAAATGGTCGTCTTCTGTGGACTTGAGAGAGAAATAAAAGCTGGTGCTGGTTTAGCTTCTCCAGATATATATTAGTATTAGTATTTAATAATGCAAAGCATATTACCTTTTTATTTTTTTGATCAGTTATTCCCTTTCTTTTTTTTTCTTCCCCCTTTGGTATTGCTTAATGTTTTATGATACTTTGCTCTTTTTCTATCATTTCTCCTGTATTAGGCTATTCTGAAACATGAGATTCAAAGGAGTCAGATCATGTTATTAGCCCATCCAAAGCCCCACAAAGTCAATGGAAAGATTGCCTTTGATTTCAGTAGGCTTCAATTAGGCCTTTGGAGAGAAATAATTTTTATCATCCTGTCCCTATACAGTTCTCAAGTACACAATGATGGGTGAATTTACAAAACACTAGAATGGAATCACTGGGAATCCTTAAATTTTCATCATTACAGGAGAAAAAAGTTAATTTTAACTAATCTAGAAACCTTTTAGTATAATTGACTTAATATCAGTCACTGAATGATGATATATTTATTCTCTTTGGGTGAGATTCTCACCCCTGTTCTAGTGTGCCAACCTAGGGCCAGAGTGGCATAAAGGGTGTCAGGGCCAGGTCATGGGTGGCTTGTATGTATCAGTCAGCTGCTAAATTGTGGTCAGGAAACGAGTAGCGGGGTCAGGAGTGAGCTGGGTTAGGATGCCAGGAATTCAGGCTCAGGCACCAGGAGTCAGGCAGATAGCACAGTTGGGATCAAGCTGGGTCAAGATATTAGGGTCAGACACCAGGTTATAGTTAGTGAGCAAATAGCAAAGTTAAAGACGGACCAGCGTCAGAAGCCAGAGTCCAGGGTCTATAGCAAGCAAGGTCTGGAGTGGAAGCAGTGATGGCTTCCTGGTTTAAATGCTAGCATCAGCCAATCAGTGGCATGTGAGGGTCCACCACTCAGACCCTGCTGGCTGGTACTTTCTGCAGAGCCTAGCTCCACAGAGTCCTCCAGCAGAAACCTAGTCTAAGGATCAGCAGCCTAGAACCCCGATGGCCCCAGGTTCTAGTCCTTCATGTTTTTACAAAGTGACTCTAGAAGCTTTGGATCCAGTCAGGGGAAAATTTCCCCAGTGCAGAAACTGCGGAAAATGTCTTCCAAGGACCCCTGAAATGCCCTTTCACAGAAGGTATGCAAAGGGTGGGGGTGAGACAGGGGTGTTGGTGCAAGGTTGGAATACGTAGCGCTGCAGAGATTCTATACAGCAATGCTGCACACAGGCAGCTGGGAACAGGCTGCCTTAACTTTGTTGTCCAAGTTATACTAGGGGATGCTTGGGCCCCTGGAGCAGCCCAGAATTGTGAAGGTAAATAAAGTGACTTAAATCCTTAGCCTTACCTGCAATTTCACTGCTGCATCTCTTAGCATCTTGCCCTTAGTGTATTTCAATAATCAGGCCCATAGGAACAAGGGAACATGAGAGACAGTGTATAAGAGCAGCCTGATAAAGCCAAGAAATAAAATAGCTGAAGGAGAACTCTTCTTGGGAGACTCAAGTTTGCTTTACCCCACTTTGTTCCTCTCAGTGAAAGAGTACAACTACTTATACAGGAATACCACAGTCAGGTACAATAGAAAGCATTTATATACTCTGCAGTAGAGAAAGAATTATTGTACAATTCATATTATACAAACACCATAGCTGTCCAAGTCACATTACATAAGAAAAATCTAAAAGGCATATTTTAAAACATAAATTCATTTTTACCAAAAGCTTTAAAGAATTGTACTACTTGGCTTTTTGTCTTTAGGTTAGCAATAAAACTGCATTTGACAGCCAGTCTGAAAGAAAGAAAGACACCAGCTTGAGGTGAAGCAGTGATTAAAAGAGTACAACAGGAAACGTTGCACTAGGCAGGAAACGTTCATATCTCTGAAATACTTCAGAGCTCTGTCATTTTTTTTAAGAGCACACACAAAATGCACTAGAGCAGTCCATATCACTTTGGGGCCATTTTTGCTTCATTTTGTGAATCCTGTGTCTCCAGGAGGAAAACAATTGAGCTTATTTATCATGGGTTTTGACTTTGAGAAATGTGTTTTTGGTACTTAACTCACTTTGACCACAGATAGAGCTTGATTTTGTTTTCAGTTTCTCTGTTTGTTTCTGTGAATCTTGTAGAACTCTGTTGACATGAGGGATGATTTGCTTGGTGTGCAGCTTCAAAAGAAACTGTGTATTCAAAGATAAAAAATCCATAGTTTTGAACTTCAATCAATTTATTCTCATAGGCTGGGTAGCTAGGCTGCTGCACTTTCCTCATTAATTACCTTCATCTCACCAATGTCTTTAGTTCTCTGATTGAGCATCTTTGCCGGGCTATATATTTCTTTCTTTCCCTCCTTCATTTCAAGATGGGCATATAAGCCTTCCATGGCTTTGGCTTTAGTACCTCTTTCTTCACAAGTTTTTGTCTTCTTTATACTCCTGAAAATCCTGATATTGGAGCATCACCTGCCAAAGTTTAAAATATTTTTTTCGTTTTTTTCACAGCTCTTGAACTTTCTCATTTTGCCACAAAATCTCATTGGGAAAAAGACTCTTGCTTTTACTTCACCAAGCAGGCTCTTTGCATGTTCCTGAATTTTGCTTTCAATATGATTTCACCCTTGATTCATATTTTCTTTTAACCCTTCCACTTGTGGTGCATATGTTAAATTATAACATTTAGAGGGCCATTTTTCAAGAATAAATTGTTGTGGAATGTAGGCATCCTTTCCAGAGACACATGCTACATAAAGCAGCTGATCTCTTGTTACCCAAAATGCCCCCCAAAACAGGGGAATCCCCAGCATGAGCTTTTTGTGTAGAGGGGATTCCATAGAGACAGGGGGAGCATGCAACTGAGTCATTGCCACCCCTCTGTGTACACCCCTGGCTCATATCATCCTGCATGCCACTGGTGATGTCACACCCATTCTGAACAGCACTGGCACGTGACTATATACCTACAGAAAGAACAATTTTCAAATGAAATGCTTCTCAGAAAAATCCTGTGGCTGAAGGATATGGCACTGGTGATTCAGTGGCTGATGTGCTTCATTTTTATCGCTACTGAAAAAACGGCCTGACATACAGGACAAATGTAAGTGTAATAGGCTCAGTCCCAAAAGTGCCCATCCACCTACTCACTCTGAGACCTATAGTGCTGCAGCTATCCTTTGCTGCCTCATCCTCCTAGGTGCTCCTATAGAGTTCCCACCCATATTATGGCAGCCGCCTCTGCCGGTGTATTGCGGGGAGCAGGAAGCTACAATATATCTCCCATCATACACAGTGTAGCCCAAACTTATACCTCTTTATCCGATTTAACAAGTCCCTACCGAGCATGTGTGAACACACAGCTGTCTGTAGCTGATTTATCGTTTTCAAAAGAGAAAAAAGAGGAGGGTTACAAAAGGAGCACTTAAAGATGATAGAATCATTGCAGAGAAACTAAATGAATTCTTTGCTTCAGTCTTCATGGCTGAGGATGTTAGGGAGATTTCCAAACCTGAGCCGTCCTTTGTAGGTGACAAATCTGAGGAATTGTCACAGATTGAAGTGTCACTAGAGGAAGTTTTGGAATTAATTGATAAACTTAACAGTAACAAGTCACCGGGACCAGATGGCATTCATCCAAGAGTTCTGAAAGAACTCAAATGTGAAATTGTGGAACTATTAACTATGGTATGTAACCTGTCCTTTAAATCAACTTCTGTACCCAATGACTGGAAGATAGCTAATGTAATGCCAATATTTTAAAAGGGCTATAGAGGTGATCCCGGCAATTACAGACCGGTAAGTCTAATGTCAGTACTGGGCAAATTAGTTGAAACAAAAATAAAGAATAAAATTGTCAGACACATAGAAGAACATAACTTGTTGGGCAAAAGTCAACATGGTTTCTGTAAAAGGGAAATCATGTCTTACTAATCTATTGCAGTTCTTTGAAGGGGTCAACAAACATGTGGACAAGGGGGATCCAGTGTACTTAGATTTCCAGAAAGCCTTTGACAAGGTCCCTCACCAAGGCTATTATGTAAATTAAGTTGTCATGGGATAAGAGGGAAGCTCCTTTAATAGATGGAGAACTGGTTAAAAGACAGGAACAATGGGTAGGAATAAATGGTAAATCTTCAGAATGGAGAGGGGTAATTAGTGGTGTTCCCCAAGGGTCGGTCCTAGGACCAGTCCTATTCACCTTATTCACAAATGATCTGGAGAAAGGGGTAAACAGTGAGGTGGCTAAGTTTGCAGATGACACTAAACTGCTCAAGATAGTTAAGACCAAAGCAGACTGTGAAGAACTTCAAAAAGATCTCACAAAACTAAGTGATTAGGCAACAAAATGACAAATGAAATTTAATGTGGATAAATTTAAAGTAATGCACATTGGAAAAAATAACCCCAACTATACATACAATATAATGAGGGCTAATTTAGCTACAACTAATCAGGAAAGAGATCTTGGACTCATCGTGGATAGTTCTCTGAAGACGTCCACGCAGTGTGCAGCGGCAGTCAAAAAAGCAAACAGGATGTTAGGAATCATTAAAAAATGGATGGAGAATATCTTATTGCCCTTATATAAATCCACGGTACGCCCACATCTTGAATACTGCGTACAGATATGGTCTCCTCATCTCAAAAATATAAACTGGCATTAGAAAAAGTTCAGAAAAGGACAACTAAAATGATTAGGGGTTTGGAATGGCTCCCATATGAGGAGAGATTAAAGAGGCTAGGACTTTTCAGCTTGGAAAAGAGACTAAGGTGGGATATAATAGAGGTATATAAAATCATGAGCGGTGTGGAGAAAGTGAATAAGGAAAAGTTATGTACTTATTCCCATAATATAAGAACTAGGGGCCACCAAATGAAATTAATGGGCCTCAGGTTTAAAACAAATAAAAGGAAGTTCTTCTTCACACAGCACACAGTCAACCTGTGGAACTCCTTGCCTGAGGAGATTGTGAAGGCTAGGACTATAACAGGGTTTAAAAGAGAACTAGATAAATTCATGGAGGTTAAGTCCATTAATGGCTATTAGCCAGGATGGGTAAGGAATGGTGTCCCTAGCCTCTGTTTGTCAGAGGGGTGGAGATGCATGGCAGGAGAGAAATCACTTGATCATTACCTGTTAGGTTCACTCCCTCTGGGGCATTTGGCATTGGCCACTGTCGGTAGACAGGATACTGTACTGAATAGACCTTTGGTCTGACCCAGTATGGCCATTCTTATGTTGAAGAGAATCTTTTCTGAACTATTATATTGCTCGTATCAGAGTCAATTATATATTGATAGATCTATGGTAACATCTATGATTCTTGCTGTTTGTGTGCCTTAGCACCAAGTACCAAATACTTGCTCTCACCATGAACATCTTTGGGAAGCATATTGCTGGGCTTTTGTGCCTACAGATGAAATTCTTTGCTAACAATCAATATAATTTGTCAAGTGTAGGGTTTATGTCAGAGTCAATGCATGTCATCACATTAGACCTGGTCTTCTGTATGACACATGCACTGGATAAAATTCCCTACTGCTTCTGAACTGAAAGAGAACCTTATTTGAGATGATTTCTAGCTTGCATCTGTAGAAGTGCTTTATCTAGCTTTCCCTGCAGAAGACTGAGAAGGTCATCCATGGACAGAAACATTATTGATGGGCATGCTAATAGTGTTTTGATGTTTTTTGTACAGATCTGAGCTTGTAGAAAACTGTGCTGACAAACTAGGCAAGTAAACTAAACTCTTGGTGTAAATAGTGTGCCGTGACTCCTGCTATATATTCCAACTTAACTTTATAGGGTGCTATGATACTATAACATTATAGATGAGTTTCAGTTGTAATGCAACGTTTTAGTGGCTTGTGTCTGTCTCAGTTTAATTTGTTCCAGGCTGAAACTTAGTGAACAAGATCTTTTCCTGTGGGTAATATTTTCTGATCAGATTTAAAAAAAATAATCAGTTTATAAAAAAAAGTTTGGCACTCATGTTGTAAAAATGTTTTAACAAAACACGAAAGAGGCATTTAATGGTTTTTCTTGTACCCTTTTTCACTCTTATCATTCAGATTTAATTTAAACAACACAAATTGGCAAGACGTTAGTCCATAATAGGGTTTAATCATTATTGCTGCTTTGAAAATAAGTTAAAATTACAGCTTGTGCCCAGACAAAAAATTCCAACTTTGTTTAAACAGAAATAATATTAAAAGAATCAAATTTCCATTGGACATGTACTATTGGTTTAATTGAATAATTTTGGTCTAGTCTATTTGTACTATTGGATTAATTTTTGCATTTATTTCATCATGAAAAGATATAATCAGTCATTTTTGGGACATCAATGCAGAATGCCTCATTCTAGAACAGGAAAAAATGCTCAGAGGGTTACGTGTCATTCTGTATAATGCCCAAGAGATTGGGAAGCCTTAATTGTGACACAGCTTACTACTATAGGAAGATGAATGAAGAAGTCAGAAAAATTACTGGACAAGGTACACTTTTCACAAATAATCTACAAAAGAAGACATCAGTGGCTGGGACATGGAAAAAGAACGCTTACCAAATACTGCCCTTGAATGGAAGCCAGAAAACACAAGAAGAAAGAGAGGAAGACCATGAATAACATGGAAACGAACAGTTCTGAACGACATCAGCACCTCAACATGAAATGGGAAGATTAGGAGAGAAGGGCAGTTGATAGGCAAGGATGGCAAATGTGGGTAGCCCAATGTGCGGCAAAGCATGGGATGGACTAAGGTCTAAGTTTAAGGTTACTACTTTTTTGACATGACACACATTTCAAGATGGAGAGCATTCATTATATCATTGTGGAAGGAGAATCCTGAAACCTTTCGATATCTCTCAATTTAAAGGAAGCCTGTCTTCACATTTTGACTGTTTCAACTCTCCTGCAGTTTCTCCATTTTGTACTAGGCAATGGTTATCTTCCAGCTTTCATCACTTCTGTTCAGCCTTTCCTGAGCCCCCAGAGTCTTTCTAGATTCTAAATATAGTGGTTTTGTCCTCCATCACATGAATGTGTCCATCTGATTATAATTAGACAACTGGCTACTGAAAGCTTTGTCTCTTCAGAAGATTACAAATCTAGTGCAGGAGTCGTTGGCCCTGCTATATTCCATCTGGGTTTGTAACAAACTTCAAGAGCAAGATGCCTCTATCCCAGCATCTGACTATGCCACAGGGACGGCACTGATAGATAATCTTCTCTTAGGAACCGATGAAGTTCAGATGTTCAGGCTGATATTCTCAGATTTATCAACTGCTTTCAAAGTCATTGATCATTAGTAGTGATTGACATGCCTGCAAACTGTAGCAGCAGCATACACAGCTGGCTTTCAATGGTAACTTGTACATTCAAAAGATTGCCATGTTTGTGGCTAATAATGATGAACCACACAATTCCAGGATACTGCACAATGGATGAAACATAAAATTAAGGTCTGAAGTATAAGTTGCAATTGTAGTTCCCAAGATGCATTTTTACGGTGGTGGTGACTTTAAATATTAATGTCCTGGTCAAATTATAATTATGGAAATTATACGCCTCCTGATGTATCAGAGTTTCTTCCTGAAACTTATCCTAAATTGTGTTGCTGTACATTCATGAACAGCTGCCATGTTTCCAAGGCCAGATAGCACCATTGTGATCATCCAGTCCAACCTCCTGTATAAACCAGTCAATAGAACTTTCCCAAACTAATTCCTAGAGAATATATTTTAGAAAAACATTCAATCTTGATTTTAAAATTGATAGGGATGTAGAATCCACGACAACTCTTGGTAAATTGTTCTAAAAATTAATTGCTTTAACTTTTAAAAAATATGTCTTATTTCTAGTCTGAATTTGTCTAGTTGCAACTTCCTATAATTGGATCATTTCTCTGCTAGATTGAAGATCCAATTATTAAATATTTGTTCCATGTGCATGTATTTATATGCTGTAATATGTTGTAATCCCTTAATCTTCTCTTTTTTAAACTAAATAGATTGAGCTCTTTTAGTCTATCACTATAAGGCATGTTTTCTAATACTTTATTCATTCTCATAGCTCTTCTCTGAACCCTCCCTAATTTATCAACATTCTTCTTGAATTGTGGGCACCACAACTGGACAAAGTATTCCAGCAGTGGCTGCACCAATGCCAAATATAGAGCTAAAATAACCTTCCTATTCCTACTCAAGTTTTCCATGTATGTCTCACAGGATCATTTTAGCCCTTTTTGCCACCGTGTTGCAGTAGGTGCTTATGATTAACTGATTATCCCATCACAACTTGTAAATCTTTTTCAGAGTCACTGCTTCCCAGTATAGAGTTCCCCCTATGTCCATCCTGTAAATATGGCCCACTTTCTTTGTTCCTAGATGTATATAGTTACATTTAGCCATAATAAAACACACATTGTTTGCTTGCTCCCAGTTTACCAAGAGATCCAGATTGCTCTGTCAGTGACCTGTCCTCTTCATTATTTAGCACTCCCCCAATTTGTGTGTCATCTGCAAACTTTATAGTGATCATTTTTGTTTTCGTCCAGGGTCATTGATAATATTAAGTAGTGTGGGGCCAAGAACGGATCCCTCCAGCATCCCACTGAAAATGCACCTGATCAGTGATGTTTCCCCATTTACAATTACATTTTGGCACCTATCAATTAGCCAGTTTTAATTCATTCAATGTGTGCCATATTAATTTTATAACATTCTAATTTTTTAATGAAAATGTTCTGAGGTACTAAGTCAAATGCTTTACAGAAATCTAAGTACATTATGTCAACACTATTACCTTTTATCAACCAAGATTTTTAATCTCTGGGGGAAAAAAAGATACCAATTTAGATTGACTGGATCTGTTTTCCATAAACCAATGTTGATTGGCATTCATGATATTACCCTCCTTTAATTCTTTCTTAATTGGGTCTTGCATCAGCTTCTCCATTATCTTGCTCACAATTGATATCAGACTGACAGGCCTGTACTTACCCAGGTTATTCCATTTACTCTTTTTAAATATTGGTACATTAGCTTTCTTCTAATCTTCTGGAACTTCCTCAGTGTTCCAAGATTTATTGAAAAATCATAATTAATGACCCAGCAAGCTCCTTGGCCAGCTCTTTTAAAACTCTTGGATGAAAGTTTCTGGACCTGCTGATTTAAAAATGTCTAACAGTAGTAGCTGCTGTTTGACATTGTATTGAAATACTTGTGAACTGGATTGTTGTTATATGATATGACTACATCATAATTTTCTCCCAAATGAAAACTGAAATATTGTTCTTTAGGACCATGCTATTATGTAGTCCTTGCAGGCAGCTTCTGCAGAATTCCCTGTGAGGGTAGGTGAGGAAGGAGGAGGGTTTGTTCCTAGGCAGGATAAATTACTGCTGATCAAACCTACAGTGATTCCCAGATGGATTTTCAATGGGAAATATGCCTGTATCTGATGGAAGCATGCTGCACAGATTTACATCTCATCCTCCCTTTCCGACTCCATGTTCCCTCCCTCAAAGCCATGGGTCTATAAAAAGGGTTCATTGGGTTTTGGGAGCCAGGTGAGAAAATGCAGGACAGCTGCTGTTCTTTCCCTCATTGTATCTGTTCACCATTTATTACTTGCCCAACCAAGACTGGAGCTTGGTGCTGTAGAGATGCATAGTACCAGGCAGCCCAAGTCCCAAAGAGCTTAGCTTACAACCTAAATAGACCTCACAGAGGATAGGAAAAGAGAAATGTTTATCCCCATTTTACTGATAGGAAGCTGCAGGATAAGAATTAAGTAATTTGACTAAGATCACATACAATCTGTGGGCAAGCTGGGACTTGTACTCTGTCCAGGACCTTAATCACAAGACCATCTCTCCTTGCCACAATTAATTATCTTCCACGCCATGCAGTGAAAGGTAGTATGTAATCCAATGTTCCCTGCTTACATGGGTGTTTGGGGTTACATCTGATAGATCTTTCCAAAGTAATATTTCACTGTCATGTCAGGGAGCCTTAATTATGTGGCAAACCTTCACTTGGATATAAAGTATGTTTTTGCTTCATACTTCCTATGGCATTTTTTGTAAACACAGTTATCCTTTACTCAGAACCAGCCAAATTCTTTACCTTTCGCTAGCTCACAGTTCCATTGTAATGTTACAGTAGTACAAAAAATTACACTGTTAACAACATGCAAGTTAAACTGTAATGCCTTAAAAAGAATAAATGAACGTATAGGAAAATCCCTATTAAATTAATGTAAACACGTTACTTTCAAGCATCTCTCACATTGCAGAACATAGTATATACAATTCACAGAGCCTCCTGGAATCTAGTTGAGTCTTCCACTATTTTAAAATATTAGGTAAGTTAACTCTTTGAGAAATCTTTGCTGGGCCCCCTTTAAGTCATACAGTTTCCTTCTCTATCCATTTGGAAACCACAGACATTCTCCTAAGCCTCCATTTGAATGCCATTCTGTGAAATGCCAGAATTCTTGCTCTAAGGGTTATATCATGATAGAATGTAACTCTGAGGTTGGCACGTGCTGCTCTTTTGAAACATGTTGCTGTTCCATGAGTCAATGGCTCCCTATGGCTTTCCCCTTGAATATATAAGTGCAGCCCAGCATGTGAATACGAGATCCTTAACAAACTCTTGCTTTGTATGCAGGTATTTGCTGAGGTTTATTGGTTTGGAATGACTTCTGTGTGTGGAGATGGGGCAGGTGTTTAGATTTCCATAGGCTTTATTTAGGAGTTAGATTCCTTAAAAAAATTTACGTGTATTTAAGGGGTGTTGTTAATCTTGAATGAGACTATAAGGTAACAAAGTACTTTCCACTTGATTAAATGTCAAAGCACAGCCAAGGAATGTGATGAAACACAAAAGCCATTTATTTGCACACATCCTCCCACAGTATGGACAAATGCAACAAGACCAGAAATTGTGGAGAAAAACCCTTATTTTACATGAAATACATCATTTTACCTTTCAGCCACATGATAATTAAGTAGTTCATCAGGAGGAGTTAGACTGGTTCATAAAGGAGTTCCACAGAGAGATTTAATGCCACTCTCATATATTGTAGTATTATAACTCAATGGGTTAAATCATGGTAGAATGCCAGAGTTTGACAACCCATTTTTTCAATGGCAGGAATTGGCAGGATAATATTTTGAAAATCCTCCTGTTTTCTATGTTGATAGAGCTTCTAACATGTTCTTATGTTAAATTGCATCCAGACCTCAGAAATGAGATTGATATATATTAGTTTTCGGAAATGTTCTGGGATTAAGTATTTCTATTTTGAGAAAAATATTTAAAACATTAATGGTAAAATGCTACGTGAAAGGGCGCTGTTCTTGTGAATTTCTTCAGTCACTGTAGTTTCTTTATGATCAACAACCACCATCATGTTTCTTGTTTTAGTATAATTTCTGTCAATACAGTGGCTGTGGTCAATCAGGGCCACTATTGGTGTATGCAGTAGAACGCTGAGCTCCCCCTCCTCTACCCCCCACATTTAGAGTTGAATTTTGATAGAGTATGAAGTTTAGGGGAGGGTATTTTGTTCTTAGATATTTGTACCAATTTTGGCATGTTGATTCCAAAAAAGATTTTGCCTTGGCCTTTGCCTTTGGCACAGCCTGTATCCTGTTTGTAAATGTATACTTCATTTCATATGCAGCTACTCAGAAAAATTGTGTTCATGTGAGTTCTTACTCCAGAAGAGTCCAAGCCACAATGTTTTGAATCCAGATCCAAACTTTCCAATAGTTATGTCTATTCAGATGTGCAGTTTGGGTAGGACTCATCTACAGTTCATCCAATCTCACTTCAGCAACATAACTGTTCCCAGGTTACTGCCTGAGATATTTTTAAATTAGTTAAGAAGTATATTGCAGTGGTTGTTGTAGCCATATTGGTTCCAGGATATTAGAGAGACAAGGTGGGTGAAGTAATATCTTTTACTGGACCAACTTCTGTTAGTGAAAGAGACAAGATTTTGATCTTACACAGAGCTGAAGAACAGCTATTACCTTAACTACCTTGTCTTTTTAAGAAGTATATAGTATTTTGAAAACCTGGGTTCTATTTCTGGTTTTACCACTAAGTCACTTAAGTCCCTGAGTGCCCTTTGAGACCTTTAGATCTAAGGGCCAATACTATTCATAGCTTTTTATCGCATATGAAGACTTGCCTCAGTCAGTGCTACATTCAACTAAACCAGTCATTGAACTCCCTTTGAAGGATTTGAGTTACATCTCATGTATTTTTTGAATGTTTCCTTGTTTATATGCTCTGTGGAACTAGGATTTGGTTTTGCTTTCTCATTTTGGCATCAATGAGAGCTTGTGGGTCTGCCTCTGAATATCAGGTTTTAGGCAGGCGTCTGCCTGAAGTTGTGCAATCCAAGTTTTGAGAGACGTACAGAAACAACGAAATCTCTTAAAAATGTTGGCCTTATCCCTTTACACACTTGAAGTTGCTCTGCCCAGAGCTGTTGCTGATGATGAGTCCCACTTCAGTCATGTTTGAAGGAGCCATAGAACAAATTACAAAGAATACAGTCAAAGCACATTCTCCTATGTGTGTCACTGAACCGCTTGAGGCACTGGGAGAAAAAATAATCTCAGATTCATAGAAGTGCATTTTAAATGTTGTGCTTTGGGTTATCAGCACAGCTCCTATTAATGCTAATTGGAGTTATGTAGCCAGTTCACTGACCCACTTGATGAACATTTATATCAGTATTTTAAGCTTGACAGATCTCTGAGGACTGAATCCAAGAGCTATCTAGCCTTGTTCATTCCTTGGGTGTATTGCCCCAACTTATTCATTCATTCCCATTCACACTCTTCCACTATTTTACCCAGATTCAAGAGCGATTGAAAAGTTGTTCTGGTAAAATGAATCTTCATTTTAAATAGTTTAGGCTGAATCCCTATGCAGCCTGCATGTTGACTGCAGTAGGTTTCTCTGCCACACACTGAAAAATCTCACGCAATTAAATGGCCTGTAACACTTCAGAAACCTATGCACTGTATGAAAGTAGCATAGTGATAATTTCTCGGTTATGTCATATATTGAGATGAGGTTTAATCCTTTGCCCTGCCCTCTTTAAACCAGTTTGTAGCAAATTGAATTTATGCACAGATATCGCACCACAAATAAAGTAGGAAAAGAGTTGTGCTGATGTGGAAATGAATTCCTATCCACCAAAACATTCCATCCTCGCAGCTTTGAGTATCGCCAATATAGCAGTCTAGGCAGGCACAAGACATCATTAAAAGAGAGTGGGATTGAATAACATCTGTTGGATGCAGTAAATCACTAAAGTGATAGTGTATAATGGGTAAACAAATCAAAAAGGTCATACTTTGATTTAATTAAAGTATCGATTTAAATGTCCTGTTGGTTTCAGTTGGAGAGAGTCCTCGGGAATGCCCAGCAGTCACTGATTTTATATGTTGGAATAAGAACTGCATTGAGTCTCACCTTGTTTGTGACTACAAACCAGACTGCAAGGACCTATCAGATGAAGCTGATTGCAGTAAGTACAACTTTCTATATTAATATTAAAATTTTAACCATAAATTACTGTAACCCAGTTTAGATGGATTTGTACAGCTGCTCAGGAGAAGGTAATATAAGCATGCTGTCCCCTCTCTTCTTCCCCCAGGCCTCATCATACAAAGTTTTACACTTTCAGATCCTCAAAGACATTTACTGAGCAAAAATATTTAAATGTGTCTTAGTCACAAATGTGCAACATAACCAAAACAAAGAGCAATAGAAGAGCAAGTTCAGTTTTTTTTTTAAGGAAGATAATCCAAGGATAACTATACAAATTATCTAACAGAAGAAACTTGAAAGGATTTTGAGCTGTCAACATGAAAGGGAAAAGCTTAATAAGCAAATTGGTGAAAATACAGAAGCATTTAGAATAAAGTTCTGCTCCAAATACTCACCATGTAAAAATTACCCTTTGGATCAGCTCCCTGTATGGGTTCATTTTCATGACACAAGTACATTTTTATTGTTCTTTACTACTCCAAAGCTAACAAAAGACCAGAATGAGTGAGCTGGATTACTTTCCTCCTTCTGAATCATCAACAGAACTCTTTGATAAATTCCAATCTGTTTACACCTGTGCAACCTCAGTGACAACTGAAGATTGCAACATAATTTGGCCAGCAGAACTTTATTATCGATGATGATGTGTGAGAAGGAAAGAACCCAGTTTGACTTCCAGAACTTCCATTAATAGGGCTTGCAGTTAAACAAACTACCTTTAAACATTTAAACTGATCATATTTGATGTTAAGATGCAGTACACATGGAGCCCTAGCCTCTGTCCCCACGCTGCCTCCAATGCCATTTTTGCAGAGTCACTTTTGAGACTAGAACTACATTTGAAGAGCAAGAGGACAGAACAGTTTTTTTAAGGCATGTACTTAATCCTGGCAATCAATCTGTGTTTCTTAATCTTGAATCTATAGGATTCCGCTATGGTGCACATTTGAAACTATTACTGAAATCACTCTTGATATGTAGGGGAGAGAAAATGCATCAAATGCATCTTAAACAACAAAAATAGATTCCTCCCTCCCCCCCCATATATGGTGGATGGTCACATTAGACAAGGCTCCAAAAGAATAGAGTGGCACAATCTTAAATGAGGCCATATAAAGGGTTTACTGAGAATCTGTATTGTGCCCAAATTTGCAAATAATATCACTATGACAAATATATTAGGAAGAAGAGGAAGGAAAAGGCATGTTATCATTAAAATATTATATGATACTGGAACTCTTCTCCCTATCTTCTATTTATTTTAAAGTAATAACGTATATATCTGAAGTGTAGATCCTAAAGCAGTGTCTTTATGCAGTCTTTTGGCCAGATTCACAACTGGAATAAATCTAAACTGAACTGCACCTTTAAAAGGATAACCAGTTCAAGTAGATAAATGGATTTTTAAAAGATTGTTCATATTTTATAACATTAATATTTCTTCAGTAGTCAGACAGTGTGACTGCAACAAAATACTTTGTAAACTATCCACGATTATATTTTACAGGGCCCTAATAGAAAAACATCACACTCTGAATCTCCGTCTAATGCAAACTGCTTTTTAATGACACTCAGAAAACTAATGAAGATCTTGATTTATTCTGTAAATGCTGTTATTGCATACAGTAGTTGCCATTGGTTTCTGTAAGTGTTCTCTAGAGATAACTTGTGAGACCTTCAGCTTTCTTTTCTTAGTCAGACAATGAATGGGAGCATTTAATGCCATAAATCAGTCCAAGTCACAAAGCAAAAGTTTGTTATGATGTATAAAAGCTATTCTTGGGAAAATATTAACTTCAATGCACCTTCAACGTATAAGGCAAAACTGTCCTTTGCTTCACATATTTACCATGGATGAAGAGGGCATGGGGAACTTCATTCTCCCCTCTGTCCAGCAACAGTTCAATATTGCAATGTAGCACACAGAGTGCTAAAGTAAGTGCTAGGTTGCCCTGTCCAGCATACCACAGTGCCAAGGGCTGGGGGTGTTTGGATTTGAGATAGGGGTAGAGGTGATTCCTGGGTATGTCTGCTGTGGTGTAGAATAAACACTAGATGGGGGCATAAATTACTCTCTTATAATGAAGAGCAAAATGTACTTGATCACTCCACACTCCCAGCATAATGCAGCTCCAAATAGCAAAGGGCAGATTTTCTCACACAACGCTAGGGGAAAGCCTCTGCCCCTTCAGCCTGGACACAGGGACCTTCCAGAACCCTCCCCTGGTCAGGAGAAGCAGCAGGAGTTGTTAAAGACAGGGCAGAATGACTGAGAGAGAAACACCTGCGGCTCCAACCTGCCCCAGCCTCGCATCACCTATGGATATTTGAAACTTTTGGCTGCAATTATTCTTTTTTCTCTCAGCTCCAGCTTGGACTTGATCCTCCACCTCGTTACACCAGTTTTACACCAGTGTAACTATTGAAGTCAAGGACCCAGTTATGCTGTTTGTAAATCTGGAGTAATTCCACTGAAGCATTTCTCTGGATTTATAATGGAATTTGGCCCAACAGCAATCATATCCACATAAAATTGGTGTAATTGTGTTGCATCCTATTTTTTAAAAAAAATTGCAGCAGTTGCTTTTTGTATGCTTCATTCCTTCCAGTGAGGCAATATTGCACAATTTTCATTTTCTTTCAAAACCCATTGGAAGTACGGATGTGAAAATCACACATGAAAACCATTTCAGTTTTCGTAAACTGTAGTCAATTATACACCCAGATCTGATTAATAGCAGGCCTCAACATTGATGAACCATCTAGTGCAATGCTTGAATTATTGAAATAAAAGCAATTTTGCAGACAAATGGACCAGTCCTTTTCTCATAACTCCTAAACTGTCTCTGTTTACATCAAAAAGAAGAAATACCCAGAGGTGCAGACATGCAGGTGACTTCATCGACCCTGCAGATGCTGTTCATAAATATTTATTATTAAATGCTTTCTGAAGCACTGGTAAGATATTAGAGCTGAATTCCTGCTGTCAGGCAATGTATTATAAATAGCGTTATAAAATCAAAATTCATTTGGTCTTTGATCTGTTTAGAACTGTACAAGACACACATACTTTCTCTTGAGATTGCACGGCCAAATTCTTTGCACTGCCTGCTTGTCTATTTCACTTATTAAAGCTCAACTGTCCTTTGTAGTGCAGCACGGTGTACGATATGGACCAGTGTGTAGGGTTACCATATTTCAACAATCAAAAAAGAGGACGGGAGGAGCCCCGCCCCTGTCCTAGCCCCGCCCCCGTCCTGTCCTAGCCCCGCCCCTGCCCCTTCCACTCCCTCCCACTTCCTGCCCCCTCAGAACCCCCAACCCTCCCCCCCCACTCCTTGTCCCCTGACTGCCCCCCAGGACTCCACCCCCTCCCTAAGCCTCCCTGCCTCTTGTCCCCTGACTGCCTCCTCCTGAGACCTTCCCCACATCCTAACTGGCCCCCTAGTACCCTACCCCCCTACCTGTCCCCTGACTGCCCCAACCCTTATCCACACCCCCACCCCCTGACAGCCCCCCCCAGAACTCCTGACCCATCTAAACCCCTCTGCTCCCTGTCCCCTGACTGCCCCCTCCTGGGACCCCTGCTCCTAACTGCCCTCCAGAACCCCACCCCTACCTAAGCCTCCCTGTTCCTTATCCCCTAACTGCCCCCCAGGACCCTACCCCCTACCTGTACCCTGACTGCCCAAAACCTTATCCACCCCGCCCCCAGAAAGCCCCCCCCGAACTCCCAACCCTCCCCCGCTCCCTGTCCCCTGACTGCCCCCTCCTGGGACCCCTGCTCCTAACTGCCCTCCAGAACCCCACCCCCTACCTAAGCCTCCCTGTTCCTTGTCCCCTAACTGCCCCTTCCTAAGACCCCTCTCCCTAACTGCCCCCCAGGACCCTACTCCCTACCTGTACCCTGACTGCCCAAAACCTTACACCCCCAACCCCCAGACAGCCCCCCCCAGAACTCCCAAACACCCCCCCGCTCCTTGTCCCCTAACTGCCCCCTCCTGAGACCCCCCACCTGTACCCTGACTACCCAAAACCTTACACCCCCAACCCCCAGACAGCCCCCCCCCGAACTCCCTGACCCATTCAACCCTCCCCCCTGCTCCCTGTCTCTTGACTACTCCCCCCCCGAACCTCCCTGCCGCTTCTCTGGCCCCCGGCCCCCTTACTGTGCTGCAGAGCAGCGTGCTCGACAGCAGGGGAGGGCAGCAGTGTCGGAGCCCGCGATCTGTGAGTGGAGGGAGGGAGAGGAGGGGGGGGTGTCAAGTTTCAGGAGGGAGGAGGGGGAAGTGCAAGCAGGGCTCTGGCTCTGGCTGTCCGAGCTCTGGCTCTGGCTGTTGGAGCACCGGCTGCTTTGTAAGCGCGCGCATGCTCTGCATGGGAGGGGGAAGGAGGGGAAGTCCGGACATTGACAAATTCCCCCCGGACGCTATTTTTAACCCGAAAAAGCCGGACATGTCCGGGGAAATGCGGACGAATGGTAACCCTACCAGTGTGGTATGTTCCATGTGTTTGTGTTCCTATTTTTCTTTAATGGCACCAGTTGTAGGATCCTCCTCTTAGAGTTCACATGCTATATGTGTAATTTTAGCGCCCTCATGGCCAAGATGGAGTCTGCTCTGCAGGCAGCTCTGGCCAAGAGAAGGCGCACACACGAATGCAGCAGGAAAGTTCCTTCCACCCCAGGGGCACCTGTTCCAAACCCCCCAGAGTGAACACACCGGAAAAGTACAATGAATATAGGAAAGGGAAATATTTATTTACAGAGGGGTGAAAGGAGGAAAACAACAAGGGGAAACATAGGGGGAGTGTCAGAGTAACAGCCGTGTTAGTCTGTATCCGCAAAAAGAAGAACAGGAGTACTTGTGGCACCTTAGAGACTAACAAATTTATTAATAAATTTGTTAGTCTCTAAGGTGCCACAAGTACTCCTGTTCTTCTTTTTATAGGGGGAGTGGTAAAACAGGGTTGCATTCAACTCAAGGCCCCACAGGCCCAGTGATACCACAGTCTAAAAGTGGCAGACACCCAGCAATGTGTCTGCACACAGAGTTCAGGAGTCCTGGGCAAAGTTCCAGTCCAGTGGTGAGGCTTGGGTGCTCTTGGTCGCCATCAGTGCCAGTGAACTTCCCCCAACAACCCCTCTGGTGCCCTCACCTGCCGCTCTCTGCAAAGCCACAGAGAGCGACAACCTCCCCGCTTAACTAGCTAACCGCCTCCCTCCTTAGTCCCAATGCAAAGTCACAAGCCCCAGTACTCACAGCCCCATGCAGCTCTGGGCAGCAGGGATACTGGATCCATCTCCAGCCTGTCCTTTTTGGGCAATTTCTTCCAGGCATAGTGCTCCTCCTGGCTCCTGTCCTGGGGTGTCCCTGATTAGCTGCTCTGTCCCTCCCAAGCTTCAGGTAGATTTTTGACTGCTTCACTCTGTGAGGGCCTGCTTGCTGCAGCCTTTCTGTCTGGAGCTCCAGACGCACACACCCTGTTGCTCTCTCCCCTCTCTCTTTACTCCCACTCCTACCAATAGCACTTGCCCCCTCAGAAAAAATATTTAAAGGGGCCATGCTCTCTCTAAACCCTAAGGGGGTTACATATGTTATTCACATATGTTATTCAAAATCATCTTTATTTAAGGTATTTATACCAGACCAGATTTTTACAAGAAAATCCTACAAAACAGCATTGATTACAGTTTATAGTTTTGCAAATCTGCATCATAATAAAGAGAATTGCTTTAGTTTCTCATTTGAAAAGATACTTCTATAATGGCAGCAAGTCTATTTTTGCAAACAACATGTTTTTGGGGCATCCTATTAAAGAATTGAACATTAAACATCTCAGAAATGGTCCCATCTGCTTAGATTGTTTTCTTCTTCTCAAGAAGATAAGATGTGCAGTTTGTAATTGGAGAGCACATTAGTTTATAGCCCAGGAGTGTTAAAGAGGATCTGTAGTTTTTGTAGCATGTGGATGCTTGTCTACACTGCACTGCAGTCTGGGCTATGGGAATGTTTAATTTCAGTACCCACAAAGCTTCACTCTCCTGACCAATATAGCTATGCTGGCAGAAGTCTGTAGTTCAGATCTAGCCTTAGTCCTTGTCCCTCTCCTGGAATCTCACAATTTAAACACCCGGTTTCTTGGTCCTCCCTAACCCCCTGGACTTTTCCCCTGGGAATCTAAAGCTGCTCACCTGGGACCATTTGGCCTTGAAAAGTGAGCCTAGGTCCTAAACTTCCTGTTGTGTAGATGCTTTGAAATCCAAAGGAACTCCAGAAAAGGTTTGCCTGCCCAAACCAAGGATGGTTTATCCCTTAATGACTGTCTGGGTGCACATCATTATGCACATCAATGGTTGCACATCAGTGACTCGTAACGTTAATGACATTAGCACCTATTGCCCTGATAATATTATCTTCTGTTCTTGCTTTTTGCACCTTAGTGCTCATTATGAAATTAGCTGACTGGTAGTATTGAAAATAGTATCCCATTGGGGAAAAAAAGTAAGAGGGCAACTGCTGAAATAGTGAGAGGATATGTGTCTCCTTCGTCAATCAATCGATCAGTTTTTCCCAATGTAATGTACTCCAAGATTGA
This sequence comes from Malaclemys terrapin pileata, assembly GCF_027887155.1. NCBI lineage: Eukaryota > Metazoa > Chordata > Testudines > Emydidae > Malaclemys > Malaclemys terrapin. Next base: position 248,885,666 of record NC_071506.1, read on the forward strand.
TCTGTCCACTCATACTTTCTTCCTGTCCAGCCAGAGACAAAACTACCAGATACCCTCTCTGATTGTGCTTCTGGTGAATTATCAAAAGGGATACAGTATTGCCCTCTACACATTTTTATCCTGAACGTTAATGTATCTTAGAGTCAAATGAATTATCTCTGCAGATTTGAAAAGAAGAATTTCTTGGGAACATCTTGTTGCTTTCTCTCTCACTGTAAAGCATCTTGAGACATTGTGTTGAAACACACCACATAAAAATAAATTGAATTTAATTCTAAATATCTAGAACTGGCTGATTTAAAGGAACACTGTCACAGTGGGGAATGGTAGTTCAATATGAGACTATTTACATCTTGTTTCCAAGAGCATGTAACTGCCATATTAGCGGAAGAAGTGAGTGGATGCAATTTCTGAGGAAATGCCTTTGTTTTAAAAAAAATCATAAATGATCATTATTGGTATTATGCTAGCATCTAGATGCACCAACCAGCGAGCTTCACAGCGCTAAATGCTGTACAAACACATACTGAGAGACAATCCTTGCCACAAAGTACTTACAATTTAATAGACAAGAAAAACCAAAGGTGGGAGAAAGGGAGTCGTATTATCCCCATTTTACTGATGGGGAATGGAGTTAAGGGCCTGCTGCAAAGCCCACTAAAATCAATGGAAAGATTCCTATTGACTTTAATGGAATTTGGAGCTGGCCCTGAGTCACTTACCCTAGGTGACACAGGAAGTCTGTGGTAGGGTTGGGCATTAAACACAGATCTCCTGAGTCCAAATCCAGTACCTTAGCCACCATACTTTCTTTCACTTATAAAACTACGCTCACAGGTCACCATATAATGCCAATATATGCACATGTGAACGCTTGAGCATAGGAGTGGAGTCCAGGTTTAGCATCTGGTTTGCTATTATCTTCTCCACTCCACTGAGCTCAAACAAGTCCCATACTCAGTCATGTCTCCCTAATGTCCTCACCATTGGCCATAGCCATACACCAATGATGTTAAACATATCCAAAGGGTGGAGGGCATATCAATCTCTAATAAAGGGAATACTTTGTCTCTCGAGCCTGCATTATATCAAGATATACCATATATTATACCAAAATGTAGAAACATACGGTAAGTAACATTCTCAGCTTAACATATGTAAATTTGGCATTAGTTGAACAGAATCCTTGCTATTACTATGTGCAGTATGCTTATCATCATATTTTAAATATACCAACTGATAGACTATATATTGGTATCAAGAGAGTGAATTTACTTTGTATTGCATTTTCAGGCCAATATACCAGTATCCCTGGAAGCTGTAATTTTGAAACAGGAGACCAAGATTGGACTATTGCATGTGGATTAAAACAAGATTCTATCAATGATTTTGACTGGAGTATTGGCAACAGGGTTGTCACAGGGCAAAGTGGTCCTGATGGTGACCACACACCAGGTAATATTAAGTTCCTCACATCAGGTTGGGGAAAGGGACAGAAAATTCTCACTCTTAGCTCTGAAAATCATTAAGTCATCTGCTGAGGAAACGAAGTATTCTGCAGAATTAGTCCCACAATAGACAGGAGGCCTGCTTAGTCAACATGAGATCAGTTCAGTGTATTGTGCAAGAAGGTAGTGGTGGTGAGCAAACCCCACAGTTTTGTGGTGTTAATTGGAAAATGCCCATAAAAATGTTCCATTCTTTTGGATGATAAGGTACAATAGGGGATAGACATCATAAATGGCAGTGCTAAAGTAGGCCAGATGAGTGTATTGAATCTTGTCATGTATACGATCATAGTAACCACCAGTGTTGTCTGAATGCAATTAAAAATAAACAGCCTAACACAGAGGCCTGTTATCACCTGTTTTAATCATTGGTTGAGTCAGCATCAGTGTAGTTTTATAGATTGCTCTTTTCAAAGTGGCCTTGATTATATCATTCTTGATATTCTATTGTGGTTTGATACATTTGTTTAGTCATCTCTAGACAATGAGCTGCTAAATCAAATGTAAGGATACCTATTAATCATGAACCCTGAGGAGAAACAAACTTTTCACAAGACGGCACAGTGGATATAATAAACCTACTGTCCATTTGCAAGCAGCTGGCAAAACCCTTATTAATTAAAGAGGTATTTGTAAACCTACTCATTTAGACCTTTGAAGATGAAGAATTAGATACAAAAAAGAGGATAAAGTCAGTGACTATATTGTTTCCTTTTCTGTTGGACTTTTCCATAGGTGTTGCCTTATACGTTTCTGAATGAGGGTCATTGTTTTGTTGTAATTCTGCTGCACTTTACATCAGGAGTAGACAACCTATGGCACTTGTGCCGAAAGCGGCACGCGAGCTGATTTTCAGTGGCACTCACACTGCCCGGGTTCTGGCCACCGCTCTGCGGGGTTCTGCATTTTAATTTAATTTTAAATGAAGCATCTTAAGCATTTTAAAAACCTTATTTACTTTACACACAACAATAGTTTAGTTATATATTATAGACTTATAGAAAGAGACCTTCTAAAAACGTTAAAATGTATTACTGGCACGCGAAATCTTAAATCAGAGTGAATAATCGAAGACTCGGCACACCACTTTTGAAAGGTTGCCGACCCCTGCTTTACATAATGAGCCAGGTTCTGCTTTCAGCTACGCTGGCGTGAATTCAAAGTAATGCCATTGAGCTCAATGGCTTATTTTGTATATTCCGTGTAATGAAGCTGTAAACACATTTCTATAGATATTGCTCTTCAACAGCATCTATTTCAGATGGTTACAAACAAAAACAAATTTGAAATTTGGCTTTCAAAACTCAGAACGGATTGTTTTGTAAACAGCAAACCCATTTAATAAATGAACAAAATGTGCAGATAGGTGGTGAGCTGAAACCTCGGCTTATTATACTTGCCTACTTTACTGTTATCTTGTCCTTCCCTTTTCCCTGTTTCTGCCTCATCCACCCATTGTATTTTGTCATAATCTAGGATGAGCTCTTTGTGGTCTTTTTACTATTCATCTGTATTGAACCATGCATGATGGGGTCCTGACCCTGAATTGCTGGCCCTAAGTGCTCCTGCAGTGCAAATAATAAATAGTAAGAAATCACTGCAACAAAAGGATCTGACTTTAGGGGCCAAATTCTCTGCTGGTGTAAATGTGTGCAGTTCCACTGACATCAAGCATAGCACTCTGCTGCAGGTCATCATTTTCAATGTCTGTCCTGGGCTGAAGCTTGGCATAACACTGACAGGTTCCAGATGAAGATTCAGGAGCAAATGGGGGGAAAAAAGCAATTGTTGAGGGGCCACAATAAAAAAATCTCAGTGTAAATTATTCCCCCCACGTTGGGGCTGGTCAAGAGCTTAAATACACAACATATGCATTTTGTATTAGCATGTCCCAACAAAAATCCCAGCTCCTGATAGCAAAGTAACCCTTGGTACTACTCACAGAACAAAATATACTAACATGGAATACAATTCCTGGTATTATGAAGACAACAGGCTGTCATGTTAAGATTTAAGGAGAAAACAAATAATGCAGAACAAGTATTAGTAGGTGGTGAAAATATTGTAATATCCATTGTCTTCATTGTGTACCTGTGACCAACATGTCTGCCAACTCTCATCTCCTCCTTGGTCTTTCAGATTCTCCTCTTAGGGCTGCCTGCTACAGCCTGTTGGCAACACAACGAGACTGGTAGTTGTGCCCCTTGACCAAGACTGAGAGGGGAGTGCAGGTTCCAGAAACTCTTTAACCTCCAGTACCTCTCTCTGCATACTATGGGGTCCTTGTCCACAAGCAGACATCTGCATGAAATTATCCAGACAACAGTAATCTCAATAAAAACAAGACTGATTAAAAAGAGAAAATGGAATTAAAACAAATTTAACAGTTTGCTTAACACATCTAGCTTTGCTCTTCTCATAAACTAACGTCCACAGAATTTTCACCAGCATATACATTAGGTGTTGCTTTATACATCTTCAGAGAAGACAGATAATCAATTAAAAAATACTCCAACCTCAAACACTTTAGTCCAATGCCAGAGCAAAATGATGATTATATTAATCATTTTTATTGTCAGAGTACCAAGGAGCCAACTAGATTGGGTCTCTATTTTGCCAGGTATGATACAAACATATAGTAACATTCCATTTGATTTAGGATACAGCATATCCATGTCACTATAATAACTTTGAAATAACTTTTTCACTTGAGAATGTTTAAAATCTAACATCTCTTGAAAGTACTGAGGTGTAACACTCACACCCTGATAATCCAACCTGAGCAGATCACCTGAAAAAAATATTACAGACAGAGAGAGAAACGGAGAGCATTTCACTGATAGTCATTGCAATTTTCAAAACCTCCCTTTTCACGGTGTTCCAGCCAGAAATTGCATAGGTTTGAGGTGCAAACTGAATAAGTCTCATTCTGAATAAGTGATCATTTGCAGGTCTGTGAGAATGACATATTGTATCCAGTTTTGAAATCCAGTAAAGAATTTGACTTTATGAATGAGTGAACTAAGTGTGTGTGCAATTTTAGGTAAAAATAAATCCACTTCATTTCAACTGGGAAATGGCCTTTGATGTCATGCCCCCAGTCCATGTGAGCCTGATTCTTGAAATAATGAAGTAGTGAGCAAATATTTTTGTGTTCATTTTCATTTTCTCAAGAGGTTTATTATTTATCATAATATGAACAAAATTTCCAGATCAATTGCCAGAAACAGTTTTGTGTTCAAAAATCACACCAAAATAAATCTTTATTTAGATGTTCCATCAGCCGAACTCCTCAGAGCCAATGAGTGGCATCATCTGATACTTTAGTAATGAATTCACCTTGGTATATTCTAATCGTTAAAACTGTAACACAGCTCTCTAGTCTCACCCCAGTTATCCTATTACAGGAAAAGAGCAGCATTCATCAGTAGCTCTTTGGAGCAGGGCCTCTTTCTTAATATGTATTTGTACATCACTTTAGCACAATGGGGCCCCAACTTTATTTGGGTCCTCTAGGCACTATGATCATAACAACAGTAATAATTAGCAGGGAGGAGTTAAACCAGAGTTGTCATGAGGCTGCAAAAGGGTTTGGGATTTCCAGAAAAGGGGACTGGTTGGGCTTGCTTGTCCCTAGGGTATCTGGGAAGGTTTGGCAAATAAGTGTGTTTGTGTTGTCTGAGATGGGGTGGAATAGGTGTATGTTACTATTCACTGGTCCTCGCCATGGGTCTTGCCTCCCTCTCTAGAATATTAATTCTTCCTTCCAATATTTCTTCCATGCCTCCTCCTCCACCCTCTATTATCACCATTTTCTTTGCAGAACCCCAGCTCCACCTTCCTTAAACATGATCTTCTAGGTCAGCTGCATAACACCTACGCCTCACCTTGGCATGATGCCTCACACTTGAATTGTTGGACAATGTGGTGCACAATGGAGTTTGGAATACTCCAAATCCCAGAACATATGAAACTGGAATTTGGACAGCCCCAAATTCAACCACAAACTAGCAAGAGTATGCAAGAGGCCTCATGGCCTCATGATGCGAGGCCTCATGGCAGGGGCCAGCACAAGGCAGATGGGACCCAAGCTCACCTTTAAGGTAGGGAGAGTGGCGCTTTGAGAAATAGATATTACTGCATAATTTGACTGCAGAAATGATGCAAGACATCACTGGAGAAACTGTCCACCATGGACAGTGAAGTCCTCCTTCCAGGGAAAATCTTATTGTTGTGTTGCTAAAAGCCTGTCTTAATTAGATCATATTAATCTACTTGTAATTGCCCTAGAAGTTTCTCCAAACTCACAGGGAACCTATCAATTTGATTTTGCAACTTGTTAGCCAATTATCTACCAAAAGGTTTAGAAGAGCCCATTAAGGGCTGGGACACACTACTATTGTGATTCTGAATATGCTTGTAGCTGATTGTGTTTAAACAAGAAAGAGTATTCTGTGTACTCCTTTGTTTGAAAAATTCTGAATTTTATCCTCCAGAGGAGAATTACCCTGACCTTTCTTGCTGCTGCCACCAGAACAAAAATAGTTTGTCTTACCTGAGCAAATGAGCTATGTAAATGTTTGAAAATGGGATTTTAAAAGAGCTTGCTTGATCAAAAAGTGTTTGTTGCTTAAAACAAATGTACTTGGAAGGTTACATAATTACACATTGTGTGTTACTGTTATTTTGTGAATATGTTTATGTAAAATTTAGCTACTGATTGGTGCAAAGTCATTTCCATCTCTTTTAGGAGTTGACACCGCTGTGAAGCTCACAACAACCTTGTCATGTGCCAAAGTCAAAAGTGAATTCTATTTCTATAATAGTCCTTTAGACTTTTGACTGAATTTTTTTACAGCAATCAGTATTAAGAAGTCAAGTGAAGGAAAGTGACAACAGTACACAGTGAGTGGCATCTGAGGGCTTGTCTTCCCTACCAGAGTAAGTCGACCTAAGGTATGCTACTCCAGTTGTGTGAATAACGTAGCTGGAGTCAACGTAGCTTAGGTCGACTTACCCTGCATTGATGAGAGACATTCTCTGGTCCTCTTACCTTACTCTTTTTGGGGAGCTGGAGTACTGGACTGGAGAGTGCTCTGCCGTCAATTTAGCGGGTCTTCACTAGACCCACTAAATCGACACCCACTGCATTGATTGCAGCAGCATCAATCTCCCTGGTAATGAAGACAAGCCCTGAGAGATAGCAGCCTGAGTTCTCCATCACACTAAGGCCCTTTACATCACTCTTTAAAGAAGCCCTAAGTGAGGGTAACTATAACTGACCTCCATTTTAAGGCCCATTTACACTGCTAGAGCAATGCTATTCTGGAGAAAAGAGACTACTGTGGCATATCAGATGCCATTGTGTGATAGCTGGTGGCAATGCTGGCTTTTTTGTGGTGACCACTGTATTTTAGAGGGAATGTTTGTATGGAAGTGAAGTGTTTGGAATAAGGCTGTAGTGATTACAGACACTTTACAACCATTATGAAAATGAGAGATGTTTGTCATTAGGTTATACTAGGATGAAATATTACTAATATATCAATACCAATATACTCTCTTCTAGTAAAGAGAGAGCCGCTCTAAAGGAAAAAAGGGTAAGTGCATTCAAAAGAAATCAGACCTATTTAAAACCAGGCAATGGGTCATGTTACTCATATTCTATAGAGCTGTTAATGTACAGTGCTACATCTCTGGTTTAGTGGTAAAGATTTACTGGTAAGTCTTTTAGTGAATTATGTTCATGTAAGGTGCTGCTTGTCTCCAGCCCATGAAGGATCCATTGCCACACCCAGAGTTTCTTTTCCAGACAGTTTTATGTTCCAAACACAGGCAAAAACCTCACAATCACAGTTCCTCAACCCACCCAGAGGACTTTCCTCTTTGTCCCTCTCAGTCCCTCCTCATTCAGGACCTACTTCAGGACTTCTTCCAGGCTATTTTAACTGAGAACCACTTCCCATGGCTTTCTCCTGGAGGTCTTTTCCCCCAGCAGGTTCCTACTGCCTCCTCTCACAGGGGATGCTGGCAGCCCCTCACAGGGCTCTCCCTGCTCCCCAAGTAACACCCTGGCTCTTTATAACCCCCATTCTGCCCCCCTCCTCTTAATTGGTCAAACTGGGAGCACCTGTTCTGGCACAACGGAGTTGGACCTACTTCATTTAAAGGGGCCAGTCACCCTGTGACAGTCCAAAAACCTTCAAGTTTCCCCGCTTACATGAAGAACAATGTACAGGTAACATAACTTGGAGCTATTGTTAATTCTAGTACTAGCAAAACCCCTTTCAAAAGAACAATGACTTTCATAGGTAGAAATCACTATCTCAAACCTTTTTTAGAACACAGTGTTTCTTTTAGAGATGAATTTGCATTCAGTTCTGAACATCCCCAATGTGTTCATGTCCACCTCTACTAATTTCTTTCATTTGCAACCGAGCTAGGGCCAAGGAGGTGGCTGAATAGCAAAAGTGGCTTTAGGAGGGTTTAAGAAATAAATTTGTAAAATATGTATGTGTTAATAATATATACATGTGTTATCAGACCCTTGGCCTATGTGTACATATATATTTGGATCTGATAAGATACATTATTGTGCTCACTATTTAACTAGCTACCTATCAATTTATCTATCGTGGCTTATGCTCTTAAGTATGAGTAGTATTCAAAGAATATTTTTATTCATTTTAAGGTAATGGACAACAATTTTTGTATGTCAACTCATCTGCCCAGCAGGAAGGAAATAGAGCAAGGATAATTACCACAAAACTCTTCCCAGCAAGCCTCGGAGTGTGTAGAGTCCGGTTCTGGTTCTGGCTGTGTGATTCCAGGCAAACAGGAACTTTAAAGGTAAGAGGAAAAAGTACTACTATTTAAATATCCAATATTAATAGTTGTGTTTCTTGTGTTTTGAATGGTTTAAATCTCAACGCTATATTAGCTTTGTTTAATCTCTGCTTGGTTGCCGGTTCCTAACCCAACCTTTCTGTATTGACAAGATCAATACTGACAACTCTGCTTTAGTCCTGATTTCACTGGAAATCCCATTAGTACATATGTGAGTCTCATCTAGTCATTGCACCCAATCTTACTGAACAGCAACACTTTTCTGCTTTGCATGCTTCTATCCTCAACATAAAATAAGTGCTATTTCCAGTTTATGTAACACAATAATCCTGAAACATGCTATACGCAGTTAAAATGGGGTGTGTGTTTATGTCAGTTTGGAAATGTGAAAATAGAGATAATGTCAATCATTCTACATGTGACAAAAAACAAAATTCAATACAGATTAATTGAACTGTCTGAAACGTGTTAGAACAGCAGTTCTCAAACTGTGAGTTGGGACCCCAGAGTGGGTCAGGGCCCCTTTTTAATGGGCTCGCCAGGGCTGGCATTAGACTTTCTGGGGCCTGGGGCTGAAGTTGAAGCCCAAGCTCCGCTGCCAAGGGCCAAAGCTGAAGTCTGAGGGCTTCAGCTTTGGATGGCGGGGCTCAGGTTACAGGCCCCCTGTGTGGGGCTGAAGCCCTGGGGCTTTGTCCCCCGCACCCAGGGGCCGGGGCTCAGGTTCTGGCTTTGTTCTCTCCCCCGCCCCCCCCCCACACACACACAGGGCAGCAGGGCTCAGACTTGGTCCCCCCTCCCAGGATCGTTTAGTAATTTTTGTTGTCAAAAGGGGGTTGCAGTGCAATGAAGTTTGAGAACCCCTGTGTTAGAAGATAGAAAAGATGGTCATGTTGACTTGGAATCTGGAATGCAGTAGGCCTGGGTTCTAATACTGATTCATTCTGGCACCACCTTCCTGTTTGACCTTGGGCAAGCCACTTAGGCCCAAAGGTATTTGCATTCCTAACTTCCCTTGAAATCAATATACCTTTGAGGATCTGGGCCTTCATATCTCTGTCTTGGTTCTAGATCTGTAGAATAGGAATTATACCACTTCCTTTTCCCACTGTTTTTCTGTCTTACTTAGACTGTTAGCTCTTCAGGGCAAGGGACTGTCTCTTACTATGTTTATTCACAATGTATAGGCATTGGGGCTCTGATTTCAATTGGGGCTTCTTGACGCCACCAAAAAATAAATAATAGTAACCTCCCAGTATACTATGTAATATCTAATCAGTAGAAGCAGCAATTAATTAAAAATCAGTGCATTAAACTGAGCATTTATACCAAGCATTTAACAAAAACATTTCTCAAAGCTGTACAGTTTCCAGGGATACTAGTTTCAGATAGTCAGCTTGAACTTCTAAGAAATTCTTATACAGAAATGTTACAGTTCTGTAATTCTGAAACTTTTTTAAACTTCTGCTCTCCATCATCAAATGCTGCTTTCTTATTTTACCACTTACACATGTGTGTGTCTGCACACCCACACACTCTTATATGTTTTGCTTAGTAAAGTTAATTGAGAAAAAGATTTATAATAATAATAAATGGAGATATTCCATCTCCTAGAACTGGAAGGGACCTTGAAAGTCCAGCCCCCTGCCTTCACTAGCAGGACCAAGTACTTATTTTGCCCCAGATCCCTAAGTGGCCCCCTCAAGAATTGAACTCACAACCCTGGGCTTAGCAGGCCAATGCTCAAACCACTGAGCTATCCCTCCCCCACAGGTAAAGGTCAGCGATTTCTGTGCTTTGTGATTATCCAGATTATATTAAAGTAAAAGGCAAATAGTGTTTACTTCTGAATCTTTTATTTAAGTATTTTGATTTTACATTTTTAGACTAGGGTTTGTTTAATTACATGTTTCCTGAACATTATAGTGTGCAAGCCCCAGATTTTACTTTTATTTTCATAAAGAACTTCTGCTGGACTGAAGTTTTCAGTCATGTAAGCATTACTAAATGTTTAGGGCTTGTCTTCACTACTGAGGAAGTGCACTACTGCTGCAATCAATGAAGCACGTGTCGATTTAGCGGATCTAGTGAAGACCTACTAAATCAATGGCAGAGCACTCTCCAGTACTCCAGCTCCCCAAGAAGAGTAAGGCAATTCGACTGGAGAGCATCTCTCCTCAACACAGCACCAGTCAAGACACTGGGATAAATCAACCTAAGCTACATCATTCACGTAGCTGGAGTAGCAGATCGACTTACCCCAGTAGTGAAGACAAGCCCTTAGAAGTAATTTGTATGTCTAAATATATGACCTATGAGTCGGGTAGCAGGAGGCCACATAAAACCTGTATTTCTGTGATCATTTATTAAACTACATGAGTTAAACTTTTAGGCCACAATTCCATAAAGGGATCCATAAACATGAACTCTTACTCCTGCACAGGAGTAAGGTTCTGTGCTTTATCTCCTTCAGGACTAGGCCTTTCATGTGGGAGCACATAACAGTAAAATTCATACCAGACAGAACTAGTCCATCAAAAATTATACACATATTTTCCTTCTCTTGAAAAAGTTGCACACTGAAGACAATGTATCTTTGATTGTGTCCTTCCCTCGTGCCATCTAATAGGTGATCTGATTCAGCAGCAAGCAATTTTTTTTAAGAGGCAAATCACTCAGGAAAAAAAAATCAAACAATCACTGTGAACAGCTCAGTGAAAACTTCTGCTCAGTTTGCAGTGGAGGTAAAAAAAAAAGCAAGCCATGTTAAGATGTCTGCAAAATGAGATAGAATATTATAATGCTATTATGAGAGTTAATGGTACATCCACCACCTGAAATGTTCTGCTCAGTTCTGATTACTCTATCTCATAGGATATAGTCCAGAGATGGGAGTTTAAAGTGACTCAAGTCATGGATACTCCAGAAGAAGACAGATTTAAAAGACTGGGACTGTGGTTTAGTGAGGAGATATGTTAGAGGCATACAAAATAATGAATGGTAAAGAAAGGCACATTGGGTGATCCTGCTTACCCCTTTACAGTACAAGAAAATTCAATGGAAGTGAAAAGGGAAAATTGAAAACAGGCACATTTTTACACAATGCATAGTTAACTTGTGGAACTTATTGCCAAAAGATTTCATTTCACTGAGGAGAAGCACTTAGGTAGTATTAAAAATTATTAATTAGATGTTTATAAAGGTAATTGCATTAGATAGGGTAAAACATTTATAAGGGAGATGAGCCCTCATACTTCAGGGTATTAGCCAACTGCTATTTTCAACTACCAACAGTTCTACTGCATATTACAGTCAGGGAAGCAAGGAAGTGGCCTAGGCCTTCAGATATCTCAGTCTAAGCAAGTTGTTCCATAATTTTCCAGTATGGGGTTTCTTTCATCTTCCTCTTAAGTATGTGGTAGTAGACATTGAGGGAGAAATAATTCTGGACTAGACAGACCACTGATCTAAGCTAGTATGGCAATTTCTCTGTTCACAGGAGTAGTTTCAGGTCAATTCAGTTAAATTACATTACTTTACCCGTACAAATAAAAACAATGCATTTCTTTGTAGATTTGGATAGCTATTTACCCATGTTTATGCAGAGCAGGAGAGAGCTTGGAGGAACCAAAGTATTAAGCACAATCTCTCATAAAACAGTTGGCTTCTCTTTTAAAGTTTTTTCTTCAGTCCTTTTTGCTCCATTTGAGTCTATTTGTATGGAGAGGAGTAAAGCAATTACAGTTTCACTGTTCAACATTCCTCCTGTTCAGCTTTTATTCCACACATTGTCATACCATGGAGAGTTAAAACTAAATTAATTCCCCATCTGACAATATAGTTCCAATATTTCAACTTTCTGGATTGTTCAGGCAGTTAATATTAACAGAGGTTGCTATGAACTAGAATGCAGTAAATTCACTAAAAATGACTAATGGGTTTTGCATTACTATTATTATTTAAAAACATAAAGACATTGGATTACAATTTATTTTCAATGTTATAGTGGGTGGTAGGCAATGTAATCAGTGAACTTTGCTTAATTAATTCACCTAATTACTTTGGCAAATCAGATGTTCCACACTACCAGGGGCAGCTCTATGGTTTTTGCCTCCCCAAGCACGGCAGTCAGGCGGCCTTTGGCGGTATGCCTGCGGGCGGTCTGCGGTCACGCGGATTCGGCAGCGTTTCTGCAGGTGATCTGTTGGTCCCGCGGCTTCAGAATGCCTGTCACCAAAACCGCGGGACCGGCGGTCCTCCAGCAGGCACACTGCCGAAGGCCACCTGACTGCTGCCCTCACAGCGATCGGCAGGCCGCCCACCGCGGCTTGCCGCCCCAGTCATGCGCTTGCTGCGCTGGTGCCTGAAGCCACCCCTGCACACTACATTACATTCAGGGAAGTAAGGAAGAGGCTAGGCCTTCAGAAGGACAGAACCTGAATCGGATTCCCACTGTGAACCCCAAATATAATGTTATATCAGTTCCTGCCATTCTTGTTCACTTTGTATACAGGCACATCTCGTATTACTGTGTTAGTGATCTCACTTCTTGCAGTCTGGCAGGAGGCACTGCTTTAAATCATGTTGATTCAGCATGAGGAGGAAAGGTATACTACCAGTTACAGTAGAACAAAAGACATGGGTAGTCTGAAGACATGAACTTGCAAGAATGTGGTACAAAAAAAGATGTCATCATTCTATATTAAAGTCAGTGGTCATTTTTCTCAATTAAAACTGGGTTGTGGCTCACAATAAAATGAACATGTGTGGTTGCCTTTCACAAGACTCGGGTACTCCTAGTTTCATGACTGGAGAATACAGGATATATGGGGGGAATAATCAGAGATTATAAAATGAGTTCATAGTTACCTGAGACAGCACACTTCTTGCCATGCAACCTATAGATCTGCCAGGTTCTCAGATATACAGAAAATCATGTAATTAACCTTCCAGATGGAATACAGATTCTTCCATCATGACAACTGTTAGTCAGGTAAGATCAATCATGTAAGATAATATGTTATTTAAAAAAAATAATATTTAAAAGCCAGCAGGAAGGCATGGAAGAGCCTTGTGTACTGCAGCAGCTGGTGACTAAAGAAAGAGTAGCAGTTTACATTCCCTTGTCTTTCAGAAGTATGTGCCCCTCTCCCAAAAATTTATAGTTGGTGAAAAAAGAATTAGCAAACCGTTACCAGGCAGCGCACACTTCAGAGAATTAGAACTGAGTCAAAATTGTAAAACAAAGCAATGGGATTTGCTAAAGAATTCAGTTCCCACACCAGAATACAAATGAAGCAGGTGCAAAGGCACCTTGCAGAAGAACTAAGAATCACAGAGCAGAGCCTCACTGACACATTCATCTCACAGATCTACAAATGGTAGATTTTTAAAAAAAAAAACCCACTGTGCTATGTATTAATAGACATCTGCAGTTTCAAACATTTCATAAGGAATATTTTGCAATAAAAGCATCGCTAACTTGATTTCTCTCACTTGGTTTATTGTCCATGATGATTTAGGTGAGATGGGCATTTTTACTAGCTCATGCCAGACATGTGGTTTGTTTCTTATTTTAAATAATGATGCAAACCAGAAACTTTGCCAATAATTAAATTATTATCACTGACTTCTCAGAAGCACAGTGACAGCCTGACCCTTCCCAAATCTGGTAGTTAGGGAACTGTACTTTCACTATCCAGGTTTATAGTGGCTATAGTCTGATCCCCTTTCATCCCTCCATCTGTTAAATAATCAGCTGTGGACACACAGGGGTAGTGTGCGCCTTTATGACACAACTCACAGTATGTGGAAGGGCTAGCGTCTCTTGGGGCACTGAGCACTATGCAAGCATAATTCCTCCTGGGGGTCTGGGAAACATGGGCCAAAGTGACTCTTCTGTACTGGGTACTAGCTGTGCTCCTCCATGTATGAGTCCATCTCAGCTCATATAGAATGGGAGGAGTATTGCTCTGCTCCTCCTCCACTTCCCTCTTCTACAGAGGCTAATGACTCTGTCAACATTAGCCTTAAGTAGTGGTTGTGCTCTGTGTATCCCTGTGTAGGGGCCACATACAGACCTCATCCTTGTGCTGTCTGTATACACTGAGCATAAAGACTGAGACTGCATCTAGGTCTTGAACAGCAAGACACATTGGGTTCTTATTGTGGTGGGAGGCTCTGGCAAAGAATGCAACATTGCAGTCTGTCAGTTATCCTCTTCACTCGCTATGGGCATATTGGAGCCACTTACCCCGGAGAGAATAACACCTACATTGCAGGTAAAGAACCCCGGAGTTCTAATTGAGGTTCACATTTTTCTGAACGTCTTGGGTAATTGCTGAAATTAATCAGAATCAAAACTTTTCCATATTATATATATATATATGTTATGGTATTTTGTAGAGGTCCCAAGTGAGAATGGGACCCGTTGTGCTGGGCATTATCCAAATGCATCACAAGAGACAGTCCCTACCCTGAAGAGGTTACAGTCTACACATACAAAGGATTGGAGAAAAGAAGTATTATTACCACCATTTTACAGATGGGAACCTGAGGCAGCTAGATTAAATGACTTGTCCAAGGTCATACTGGAAACTGTGGCAGAGCAGGGAATTGAACAGAGATCTCGCAGATCCCATTCTAGTGCCTTACCCAGAATACTGGCCATCCTCAGAGAAATTCAGGTAATTCTACATCAAGAAACATAGAATCTGGCTCCCCATTGGGTTACTCCAGCTTTACGTTAACATTGCTCCATTTTTTTCAGTGGAATTCCACCAGTTTTAAGTTGGAGGAATGCAGTCATGAGCCACACATGAAATGTGTAGAATAGGAAATTTATTGTACATCAAAGCGGGATTTTTCTAATCTGAAGCTTTTACCAAAAAACCTCTCTGATACTTCGCCACTAAAATTTTAAATCCAGAGCTCAGGAAAAAAAGCCTGTGTTCTGAGTCCCAGCGTACATTACTTTTGTCCACTCCAGAACTGAAAGCAGCAGAAGATAAAATTCCGGGAGAGACTGGGATTCTAGATCCTGAGTTGGTAGAGGCTGGCTAGGCTACTTAGGTGAAGAATAGTAAAAGGCCAATATGGCTCCACCAGGAACCCCTTTTTTTGATTTTCAGGTAATTAAAGAAACCTACAAAAAGTGGAAACATGGACAAATTGCTAAGGAGGAATACAAAAGAATAGCACATGCGTATAGGAACAAAATCAGAAAAGCTAACTCACAAAATGAGTTACACCTAGTAAGGTACATAAAAGACAATAAGAAGAGATTCTTTAAATATACTAGAAGCAAGAGTAAGATGAAAGAAAGTTTAGATCTTCTAGTTAGCAAGGAAGGAGAGCTAATACTTGATAACATCTAGATGTTTAATGCTATTTTGCTTGTCTTCACTGAAAAAGTTAATGGTGACCAGATACTCAACATAATTAATATTAACAACAAGGGGGGAAAGAACACAAACCAAAATAGGGAAAGAACAGGTTAAAGAATATTTAGATAAGTTAGATATTTTCAAGTTGGGAGGACTTGCTGAATTTCATCCTAGGGTACCAAAGAAACTAGCAGAAACAATCTCAGAACCATTAGCAATAATCTTTGAGAACTCTTGGAGGATGTGTGAGGTCCCAGAAGATTGGAGAAGGGGAGTGGGAAATGTGGTCTAGATCAACGTACTAAAAGATGGGTGCACAACTGATTGAAAGACCAGCCTCAAAGAGTAATTATCAGTGATTTGCTGAGAACAGGATTAGAATTTAAAATGACCTTGACAAGTTGGAGAATTGGTCTGAATTCAACAAGATAAAATTCAATAAAGACAAGTGGAAAGTACTTCTCAGAGGAAGGAAAAATCCAATGCATAACTACAAAATTGGGAATAAACAATGTGATGCAGCTGTAAAAAAGGCTAACTTCATTTTGGGGTGTATTAACAGGAGAGTTGTATGTACACCAAGGGAAATAATTGTCCTGTTAGACTCAGCACTGGTGAGGCCTCAGCTAGAGTATTATGTCCAATTCTGGACACCACATTTTAGGGAATATGTGGACAAATGGAAGAGAGTTCAGAAGAAAGCAACAAAAATGAGGAAAGGTTTAGAAAACCTGACCTATAAGGAAAGGTTTAAAAAAATGGCATGTTTAGTCTTGAGAAAAGAAGACTGAGGGGGGACCAGATTAGTCTTCAAATATGTTAAGGGCTGCTATAAAGAGGACTATGATCAATTTTTCTCCATGTCAACCGAAGGTAGGACAAGACATAATGGGCTTGAACAAGGGAGATTTAGGTTAGATATTAGGTTAGAAAAACATTCTAACTAGAAGGGTAGTTAAGCTCTGGAATAGGCTTCCAAGGGAGGTTGTGGAATCCCCATCATTGGAAGTTTTTTAAAAACAGGCTAGACCAACACCTGTCAGGGATGGTCTAGATTATACTTGTTTGTGCCTCATCACCGGGGGTTGGATTAGATGACCTCTGGAGGTCCCTTCCAGCCTTATATTTCTATGATTATATCAGCCAAGGAGCAGAATTTGCATTGTTGTTCTGAAAGTTAGTACATATCCTGCCTGTCAACAAACAGAAATTTAAAAGAGGCAGCTGGAAGAAGAAAGAGGTTACAAACAAAAAACATAAAGAAACTGAAAGTATAGAAGTGTCTGATCATTAAAAATTCCCTTCAGCCCTAGGTGTAGAAATATACTTAGTCTGACAATTAGAAAGTACAGTCCTGGGAAAAAGATGAATGACTAAATCCCAGAAATGCTATGGGGAACAAACAACAAATGTTCTGCCTTCTGGTCATCCTTTGCTATTCAAATGGGCCTTCCCCCCCCCCCTTCAGAAGAATTCTTTGTCATAGGAGCCTTTTTATATTTAGCTTCCCTCATCTATTCATGAAGACTTGTGTGTGTGTATATTTTTATATAATAAATAATACACACATGCACTTCAGTTATATTTGGTGTCTCTTTTTTTCTAGTCAAATCAGTCCATTGCTAGAAATGAAAGATATTCATTGACATGTATTCTCCACCAGTGGAGGTGGCATTCTATCCAGTGAAATGATTGCTAAATCTATAAGTATGAAGTCTATTCCTCAGGGAATAACACCACATCATTTTTCACCCTATTGGTTATCATTTCTTTTCTTAAATTGCCCTCAGAGGAAAGCTCTAAGATCCCTCCACCAAGCACTCTTTCACCTTTAGTGAGTACTTGACTTTTTCAACTGATGCTTGATAAGAACAGCTGC
Source organism: Malaclemys terrapin pileata (assembly GCF_027887155.1). Taxonomy (NCBI): domain Eukaryota; kingdom Metazoa; phylum Chordata; order Testudines; family Emydidae; genus Malaclemys; species Malaclemys terrapin. The sequence continues at coordinate 248,903,281 of NC_071506.1, forward strand.
ACAAAGGAGTCGTTCCTCCCCTATGTAGAGGCTTCCAAGTGGGTGGGAGTTATGCCACTGGTCCTGCCCATTTCAATCTAATTTAGATAGTGAAGCATGCCCCTGACATGGATATTTACTTCCATTCCTCAGCCAGTTTTTCACTGATCTAAAGATGACTGAAAGGTAGACACCCGCAGAGAGCTGCTGGAAGTAGAGACTGACTCTGCTTCACTAGATATCTGCTTTGATAACATTTTGTCTCAAAATTCTTATGCAGTAAAGCTCAAAGAAAGTATCTGTTTAAGGTCCTGGTTGGTTTTTTAACTCAATTATCCAACTGAATTGGTTGGGGGACATGAAGGTCAAGTGACTTATTGAAGGTTATGCAATTAATCAACCTGGATTTAAGGCCAGAATTTTCTTGGCTCTCATTCTTTTGCTTTTCTTTATACACCACTACCTCGATATAATGCTGTACTTGGGAGCCAAAAAATATTACTGCTTTATAGGTGAAACCACGTTATATTGAACTTGCTTTGATCTGCCAGAGTGTGCAGCCCCGCCCCCCCGGAGCGCCGCTTTACTGCATTATATCCGAATTCGTGTTATATAGGGTCGCGTTATATCGGGGTAGAGGTGTATTTCATTGCCATATCAGGGACCCTCGGTTGGGAAATGAGCTCCAGAGTGGAGGAATATCAGGCCCAATGGTGACACTCACAATTTCTGGCAATCTGAGATGCCAAAAATATAATGCTTCAGTGTCTCCTGCTGGTCAGCTGATGGAGTAAAATTGGTTTTAAAAAATCACAGTATATCAAGATTTATTGGGCCCTTCTGTTGTATTTGAGTGGCACTGGTTCAATAGCTTTGTTTTGCTGCAAATTCATTCCATGTAGTTTGTTTTAATATTTGATTTTGTTTTACACTGACATTTATCACTAAGTTTATACGAGTCAATTTGCCATCACTGAGTGCAGTGCAAATTGCATCACTGAGTGCAATTTTTTAAAAGTGTTTTTAACAGATGCCAGATTGAAACCACTGGGTACTGAAGTCCTCTATTTATACATCTAAAAGCTTCACATTCTCTCACACCTCAGTTCACACAGAGAGGGACCAGTTTGAGGGATTGAGAGGTCAATTCATCCTCTGTGCTGAGTATTTCCTTTGACATCAATGGATTTTGGATCTGCTTCTATGCTGGCCAAGGCTGGCAGCAGGGTTTCCCAATTAATAACTTCTGGCAGCATTTTCTGTTATGGGAACTCTTGTTTACTAGAAACTGGATTGAGACCACCACGGCCATGTCACAATATTCAGTCACCACCAACCAGGTAATGAACCACAGCAAAAAGACTCCGTATTACATGGCCAGTTGTCTGAGCACTCAAACTTTGTTGGGTTGACCTAACTAGCTGTACTTCTCTGTAGTTTCATGCTGATTACATTTTATTTCCTGGGTTTCATTGTCAATAGGTATACACTGTTGAAGAACATGGAATGCATATTTTGATGTGGTCTTCAAGTGGAAATAAAGGAAGCAGGTGGACGTATGCAAATGTGGTTCTCTCTAGCAACAGTCCTTTCAGAGTCACATTTGAAGCTGAAGTGGGAGGGAATGAGCTCACAGAAGTTGCTCTTGATGATATTTCTTTCACCCTGGAATGTATGGATGCAGGTATGTGATTATACAAATACTGTGAAATGCAATCAGAAATGAAGGGGTTTACCATTTTACAGTGGTGAGTTTGTGTTGTGCTACTAATGTGTTCCAAAATATCTGAAGTCACCAGTAAAAAGTTTTAAAGAAATCACCATTTAAAAGTCAGCATTTTCCAGTCATTGCAACCTTGGTATCTAAGAACCCACCATTAAGAATATATTCCTGTGAAGAATATAGAGGAAAACTGTGAGATCTCAGATACCACTGCATGGAAATTTGTTTGTTTGTTTGTTTTTAAGAGCAGTACTATTCCCATTTTACAACATCCATCAAAATGTAGAATGGAAAACAAACTTTTAGTCTGACCACGATACTGGACGGTGTGACTCTACATTGAAGAAGAAAACTGGGTGGTAGGAGGCAAAGGGGAAATTTCTCCTTTCTGATCTATATGGCAGATTTTGATTTAGTCCGTTGGCTTTCCCTGTGTGGTGTGTATTTCCCATTGCCATCAAATAGTTCCACCCATAAAGGAAGAGAAGAATATTTGAATAAAGATATTTGTCATTTGGCTCTTTGAGGACAATTCTGCCCTAAAACTAGCATTTGAATAAATCTGTAATTATAGCAGACCCCGACAGTATCAATATAATCGAAGGCCTGTTAGTGTTTTATTCTGAACCCTGTTTGAGAGGGATTTATGATTGCTGCATTGTAACAATTCTCTCCAGGATGAAAACAATCAGACAAGGGTTTAGCTTGGGATGGAATAGTTTTATGAGCACAGAAGTCACTCACAATTATTTTAAAAAGTAAATGGTTTGTTCTTTTATCTTTACTCTCTTCATGAACTATCTCAGCAACATAACAAATTTACCATGCTGCCGTGCGATTTGAGAATTTATGATCTGAACTTCTACTACAAAAGCTTTATAACTTGAACTGTGCAAAAAATGGCTTATATCCTAAAGCCCTACAATACTATTTATTATGCCAGTGTAATGTATCATATAATACAACATCAAAAGAAAAAGTATATGCAAGATACTGTACTGGCTCTTTTTCAGCCACTAACATCTATGGAAATTTTCAGCACAAATAGCGAGTATCTTTATTCACACTTGAACACCATTGTTTGTATGCAAATCATGAAAATACCATTAAGTTCGGTCATTCCTTAAACATTTATATGAATGAAAAACAGTTTGTCATGAGTGTTTGTTGATAAATAACCAATAGGGATTGGATATGGCAAAATATAAAAAAAAAAATACAGATTTGTATGAAAATGTTCTGGAATAATTTTTTTCCACTGTTCATACAGTTCTAATAGTGACTCAGAATTGTTCAGACAGCATCTAGGAAACACAACCCATGTGCGAATTACTTGTATCACACTGTGTTTAAAACACTGCCTCTATTGTCAGTGATGATTCACTTTTTTCTGAAAAGTGCAGTTCAGGCAAAGGCTATTATTGGAATGACTTCCAATGAGCTGTGATACGCACACATGGTCAAGTGCTTGTCCTAGATTTTTTATGTCAACAAACTCATTCTCTCACAAGAATCATTTAAGAACTTTCACTGAATGTTGGAATTACATGGTATTGTGAGGAGGGTCACACCAGAGGGTTTTTTAATTATATATTTTAGTACCCGTGACTAATTGGAATACCCCGCAGTCCCTGTTTAAACCCCACTGAAATCTATAGATTGTCTTCTGTCTCCTAGTTCATTTCCATAACTTCTATTGACTTCACAGGGAGTCAGACGTGTTAACTCAAGAAAAAAAATCTCTAGTTAAAAAGGCATAGTTGTCTGTTCAAATTATGATAATTTAAGAAATAAGATAACTCTAGTGGTATAGTACCATTTTCTGACTGCTCTCTGATTTTTCCGAAAGGTTTCCCGGTTACAGAATATTCTCAGGCAGATAGCAATTTCTGGTTTATTCTTTATTAAAAACATGGCTTGATCACGAATAAACCTCTGTGAATAGTCAGTAGTCATAGCTATTGAGTTAGGTTGGTTAGTTGCGATTGGTCAAGTAAGTCACAAGGTATTGTACTTGTTCTCTGAATTGGATGAGCACCAGTCTGTCAATGCAAATACTTTTACTTGGATATTTAAAATTTGGTTTCCACAAATATTTGTTCATGAGGTTTTGACTTTGGCCATACCAGAAAAAGCGATTGCACAGATGTTTGCTGATTAAAAAAAAAAACACAAAACAAGGAATAAGTATGGCTGAAGCAAAAACAATTAGTCATGTGTAATCACCATAGGAACTCCCATTGGACTTTGTGAGAGGTCTCTCACATGAGGCAGACACACACAGAGTCTTCATGATTAGAATCTTTATGAGCCATCTTGTCATGTAACTAATAAAGAGAGTTGTGGTCTAAACTTTATATCCCTGGTCTCACTCTGGCTCCTGAACTAGAGAAGCTGCAACATACTCTTGGCTGCCTGCCTGTGCTAGAAAGCACAACATGCAGGGCCGGCTCCAGGGCCACCCCAAGCAGCCAAAACAAAACAAAACAAAAAAAAGCCGCGCTGGCGATCTGAGGCGGCAATTCGGCAGGAGGTCCTTCGCTCCCAGGCGGAGTGAGGGACCGTCCGCCGAATACCTGGTCGTGCCCCCCCTCTCCAGAGCCGCCGCCCCAGGCACCTGCTTGAGAAGCTGGTGCCTGGAGCCGGCCCTGACAACATGATGTCAGAAGTGATCATATTGTGCATGAAGCAAGACGTGGCTGCTTTTGTCAGGAACACAGTGGATTAGGAAATGGTGGAAACTACTACACAGAGGAAGAAACTGCAAGCTATAGACCACCAGGAGCCAAACAAAAAATACAGAGTACTGAGACCCAGAACATAGTCAGTACACACAAAAATAACACAGGAAAAGAAAAAACAGGTTTTTTTAATAAGAAAAAATTAACATAAAGGATTGCAAGCCACCCCCACCTTCATCTTTCCCTGATAATACAGCAGAAAATTGGAGGAGAGGGGAGCAATGACTCCACATCTCTATGACAGCCTCAGGAGCCTATAAAAAAGAAGAGGACATAAAAGAAGCCATTTTATTGCACATAGTGGGAGAGGAGACTCTGGAAGTGCTTAACACATTCTTACAGCTGCCAACTGAAAATGGTCCCATTTGGGGTGCTTAGGAACTATTGTAACCCTAAGAATAGTGTGATGTTCAAACGATACCTGTTCTGGTCTCACCTACACCTAGGAGACAAAAAGATAGACAAGTATGTCACAGAGACAAGAGGTAAGACATTGTGAGTTTGGAAATATTAAAAAATGACATGCTCAGAGACAACACTGTGCTCAGTGTCACTGATAAAGGACTAAAGGAAGGGTTGTTGAAGGAGACTGATTTGGGCTTGTAAAAAGCAATAGACATTTGCAGACCATCTCAAGCCATAAAGACACAAATAGAGATCAAGGCGGGGCCACATTCTGACAAGTTTATACAGGCTTTGACACAAAAGTACGGACAAGACCCAGTCACATGAGAATCACAGCAAAGCAGACTCACCAACAGCTCAGACAAAGAAACTATGCACATGCTGTGTGGTAAGACACCCACCCAGAGTCTGCCCAGCCTTTACAGTAACGTCACAAGTGTGGACAATTAAATCGTTATTCTTCTATGTGCAGAGCAACAAAAGTAACCAAAAGACAAAGCCACAAATCTCTGGCTGAACTAGAATGTGAACAATCCCTTGTAGATATAGTATCACAGGGTAATAGAAATCATATAACACACACTCAGCAGTGTATACTGAATATAAAGAATGCACCTGAATGATACTGGAGATGAAACTAATGTTTTCTCAGTTCACCTTCTGAAAAAGATACCATGTCCCATCAGAATAAAGCCGTCTAATGTTGCACATATAGCATATGACAGTTCGAGAATAGACTCTGAAGGAGAAGTCACGCTAACAGCAGCGATGGCCAAGGCTAAGGTCAGTCTTCAGTTCTTCATCACTAAGGCATTACAACATCACAGTTAGGCAAAGAAGCTTGCACACAGCTACCTAATACACAGAATAGGCATGCTTCGCACCAAAGCACCCAACACTAAAGAAAAATTGATTGCACCATACCCAAAAGACCTTAGAGAACTAGGAGAGTTCCATGGGAAGCATCGCATAAATACAGACCCATCAGTCACCCCATCATACGCACCTGCAGAAATATCCCCTCTGCAGTGACGGACAGATTCAGAGATGCATGCAGGTCATTAGAAAAGGGTCATAGCAAAAGTGAACTGACCCACTCCATGGATTACCAGCTTGGTCTTAACTGAAAAGAAAAATGGCACGATTAGGATGTGTTTGGATCCTAGAGACCTTAATAAGCCTATACTGGGACAGAATTACTCCATCCCCAGATGTTCCATGCTAACTATCTGGTAAAAGCATATCCACTATTTCAGATGAGAAAGATGGATATTGGCAAGTGTTGTGATAAGTGGGCCTACAAATTTACACTCACTGTTTAGAGTTGAACTCACAGTTAGGGTAAGTTCATAAGATGTCACAATAACCTATACCAACAAATGTTGATGGGAAAAGGTACAAAAGGGAGACACACTGAATTAGTCCAAACAAAAAGTCCAACTGATACAACTCAAGGACTGTGTTAAGATCAAGCCTCGTAAACAAGAGGGTGAAATCAGAAATCAGTGACTCAAAACTGATGTGTCAGAAACTAGGTCCAATTGGTGGACAAAATAATGAGGGGATGGGCTGTTCCACCGCCCATTCCCCTTGTGGGTCCTTCATGAAAGAGGCTTTGAAAAGAAAAATTGGGTACTGTAGCCTTCACCATCAGGGCTACACCCCCACCATCTCCTGCACCTCCAGGCCTTCGTCATCTTGACCTTGAGAGATGTCCTGACCAGATCTGGCCAAAGAGAGGGACCCAGATGACATCTCCACCTCTACTGGCTCCAGCTGAATCCCAAACACCACTTGGGATGAAACGGAATTGGACTTTAACAACAACAGCTCCAACTCATCTCAACTAACCTCTTCTCTTTTCCCATAAAGGACAGTTATTGCCATCTTTGTTAACATCTAAGAGACTGTCAAACAACAGCGGCCGGGTTTCCTTCCAAAAACTCTCTTCAGCTAAAAGAAAGGAGAACAAGGGATGTTATTAAAATGGACACCTTGATTAATACTTTACATGTCAAATACTTTAATTGTTTTTCCTTCTTTTCTGTATTTAAGACAAGGTTAAAATTATTTTAATGGAATGTTTGCCATGGTACTAAGCAGGCTGAAGTCTCTGTATACCACATCCTGGACATTGTTTAATATTAAACAGTAACTAAGTTATGTTAACACCTTCACCCCATATATCCTATCTAAATTAATTCAACATGTCACATTAGATTAGGAGTCATCTGAACTGTGCACTTTGAATACAGCCTAGGGAAGATACAATTTTCTCCATCTACCTTTTAGAATAAAGTCAGCTAGTGAAGTGTTTCAACAAAAGAATAATGAAATATCTGGAGATATTTCAGGCATCTATATAATAGCAGACAACATGATAATAGCAGCATCAACTCAGGCAGAACATGATCAGATACAGAATAAAGGGTGGCAAGGGCTCAAGTTCAACCCAGCTAAAATCCAGTTTATGGTAAAAGAAATCAAATACATGGGACACATTCTCTCATCACAAGGAATTAAGCCAGATGACAGTCAGGTTGAAGCCATCGCTAACATGAGACCTCCACAGGACAAAAAGGCATTACAGAGAAGCTTGGGGGTGATTAGATTCCTTGAACAGTACATGCCAGGTGAAGCACCTTTGACTTGCTCCACTGAGACAATTCCTATGTGAAAACATAACTTGGCAATGATCATGGGAACAAGACAAGACAATGGAACAGCTAAAGACAGTGCTTTGTAATGTTCTGGTACTCAGTCGCTATGAGCCCAACAAGCCAGTCGCTATTCAAGCAGACACATCCAAAGGTGGTTTAGGAGCTTGTCTTTGGCAAGACAGAGGCCCTTTTTCACATGCATCATGAGCACTGACAAATCGAGAATGAACTACTGGCAATTGTGTTTGCCACAAAGAAATTTCATCAGTACATATATGGAGTACAGGTTGAGGTACACGCTGATCATAAATCATTGGAAGCAATATTCTCCAAAGCTTGAAGAAAAGTATCTGCAAGGCTACAATGCATGCTACTTCCATGATCTCAAAGTCACAGAAATCCTGGTAAAGAAATATCAATTGCAGACATTATCGAGAGTTGCAGTGGAATATACTATGGAAACAGATAATGAAATCACTGATGAAAAGGTTGTCTATGCAGTTGAGGCCACTTCTACACTCAGCACAGATTTGTTAAACTGAAGGTGGACAAACAGAAAGATCCTGTACTGCAAGTTTTACAGGATATTGTACATAAGAGCTGGCCCTATAGAGAAGACAAATGAATCTCAGACAGCAGCCATATTGTTCTGTGAAAGACTCTATTTCATTCCAACAAGGGTTGTTAATGGCTGGTGACAGGATAATTATTCCTAACAGGACCACACATAAAATGCTTAACTGCTTAAATGGGTCACATCAAGGCATTCGCTGAACAAAAGCAAGAGCGGAGAAGACAGTGTAGTGGCCAGGTATGAAACAAAATATAGAACAACTTATAGAAGGATGGACAAAGTATTTCAGGAATGTAGGCTGAGTAACCAAAAAGTCTTGTGAGATTCCTGATCTGGCATGGCTAGAGATATTCCTGATCAGATATTCCTGATCTGCCATGGCTTCAGATAGCTTCAGATATTATTGACTACAGCAGACACTCATATCGACTCCTATTGGACTATCTTTTCATATTTCCAGAAGTTCTAAATCTGCCTGACAAGTAGCATGTTCTATTATTGCTAAACTGAAAGCTGTATTGGCAAGACATGGCATCCCTAAAAAGTTAGTGAGTGACTATATTTCATTTACAAACAGAGAAATGGGAACTTTATGAGACCCCGGGGAGTGAAACTTGCTCACTCCAGTCCGGGATACCCACAATCTAATAGAATGGTTAAGAGAACCATTCAGATGATAAAATACAGTGTTTCACAAAATATTGATCCCTACTTAACTATTTTGGAATTGAGAAACACACCACTGACAGGTATAGAATACTGTCCTGCACAATTGCTGATGGGGAGGATGTTGAAAACAACTCTTCCATCCTCACATACATTTCTGTAACCCAAAATACCTCAGAAGGCTCACACCAGATTAAGCAGCTACAGGAAAGATTGAAGAAATACTGTAACCAGAGAGCTAAGCCACTATCTGTGTTCCATCATTGAGATCCAGTACATGTGGAAACAACACAAGGTTGACAACCAGCAAGGGTGACAGTAACAGGTCCAAAGTCATGGTCATCTCACATTGAAATACCTACAGGAGAAAAGTACAGACATAACACATAGCACCTAAGATCTGACTATACAATGCAAACAATAGCTACACAACAAATATCTCAATGTGAAGAATCACAAGAGCAGCACGCAGTATCTATATCAGAAAACTAGCAATCAGAATTGACACCACCATGATCTGAGACATAGGTTGTATCAGAAAGAAAATTTACAAGAAGTGGACATCAGGTGCACCTATCAGCACAATACTGTAACTCATATGAAAATTTTATACAGGGACAACAGGCAGAAGTAGACTGACCCAATGGTAAAGATTGAGCTGCAGCCAGTTAAGTGTTAATGACCTCTGACTCACACAGATGAAGTCAGTTGCAGGGGGGAAGCTGGACTTTTCAGTGTTTTTTTTAATCACATTGCATCCCTTTTCCCACCTCTTTTTAATACAATATTCAACTTATTGAAGCTCATTTTTCATATTCAGGATCTGAAGAATTGTCCCCTTCCAACAAAAATTCTCTTTGTTCTCTTCATTCCCCCATTTACACTTCTCACCCCTCCCTATGGTAACCCTCCAAAGTTCCATATTCCACCTCCCCATTCCATCTCTTGCTCCTGACTCAAATGCCCTACCCAATTTGAAAAGTCAATCTTTCTCCTTCCCCAGCCAGACATCCCAATCCCATGTCCCCCATTCAATTTCTGCATCTCCCACCCAGTCCCTTAATTCCATTTGTTCACTCACTATTCTATCTATGATTTATATTTGTCCCCTTCCTGAATCCTTGTCTTGTTCCCTGTTCACTTACCCTCAAAATCCAAAGTGTAATGTAAACTCTTGCTGAATTTGGGACGGAGAGAGTCACAGCTGGCAGTTGTGGCCTACTGGACAGATAGAAGATGGCACCTGAGTTGGACTGTGATCTGCTGCTGGCCTTTAGGCTGACTGGTGTAGACTCGCAGGACACTCAGATACCCTCTTCTTTCCACACTGGTCTTGGACCATCTTGAGAGGAGGCCTTTCTTGCTGACCTGGGTTGGTAAAGAAACAAGAGTAAACAAGAGCTGTGTACGTGCTTAGAGAATCTATACGAGAATGCAGTGATGAGGTCAGGAGGAGGGTGAGGAATCCATCTTTTAGTTTATTCAGGATCTGCCCTAGCAGCAGCACCTCCTTGTGAATGTATTTTCCTAGTGGCCACTTCTTTTACAATAAAATCTGAAGATTCTACTCTGCAAATGGCACAGGCGCAGTGTTCTGAGTTTCAGGTGATTTGCTTTTTTTGCAGAACTCTGCAAAAGGTCCCAAACAGAGAACAAAAAGGCAGTTAACGGATATATAAAGTTCTTAAGTGAAAGATTACACTGTTCTGTGCCAGCTTTTATTTTGATTTTGCCCATAATATTTGTCTTTGTTCAAAGAATTCTCAACTGCAAGATAAAGAAGTATGTCACACCTGAAGTTACACTTTTCTTATATTCTCCCTTTTTAAAAGATTGCTTTGCTGCTACAGATTTTTCCATTCTCTTCCATTCTCTCTCTCACTGCATTACTACTTCTCCAGCCTCACTTTAATTACTTTAGGTTTCCTGGGGCAACATGTTCTAAATGGAAGCAATCATAATTTAGTTGGTTGGGAGCTCTAAGCAATAAAGCATTTCCAGCAGCTCTAATTCAGCTGAGCTTTTTATTTGTTTTTAAATAGTGAGCCCTCATTAACTAAGAGACTTTCTATGGATCCAAGAATATTTCTGAACATTTGAATAAAATATGATCATGCTCATCCCCAGTTTAGTGCTGAAGAAACTTCCTGCTAGTATCCTCTGCGCATTGATAGCTACACTGCCAGCTGCTGATTGCAAAAACCCTTGCTGTCTTCAAAACTGCCTGGCAAATGAGATGTAAAGAAAAAGGCTTGCCATGCAGGGGATCCAGAATTTTCTCCTGCCACTCAAGCTACTTAGAGATTTCAAATTTCTCTCCACCAGTAGGGAGAGGCAGGATTCATAATGGGAAATACTCATCCAGGAATTAGGGTCAGTTTTAGGGATGGGAAAATATAGTTAAGGGTCAATCCAAACCTCCTCTTTAAACTTAAACTTTTAACCAGTACTTAGTGTTATGAAAAAAGTTCATTAACTTTAAAAAATAATAATGTTTCCATATCTAGTTTCATATGGGTCCAGAGGATGAAGTACTAAAATACTGCATAAAAAGCTATTCTCCTTGTAGTTCTAGCCCAGCTGAAAAAAGGAAGGACCAGAAATACTGTTAAAATGCCTTGTTTTACATGATTTCCATGCCAATTCGAGCTCAAAGAGGATTGTATCGTATACCAAACATCCAAACTTTTGTCTGCTAAAGCAAACCAAAATTCTACATTTTTGGTTTTCACCCATCACTGTTTTAATTAATTAGTTATAATGCCCGCATGCCAAAATGCCTCTGGCGTATCCTAACAAAAGCATAACTAACAATTTCATTTCAAAAAGACAATCTGGCTGATAATCAAGCATCTTACAACCTATTAGTAAATCCTCCAATATCTCACATCCTCAACACGCCCCATTCAAATCAATATCCAACCAAAAAGGAAATTTAATTTGCACTGCAAGGAGGGCACAGATGAATTCTGGCTGCAGTACCAAGGCTGTTTAAATGAGTTGTTGTGCTCCATTTGCTGCAACAGAAGGGATGGAAATCTCTTGTAATTGAGGCACTTGAGGGGAGATGGGGACTCCATCCGGCCCAGTGCTCTGAGTTCCAGTCTGAGGCCCTCAAGACTGGACAGCTAAATTTCCTGTTTTCCCAAGACTGTTATTTATTTTTATTGAGGTAGCATCAAGGAGCTCTAGCCATGGACTAGGACTCTGTTGTGCTAGGTGCTGTACAAACACAACAAAAAGTCCCTGGGAACTTGCAGTCTCTTTCTCCCGCACCTTTTCAAAGCCAAAGTACAATAAAGTTCTCAGTTTAGCCAATCTGTAGCCACATTCTATCGGAAGCTTTCCCTTTTCCCTAACAAAATATAGCAAGACTGCTTGCTAGTGAACAGTTCTTCTTGTGCTCTCTTTCTTTCTTTCTTTGGTAGGCTAAAATAAAGAGAACCAACAGCCTCAAGCCTACAATAGGTTCACATTCAGGTCAATAATAATCCTTTGGTGTGTTGCAAATCTTTCCCCTCGTCCAGGTCCATGGGCTACTTAACCACCTTAAAAAGCCCTGAGCACTGACTTATAAATGCTTCAAGAAGGTTGCTTCCTGGCCCTGCTGCTTAATCCTTTCTCTCAGATTGTGGAATGCCATGGCTCGGTGACCTGGCCACACTACTCTGCTGCTGGGGACCCAGACAGAGCACTGAATTGGGATTCAGGAGATGTGGATTCTATTCCTGGCTTGGCCAGTGGCCTTCTGGGTGACCTAAGGCAAGTCATTTGGGGGGAGGGATAGCTCAGTGGTTTGAGCATTGGCCTGCTAAACCCAGGGTTGTGAGTTCAATCCTTGAGGGGGCCACTTAGGGATCTGGGGCAAAATCAGTACTTGGTCCTGCTAGTGAAGGCAGGGGGCTGGACTCAATGACCTTTCAAGGTCCCTTCCAGTTCTAGGAGATAGGATATCTCCATTATTTTATTTAATTTAATTTCACCTCCCTGTGCCTCCGTTTCCTGATCTGGTGATAAAGATATTTACCTCTTTTGTAAAGCATTTTCGATATCTATTGATGACAAACTCTATATAGTAGCTAGATATTATATTCCTGTTACAATACACTAGCTTTGCTGAAAACACTGCAGCAAAAGAACTTTATTTAAACAACCTTAGTGACATATGGAGGGGAGAGAGCATTCCAATATCACAAGCCTTCAGGAGAAGTATTAGTCTCCTGTACATTCAGAATTACACGGTGAGATGGTGAGCATTTCCAACCCCATCCAACTCAAATATTTCAAGATCAGTTATCCCTCAGGTAGATTAGACCTAAATTATGTGTGGCTTTATATACCAAAAGCAAGACCTTGGGGCTCACTCGGTGAGTTATAGGCATCAGTAGTCATTTTAATGCTTTAATGAACAACCATGACAATTCAGAGGTGTGTCAGAAAGCCATAAACAAGGCCAAAAGTTTGACTTTGTGGGCTCTTTCAGAGATCAGTCAAATGCGATACTTGCCCTTGGCACAGATGATCTGCTGGAAATGCAGATATATGTGAATGCTAATTTTTGACTGCTGCTTCAGCTTTTTCTGCACTGAGGAGTTCTAAATGATGCTTGGAAATAAGATTTTTTTTAAACTAATTAGTTACAATTTTGGTTTATTCAGCTTTAGAAGATTGACCTCTGTCTTGAGATTTTATGATGAGTATTTATATAGCATAACCACAGGTATAAACAGGAGCAGACACCATAAGAAACTCTGGGCCGTTGGAGACAATTAAGAATTAGGGCTGTTGAGTAATCACAGTTAACTCACACAATTAACTCAAAAAATTAATCGTGATTAAAAAAATTAATTGCAATTAATCGCACTTTTAATTGCACTGTTAAACAATAGAACAATAATTGAAATTTATTAAATCTTTTTGGACATTTTTCTACATTTTCAAATATATTTATTTCAATTACAAACACCGAATACAAAGTGTACAGTGCTCACTTTATATTATTTTTATTACAATATTTGCACTGTAAAAATGATAAACAAAGAAATACTGTATTTTCTGGCGTATAAGACTACTTTTTAACCCAGGAAAATCTTCTCAAAAGTCAGGGGTCGTCTTATACGCCGGGTGTCGTCTTATAGGGCGGGTGCTGAAACTTCCGAGCAGGACTGGAGAATCTGCGGTCGCCGCATATGGTGGGGGGAGCTCAAAAACGGCCGCGGCCGCATCCCCGCCCGATGACGAGGTGAGGGGGCGCCTCACCGGGAAGGTGTAAGTGAAGGGCGGAGCAAGCTGCAGGCGTCCGGGACGCCCGGGGTATGGAAAAAAGAGATAGAGCGGCGCTGTGCCCAGAAAAACACGCCTCTTTCACCCGTCTGGCCTGCCCTTGTATCCTATTACCGTACCTCCTTCTCTGCCTCTCAGATCTCACTCCTGAGGACTGCAGTGAAGCGGCGCAGGCGCGCATGTGCGAGATCTGAGAGGCAAAGAAGGAGGTAATAGGATACAAGGGCGGGCCAGACGGGTGAAAGAGGCGTGTTTGCGCTACCGCTCTGATAGTCTTGGAGACAGGGAGGGCTGGGCAGGCAGGGAGAGCTGACCAATCCAAGCAGGCTTTGTATACAACAACCAGCCAATCGCCGGTAAGGTACATCGCTTGCTGTGATTGGCTGGTTGTTGTATACCACATATGGGTATGGGTACCACATACAGTACAGCACCAGTATCTGTACCTGTTCATACAGTATAGCACCAGTACATACAGTACAGTATACAAATGTCCAACAGTCAAAACCCCATCATGGCTCCACCAGCAAGAAGAAAGAAATATGAAGCCAGTTTCAAACTTAAAGTTGTAAACTTTGCCATGGAACATAATAACTGCGCTGCTGCAAGACAATATGGAGTAACAGAAAAGATGGTTCGGGACTGGAAAGCAAATGAAAAAGCATTAAAGAGTATGCCAAGGGGTAAGTGTGCATTAAGAAGAGGCACTCCACATTGGCCAGAACTCGAAAAACATGTAGCAGACATGGTGAATGAGCATCGCCAAAACGGTTATGTAGTGACACGAAATAAAATACATTTGTTTGCACTTCAGTGGGCCAAATCTAACCCAGATCACAGCAACAGATTTAAGGCCACTGTATCCTGGTGTACTAGATTCATGGGAAGGCATAATATGGTACTGAGGCAAAAGATGAAAATTGCCCCAAAATTACCTGCAGATCTTGATAGCAAAGTAAATAGTTTCCATCGATACGTAATACAACAGCGCACTAAACATAGCTATGCGTTAAGTAGTATTGGAAATATGGATGAAACTCCAATGAATTTTGATATGGTTGGAAATAAAACTGTCCATCAAAAAGGTGAAAAAACAATTTTAATTAAAACAACAGGACATGAGAAGTCCAGTTTTACAGTGGTACTAGGATGCACAGCTGATGGCGCCAAACTGAGACCAATGATTATTTTTAAAAGAAAAACAATGCCGAAATTCAAGTTCCCTGTTGGTTGTTTTGTACATGTGAATGAAAAAGGCTGGATGGATGAAGAAGGGGTAAAGCTATGGCTTGACAATGTATGGAGCAGGCGACCAGGTGGACTTATTCAAAAATGTAGTCTACTGGTGTGGGATATGTTCAGGGCTCATTTAACTCCCAGCACCAAGCAAATGCTTGCAAGACTAAACACAGATGCGGCAGTTATTCCTGCAGGATTGACATCGTTGGTACGGCCACTGGATGTGTGCCTAAACAAGCCATTTAAAGATCGCATTCAAGAACAGTGGAATGAATGGATGGTTAGCGGCGAAAAGTCATTCACAAAAGGAGGAAACATGCGTGCTCCACAGTTGGATGTTTTGTGCAAGTTTGTCATAAAAGCCTGGAATGATATTGATGCAGAAACAGTAATCAAGTCTTTCAAGGAGTGTGGCATATCAAATTCATTAGATGGTATGGAGGACGACTACTTGTGGCAAGATGAAGAGGAAGCCGAAGCTGAGACCACACCATCTGATACGGAATTCGATCCATACGATGACTGCCTTACAAATGTATCACAAGATGTCATTGATGTACTTATGATATCAGATGACGAACAGGAGGATTTTGAAGGCTTTTAAAGGGAAACTGTCACGCCAGCAAAACCTGTAAAAATACCGTAGCTTGCAGTTATGATGGGCGTTGCTAACTCGCCAGGGACTTGCCCAGCACTTGCTCTCTCTCTCTTGTTTGTTATCTTCCTCCTATCATCATCAGTTCCAGTTTGGTTGACAGCTTAGAAAACAAACAGCATGGCAGCTCCCATGGGTTTATTGTCTTATCCTTCCTTTCAGCTTTAGAGTGAATTAGGAAAAGTTTAATCCACTTGCACTGTTTTATGTTTACATGTTTGATGACAAACAGCCTTATGTTTATAAGTGACAGTTTTCCTGCTAAGTACCTGCATGTCATAAGCATTTGAATTAAAATTACCATATTGAAATCAAATCTGATGTTTTTTTAATTTTTTTTTTGGTGTGCGTTGGAAGAGGGGTAGTCTTATACGGCGAGTATATCCCAAACTCTATATTTTAACTGGAAAAGTTGGGGGTCGTCTTATACGCCCAGTCGTCTTATACGCCGGAAAATACGGTAGTATTTTTCAATTCCCCTCATACAAGTACTGAAGTAAAATCTCTTTATCATGCAACTTACAAATGTAGCTTTTTTTGGTTACATACCTGCACTCAAAAAAACAAAACAATGTAAAACTTTTGAGCCTACAAGTCCACTCAGTCCTACTTCTTCTAAGAATCTGAAGTGCCTTCCAAAATCTGAGAGGGAAGAGATGTGGAGCATGCTTTCAAACGTCTTAAAAGAGCAACACTCTGATGCAGAAACTACAGAATCCAAATCACCAAAACAAAAACAAAAAAATCAATCTTCTGCTTGTGAAATCTGACTCAGACTGCAACACCGGCTACAACAGTGCTATGTGAACGCTTTTCTCACTTTTAGGTGACACTGTAAATAAGAAGCAGGCAGCATTCTCTCCTGCAAATGTAAACAAACTTGTTTGTTTGACAGGTTTCAGAGTAGCAGCCGTGTTAGTCTGTATCCGCAAAAAGAACAGGAGTACTTGTGGCACCTTAGAGACTAACAAATTTATTAGAGCATAAGCTTTCGTGGACTACAGCCCACTTCTTCGGATGCATATAGAATGGAACATATATTGAGGAGATATATATACACACACATACAGAGAGCATAAACAGGTGGGAGTTGTCTTACCAACTCTGAGAGGCCAATTAATTAAGAGAAAAAAAACTTTTGAAGTGATAAAGATAGCCCAGTACAGACAGTTTGATAAGAAGTGTGAGAATACTTACAAGGGGATCCCTGTAGTCCACGAAAGCTTATGCTCTAATAAATTTGTTAGTCTCTAAGGTGCCACAAGTACTCCTGTTCTTTTTGTTTGTTTGAGTGACTAGCTGAACAAGAAGGACTGAGTGCACTTGTAGGCTCTAAAGTTTTACATTGTTTTAGTTTTTAGTGCTGTTATTTTTTTGTACATAATTCTACATTTCTAAGTTCAACTTTCATGATGAAGCGATTGCACTATGTTATTTGTATTAGGTGAATTTAAAAATACTATTTCTTTTGGTTTTTACTATGCAAATATTTGTAATAAAAATAATATAAAGTAAGCACCGTACACTTTGTATTCTGTGTGGTAATTGAAATCAATATATTGGAAAATGTAGAAAACATCCAAAAAAAATTAAATAAATGGTATTCTATTATTCTTTAACAGTGTGATTAATTTTTTTAATTGCTTGCCAGCCCTATTAAGAATCCATTATCTGCTTTGCGCCATTCAGTCATAAATGTTAGGAATTTCTCAGCCTTGTAGTATTTATATAAAACTGGTTAACCAAACAATGAACATTTTTCAGAAACTTAGAGAAAGGTTACTTTTTTTGTTAAAAGGACTCCAGTAGATTTCCCTTTTTTCTTCTCTGTCACACCTTTTTTCTTTATCTTTCTGTACCTTTTCCTTTCACTCTTTTTAGTCGGTTTTCTCTCTCAGTAGGCTTTTCAGTAGCGTTTAATGCTGTTTTAAACTTTATTTCATGATGTCTTGTACTTCATTGTTTTTCTTTTGATTCTTTTTTGATTCTTTTCTGCTTCTGCATTTCTCAATCTGTCCCTTCTCCCCACCCCTTCTCTCTATATTTTAAACAGATTAAAATCAAATTGATCAGTTTATCAACAGATTAGGTAGAACAAAGCATACACTTCCTCACACTGCACCAACATGAATCTAGCCTCACCTGGTAGGGACTCTCATGTTTAACAATGGTGTCAGATGATCCTGGTTAACCAGGTGAGATTATACTTCACCTTGTATGACACTTGAGTTCCTGACTTCATTGCTCCGGCTGCCAACAAAGGGGCCAATTCTCACTGGATTATGCCAACTAGGTGCTAGAGGATAGTATAATTTTTTTAATTGGTTGGTCACTGCTTTCACGGGGGTGAAAGGTTCCATTCGATAGCTCAGAACTCATACAAACTTTCCCATCCTTTCAACACCAAAAAAAACCAAAACCGTTATTGCTCCTTGACCCCAATATAAAAATCAACTGTCTCTTCCCTGAGAGGAGAGCCTTGAAGAAGCAACTAGACAAACCAGTTGGAAACTCTGAATTGCTGGATTAAATTTTTGCTGCAAGGTTCTTCATTCTCTGTCTTTACTGCCTCAGTGAGGAACCAGAATTTGGAAGTCAGACCTAGGCAGTATCCCAACTGTTTGCAATGAGTTACTATCATTCAGCCCGCCAGGTGGTACAACTCTCAAATGAATCTCAATGGGATAGATATTGATTTTTGGTCACCCCTTTCAGGAGCTGTAAGCCTCCTCCATCATACACTCAAAAGGGACATAATTTTCCAGCTGAGACATTCCAGTTGTTCCCCCTCTCCATCTTACCAATACCCTTCATGTACCCAATCTTCAATCCCTTATGAGCCACTGTAAAAGATTTTGAGATAGTTATCTAACTGATCATCTTCCCCAAACTCCCTAGCTCTGTCAAGAAGAGCTGTAACGGGGTGGGTGGGGGGGGGAGGGAGGGAAAGGGATGCTTCAGTAATAAAATAGCATTCGCAATTTTTCAGAAAAGTTGCCTCCTTTTGAAGGATGGTCTATGGTCAGTGTAGTCAACAGTTAGATTTGTTTGCTGATTTCTAAAATGTAGCTAGGTTTATTTTCAATGACATTGAAAAGCAGTTTGGTGCTTCCTAACTTAGAACCTGAAATGTTTAAGAGGTGTGTTTAAATCTTGATGTATTGTACTAGCCTGCTGGCTAGCATAAAGAATCAGCTTTCCCTACACCATACTGAGAGAGATGTCACCCATGTGCCTGGCAGGCCTTGATCCTGGTATTCCTAATGCACCAAACAATTTTGGTTGACCTCAGTGACAGTTCCACATGCACACAGGTTACAGTATCAGGCCTAAGATCAGAGTAACATTCATGCCTCTGGAGGTACTGGTACTATAACTGTATGTGTGCTTTCCAAACTAAGAAGAGTGAAAGTGGCCACACAATTTAGGAGCACAGGAAAATCTGAAGAAAAATATTCATGCAAGCTGAAAAAGTCATGGATCTAGAATCCCCTCACCACTTTTAAGAAGAAGAGAACCATTACCTGGATGAATGGATTTGGGAGAAACTATTACAGAATTAAAATGAAAAAGAAGAGGGCTTCATTCCTATGGTAATTTATTCCTTGGCAAAGAACAATAGCCAAGATTTTCAAAAGTGACTAATAATTTTGGGTACCTCAATTTTGGGGTTCCAAATTGACATGCTGTGATGAGTCCACTGCCCCCCCCTCTTCCTGGGCCTGCTAGCTGTCCCAATAAAGTGCAGAGAGGCCTCCAGTTGTGCAGCACCCGTGGCTTTATTTAGACACACAGTTCTCCAACCACCAGTGTTGAGCTATATACAAGGCTTGCAGGGTTAGTTCCCTCTTTTCCTGCAGTCAGCCCACAGCTAGGAGACTCACCTTTTCCTGGCTGGCTTTTCTGCTGGCTCCCAGCCCTCATGACTGCTAGCTTGTCAGGCCCGCAGGTGAAGCCAATCCTCAGGCCAGGCATCAGGTCTGTTTCACCAGCCCCAACCTATTTCTCTTGATTGGAGCTGGCTGAGGAGGGGTAATTAGGTGTTTTTGAACCAGCACCCTGCTACACATGCCTTACAGAGGTCAGGTCTTCAGAAAGTGCTGAGCACCTCTCCTCTGCAAAGCAAACCCCTTTAAGGGGTGTCAAGTTGGGAACCCAAGAATTGAGGCACCCAAAATCACTAGTCACTTTTCAAAATCTTGGCCAATTATGTTGTTAGTTAACTTCCTTCATGCATGTATTTGTTCTTTTATTTCCCATGCTTTCCTTGATGCATGGAACACCTATGCTGAACTAGTCCACATAGCCACTACACTGTTCTCCTTCAGAACCTTTCTCAGTACTCACTTCTACCCTGCTACCTATAGTAAATCACCAACTATTAATGGAAAGTTTGAAGACCTTTGGCGATACTATACACTCAAAAACTACATTAAAAAAATTGGTAAGGTTGCAAAGCCAAGACCGCAAAAGTGAGGAAATGCCAGAATTTAGGTTGCCTATGCAATATAATTTTCATCTTAACTCTTCTCCCTAGACGTGGTTGCTTCTAGAGTTCCTCCCTTGGGACTACTTAGATGGTATCTTAGATTCTTTCTCTTCTGAACAACCTTAGTGCTTCAATACAATCTATGTAACCTTTTACCAGCAGGATCTAAACCTAATTACTAGAGTGTGGTGTCTCAGGCAAACCTTGCCAATCTATTTTAGTGTGTTTGTACAACACCTGCCCACAGTGAGCCTGCAAACTTGATTGGACATCTGGGTGCTACTTCATACATGCATAATAGCATATAATAACACACTGATCCAAGACTACCACTTTTCTGTCTATCTCTGTCCAAGCTTATGCTACATCCATCCTGAGTTTTCTATTAAAGAGAGATCCCCATCTGAAAACCAAAGGTCTGGATTTATTATTTTTTTTATAAATAATTGAAATAACTTAATTCATTAGTTGAGTTTATCAGAGCACCAATCCTAAAACCTATATTTGCCAAAAAATAAAGCTTTCATGATATTTTGCCCTGCTGAATTTGTTCAGGAAAATCTGTAGAATTAATGAAAGTATTTAATTTTCCAACCAGAATGACATAGCTGCACTATATAGATTTGGGAGGGAACATCATATCCTGAAGTCCTTAATTAGGCAACTCCCCACATTTACCTCAATGAGCATTTTGTCTGAGTAGCAACTGAAATATTTGGCTCTAGAGTTGCATAAAACTTCCAATGTTCTCTTCTCAAGTCATTGCATGTGATGATTTTCCATCTGCAAAATCTGCCTTTTTTATTCTTCATCTAAATATACAGCTGTGAGAGAAAATACTTTGGTTGCTTTTTTTCAGGAACCAGCATCAGGAAAAATGTGAGTAATTCATGTTGATAATAGCCATTCTTACCCTGCTCTAAAATTGTCCCCATAGTCCCTGTTTCAGTCTGTTGGAAACCAAACCTTCACACAGCTTTTTACCAATTCTCAATTTCTACTGAAAATAAATGACTAGCATATGACAAGCAATAGCGCAAATTGGTTGTTTCTGAACTGCTTATTGCAGAAGTATGCCAAATGTTTACAATGTTGTACATAGGCAATGGGCAAGCTTTAGTCAATAATATGGGCCTTCAGTGAGAAAGTTCAGAGTCCCATGAGTCTTAGATCTACTGGTAGTAACTTAACTGTCAGTTTAACATTGTATTTAGTCTTCAGCGAACCATGATCACGTAAACTAGTCAAGACAAATAATACACATTAATAGAGTTATGTTGGTTCACTGAGCCAAGTTGTGTTTTCATTTACTCCAGCTTTACACCAGTGTCACTGAATGTAAAATTTGGCCCAATAACTGCAGCATCATCCAGATAGGATAAAATATTAATTTATCTGCAATCCAATAGAGTCCTTTTGGGTACTCTGTCCAAGAACAAAAGTTTTCCCAAGTTCTTGAAGAGGAAGAGGATTGAAGATGAAATCATCTTTTCCACTAGGTCTCCTTATAAAATTTGTCATCCAGTCAGGAAACAGAAGCAATACTTTGTGACCAAATCACATGCCATGAATAACAAAAAGACAAAAACATAGCTATAGCATATATTTACATGAAGTAACTGAATAATTGAAAATAATGAATAAGTTCCTATCCTGCCAATAGAATCATAGAATATCAGGGTTGGAAGGGACCTCAGGAGGTCATCTAGTCCAACCCCCTGCTCAAAGCAGGACCAATTCCCAACTAAAGCATCCGAGCCAGGGTTTTGTCAAGCCGGGCCTTAAAAACCTCCAAGGAAGGAGACTTCACCACCTCCCTAGGTAACGCATTCCAGTGCTTCACCACCCTCCTAGTGAAATAGTGTTTCCTAATATCCAACCTAGACCTCCCCCACTGCAACTTAAGACCATTGCTCCTTGTTTTGTCATCTGCCACCATTGAGAACAGCCGAGCTCCATCCTCTTTGGAACCCCCTTTCAGGTAGCTGAAGGCTGCTATCAAATCCCCCCTCATTCTTCTTTTGAGACTAAACAATCCCAGTTCCCTCAGCCTCTCCTCATAAGTCATGTGCTCCAGACCCCTAATCATTTTTGTTGCCCTCCGCTGGACTCTTTCCAATTTTTCCACATCCTTCTTGTAGTGTGGGGCCCAAAACTGGACACAGTACTCCAGATGAGGTCTCACCAATGTCAAATAAAGGGGAACGATCACGTTCCTCGATCTACTGGCAATGCCCCTACTTATACAGCCCAAAATGCCGTTAGCCTTCTTGGCAACAAGAGCACACTGTTGACTCATATCCAGCTTCTCGTCCACTGTGAGCCCTAGGTCCTTTTCTGCAGAACTGCTACCTAGCCATTCGGTCCCTAGTCTGTAGCAGTGCATGGGATTCTTCTGTCCTAAGTGCAGGACTCTGCACTTGTCCTTGTTGAACCTCATCAGGGTTTTTTTGGCCCAATCCTCTAATTTGTCTAGGTCCCTCTGTATCCGATCCCTACCCTCTAGTGTATCTACCACGCCTCCTAGTTTAGTGTCATATGCAAACTTGCTGAGAGTGCAGTCCACACCATCTTCCAGATCATTAATAAAGATATTAAACAAAACCGGCCCCAAGACCGACCCTTGGGGCACTCCGCTTGAAACCAGCTGCCAACTAGACATGGAGCCATTGATCACTACCTGTTGAGCCCGACGATCTAGCCAGCTTTCTATCCACCTTACAGTCCATTCATCCAGCCCATACTTCTTTAACTTGGCGGCAAGAATACTGTGGGAGACCGTATCAAAAGCTTTGCTAAAGTCAAGGAATAACATCCACTGCTTTCCCCTCATCCACAGAGCCAGTTATCTCATCATAGAAGGCAATTAGGTTAGTCAGGCACGACTTCCCCTTGGTGAATCCATCCTGACTGTTCCTGATCACTTTCCTCTCCTCTAAGTGTTTCATAATTGATTCCTTGAGGACCTGCTCCATGATTTTTCCAGGGACTGAGGTGAGGCTGACTGGCCTGTAGTTCCCCGGATCCTCCTTCTTCCCTTTTGTAAAGATGGGCACTACATTAGCTTTTTTCCAGTCATCCGGGACCTCCCCTGATCGCCATGAGTTTTCAAAAATAATGGCCAATGGCTCTGCAATCTCATCCGCCAACTCCTTTAGCACCCTCGGATGCAGCGCATCCGGCCCCATGGACTTGTGCACGTCCAGTTTTTCTAAATGGTCCCAAACCATTTCTTTCTCCACAGAGGGCTGGTCACCTTCTCCCCATATTGTGCTGCCCCGTGCAGCAGTCTGGGAGCTGACCTTGTTCATGAAAACAGAGGCAAAAAAATCATTGATTACATTAGCTTTTTCCACATCCTCGGTCACTAGGTTGCCTCCCTCATTCAATAAGGGGCCCACTCTTTCCTTGACTTTCTTCTTGTTGCTAACATACCTGAAGAAACCCTTTCTTGATACTCTTAACATCTCTTGCTAGCTGCAACTCCAAGTGTGATTTGGCCTTCCTGATTTCACTCCTGCATGCCCAAGCAATATTTTTATACTCCTCCCTGGTCATTTGTCCAATCTTCCATTTCTTGTAAGCTTCTTTTTTGCATTTAAGATCAGCAAGGATTTCACTGTTTAGCCAAGCTGGTCGCCTGCCATATTTACTATTCTTTCTACACATCGGGATGGTTTGTTCCTGCAACTGCAATAAGGATTCTTTAAAATTCAGCCAGCTCTCCTGGACCTCTTTGCCCTTCATGTTATTCTCCCAGGGGATCCTGCCCATCTGTTCCCTGAGGGAGTCAAAGTCTGCTTTTCTGAAGTCCAGGGTCTGTATTCTGCTGCTCTCCTTTCTTCCTTGTGTCAGGATCCTGAACTCGACCATCTCATGGTCACTGCCTCCCAGGTTCCCGTCCACTTTTGCTTCCCCTACTAATTCTTCCCTGTTTGTGAGCAGCAGGTCAAGAAAAGCTCTGCCCCTAGTTGGTTCCTCCAGCACTTGCACCAGGAAATTGTCCCCTACACTTTCCAAAAACTTCCTGGATTGTCTGTGCACCGCTGTATTGCTCTCCCAGCAGATATCAGGGTGATTAAAGTCTCCCAGGAGAACCAGGGCCTGCGATCTAGCAACTTCTGCTAGTTGCCAGAAGAAAGCCTCGTCCACCTCATCCCCCTGGTCTGGTGGTCTATAGCAGACTCCAACCATGACATCACCCTTGTTGCTCACACTTCTCAACTTTATCCAGAGACTCTCAGGTTTTTCTGCAGTTTCATACCGGAGCTCTGAGCAGTCATACTCCTCTCTTACATACAACGCAACTCCCCCACCTTTTCTGCCCTGCCTGTCCTTTCTGAACAGTTTATATCCATCCATGATATTACTCCAGTCATGTGAGTTATCCCACCAAGTCTCTGTTATTCCAATCGCATCATAGTTCCCTGACTGTGCCAGGACTTCCAGTTCTCCCTGCTTGTTTCCCAGGCTTCTTGCATTTGTGTATAGGCACTTAAGATAACACATTGATTGTCCCTCTTTCTCAGCATGAGACAGGAGTCCTCCCCTCTTGCGCTCTCCTGCTTGTGCTTCCTCCCAGGATCCCATTTCCCCACTTACCTCAGGGCTTTGGTCTCCTTCCCCCAGTGAACCTAGTTTAAAGCCCTCCTCACTAGGTTGGTCAGCCTGTTGGCGAAGATGCTCTTCCCTCTCTTCGTTAGATGGAGTCCGTCTCTGCCTAGCACTCCTCCTTCTTGGAACACCATCCCATGGTCGAAGAATCCAAAGCCTTCTCTCCGACACCACCTGTGTAGCCATTCGTTGACTTCCACGATTCGACGGTCTCTACCCAGGCCTTTTCCTTGCACAGGGAGGATGTACGAGAACACCACTTGCGCCTCAAACTCCTTTATCCTTCTTCCCAGAGCCACGTAGTCTGCAGTGATCTGCTCAAGGTCATTCTTGGCAGTATCATTGGTGCCCACGTGGAGAAGCAGGAAGGGGTAGCGATCCGAGGGCTTGATGAGTCTCGGCAGTCTCTCCGTCACATCGTGTATCCTAGCTCCTGGCAAGCAGCAGACCTCTCGGTTTTCCCGGTCGGGGCGGCAGATAGATGACTCAGTCCCCCTGAGGAGGGAGTCCCCGACCACCACTACCCTCCTCTTGGGAGTGGTGGTTGTGGAACCCCCATCCCTAGGACAGTGCATCTTTTGCCTTCCAATCGGTGGAGTCTCCTTCTGCTCCCATCCCTCAGATGGGTCATCTAGTCCACTCTCCGCATTAGTACCTGTAGAGAGAACATGGAAATGATTGCTCACCTGTATCTCCATTGCTGGTACGTGGACGCTCCTCTTTCTCCTTCTGGAGGTCACATGCTGCCAAACTTCTTCACCATCCTTCTGTCCCTGCTGCGCCTGCTCTGAATCTGCAGAACTTTGTGGCCGTAGAAGCATCTCCTGACGTCTGTCCAGGAAATCTTCATTTTCCCTCATGCAATGCAGAGTCGATACTCATTTCTCCAGACCTCAAACCTTCTCTTCCAATATGGAGACCAGCTTGCACTTTGTACAGACAAAGTCGCTTCTGTCCTGTGGGAAAAAAGACAAACATGGCACAACCTGTGCAGGTTACAACAGCTGATGGCTCACCTTCCACATCACCTTCCTCTTAAGAGCTTCCTCAGCTGTTACAGGAACTACTCAGAGAAACCTGCAGATGAAAGCCTCAGTGAGCTCTCCCCAAGCAAACTCCCTCTGTTAGCCTCTGCTGTTCACTACTCAGCTGGTTTGCTGCTGACTGCCCTTATATACCAGTCAGGCCCACCTGGAACAAAGCACTCCCAATTCACACTTTTTAAACAAACAAGCAAGCAATCAAGCACACAGTCAAACTGACAAATTGTCCCAGCAACAGACAGACACTCAGACACTCACCAACACAGCCCCCCTAATGCAGCACTTAACTTAGCATACCTCCTCTCGGACAGATCCCAGGCAAACTCCCTCTGTTAGCCTCTGCTGTTCGCTGTTCATACTTATGCATGAGCTTAACTTTCAGCACGTGCTTGATCCTTTTGACTTCATAGACAAATTTCAAGTTGTAAAGTTTTGTGTTCTCAAAGTAGATAATGAGCTGTATTCACTATGCCACATACATTGCAGCTGAGGTAGTCAGATATCCTGGTATGCTACTCACCAGGGTAACAATGTAGACAAATGTATACATTTTATCTGATGGGTATGGGGTCTTTGTATGAAAAAACAGCTAACAGTCATTACAATTGCATCATTGTATAAGCAAAATTTGTTTAATTTTTTGACCTCTAGTCTTTTTATTTTCTCTTCCCTCTCCTGGCCATAGCCAGTTTCCTGTTTCTTTTACTAGTTCTGGGCTATGATACTCCGGCTAGTCTGGCTCCTCAGCTCACACCCGACACCCCTGCCTAATGTCCACCACAGCTGGGTGGTGCACAGAGGATTTCCGACTGTAATTGGAATTTCACTGTACCATGTTCACCTAAAGTAGTTGCTAAATATATTTTTAAGCCTTCCTTTAAATTTCAATATTCATTGTATGTATTATAGGTATGAATGGCAGTGTATAAGACAAAACAGATTATATGGCACAGATCTATGTAATTATGTAATATTATGCAAAGCGTTTAAATTGTCAGCGCTTCATAGACTTCAATGGAGCTATGACAATTTATACCAGTTAAGGATCTGGCGCAATGTTCTTTGGGGCAGGACTTATTTGTATGGTTCCAAATGTACCCTCGCTGCTCATTAAAACAGAATATTGATGACAATATTCCCTTTACATATTGTAAAATTGTTTTTGGTTGGCTTGTTTTTCCCTCCATGTCCTTATACTGAATGCAGTCCTCAATATCTCCCAGACCTGACTTTGAATGACTATCCAGCCTGAACTTAAGAAGTTCAAGTTTTCTCATGATATATTGTTTGGAATACATGATTTTGTATATCATTATCTCCCCCTGCGCCCCTTAACTCCCACCCCTTTTTGGATGGGTGGATGAACTGTATATAATACAGTACATTGCTGTAGCAAATAATACTGCCCTAAGTACAAGTCACTATCCTTCAGTGACTGATGAAGTATCCTTTCCAACAATTAGTCAGCACGTAAGTAAATGGAGGAACATGGGCTCTTGAAAGCTTGTATGTTTGGTTTCCAGTTATTGCAATAAAAGTTATTTTCTCAAGAAAGTATCTGAGTTAAACTTCATGGCCCTTCATCTGAGGGCAAAAATAAACCACTATTCATTACTGAGAGAAACTGCTTAGCATTACTTATTGTATATGGGCATTGTTAGGAAAACATTAGCATGCACTACATGTCAAAACCAGAAACAAGCAGTTATAAAACCAACTAGATTCAGATGTACTAAGCCAATGGGTCAGTTTTACTTCTATGCTCGAGACCTCTGGTTTTGACAAACATGAAAAATTTATATTTAGCTTGATGTTATCATAGCTGTGCTTTCCCGCTATTCTTTCAGCTTTTCCAAAGTCTCCTTTTTAATACTACATACTTTATATATGGAGTTGATATCCATGTGATAAATTGCATGATACATTTATTTATCATGTTCCTTTGACTACCTCGTCTGACTCCGACTCACCCTAATCCATCCACACTACTCTCAAGATTTATTCTAAATTTCAAACAAATACAATATTTAAAATTGACCTGCCACACAAGTATTTTCTTTTCCTCTCTCAAATGTGGAATTTCCCACCAAAATTACTCCTTCCTGAGGCCCAGGAAAAATAAGAGTTCAGCCTTGGAGTGGAAACAGCTTTTTCACTTTTGGAGGAAGAGAAAAGACACATCTCACCTTCTTATATACAGTGTGGGTATAGAATATATACAACGTGGGTGTACGTATTTACACATACAAACACACACATATCTATACACACATGTATATAATGCTCACGTGTATGTAATAGGTATATGTCACTTCTAAAGCTGTCACAGGAACGGGCTACTATGCAACTCACTAAAACAGGATATTTATTATGAAGGAAGCTCTCAAAGTCTGATGGTCAACTAGCTTGCTATCAGCAATATTAGTGCGTTTTGCATTTCAAAACCTCACTGCATCTCTAATATTTTAGCTTTTCTCCCCAATATTAAGAAAACAATTTAAATAGTCCTACTATTAAGAATGAAATATGTCAGTAGCAGATACTATAGCAATGTAGGTGTAAATACCAAAATAGATAGTAACTTTGAAAGCAAAGAATTAATGTTGCGTTAATGACAATGTTGAATGGGATTTCATTCCAATTGAACATTAGTTACTAGACACAGTAGACTTACCCAGTCCTAATCAAGGAGTTTGAATTCTTTGTTAATTATGTACAAATGAATGTTTGATAAATTCTCAATATTCTTAGCATACACATTTCATTTGTTCTGTATATAAACATTTATAACCTACTTTCTGTGTGGAGGCCAAATTATACTCTGGGGGACACACTGTGGAACCCCATGGACTTCAGTGATGTTTTATCAGCTGTCATTTGGAGCAGAATTTGGCCTAGTGTATTTAAAGCTATGGAAAATGTGCAATAGTTAACATAAAAGGGGAGATAACAAGACAGCATGGTGGTATTGAAGTCAGGTCTGTCTACTGGCTCACAGCACAAGTTTTACTTCTGTGTCTTAAAGACAATGGGACATATTTTGATCTTAGTTACACTGGCATAAATTTAGAAAATTCCACTGACATCAGAGGTGTTGCTTTGGATTTACAGGGAGTCAGGACAGCAGAAATGTTAAGCTACAATTCAACAAAGCATTTAGACACATGCATGAATGCTTTACTGAAGTAGGATGAGATTGTTCATATTCTTAAGCCCTTTCCTGAATCAGGACCATATGTTTGAATGTATCCGCATTTTATGAGCCAGAAGTATATATGAAACTAGACAGAGGGTTCAAAATGGAACCACAAATTCAAATACCTCTGAGCATGAAGCTGGAGGAGGTTAGAAACCTGGATCTGACTCAGTAACATTACCCGATCTGTAACGATGTCAGTTACAAAAGTTCACTTTAGTAGAGAATGAGTCATATTCAGCAAATGACTTCACTAACATTGTTTTGGCATAAGAAAGGGCATAATTTGTGTCCTCTGGACTAAATCCTCATCCTGGGCCCAATTCTGCCACCTTTACATAAGTTAAGTAGTTCCATTAATAATGATCTAGCCCAAATTCAGAATGAAAAGGGGAAAAAATGGAAAATGTTAAAAAAATGTTAAGCTCTATGAATATTTTAAAGAAATTACAGGTCAGAAGGGACCATTAAATCATCTAGTCTGAACTCTTAAATTAATTACTATGTGATGTAAATAAATTCCTAAAATCAATCGGACAAATATAACTATTATTTAGGAGCCTTTTGAAGATACATAAAGTGAAAATGATAGATTTGTAAAGCAAAACACAACTTAAAACGTACGTTAAAACATTACATAAAAATTGGATTACCTCATTTTGTCTATTTAATAATTATATATGGATCCAATACTGCTTTTAAAATTAAAACATCTAAAAATAGTGAATATTATCTTTGCAACAAAGATATTGTGGTAAAGAGAAGAATTAAATTCTTAAATTAATTATTCATCAGAATAAAAACAAAGACTTTTATTCATGGCTACAGACAGTATTTAAAATGAGATGCTTGAAACAGCAGTGATTGGAATGTACATGTGACATTGCACAGATCTTGAAAACTTTCTAAAAAAGGTTAATTCATCATTCTAATCTTGGGTCGGAGGATTACGCTGACATTCTGACATAAACCAGCAGTTTACCATTTTTACTATGTCAAACAATTGATGAGGACTATTTTTAAGTATGGCTTATGGCCAGAGTATGAAGGATAGCACATCCAGCTTCACAGCACCACCTATCTCAGGGCACTGGGGACCTCGAATATGCCTGTAGTATGAAGGTCATTTTCTGTCCTGGACCCACATGATCATCAGAGATTTCTCTCAGGTCAAATGTCAGTGTCTAGAGTAGTAGAATCAGGGCAGGGGGTGGGAGCTCTTTTTCCCTATAATATTACTGGAAGTCACTAGATGGGGCTATTATAAAAATATTATAAATTCTGTTTATTTGAATGGTAAAGCAGTTAGATCTTGAAAGAAGTGCTTATTGTCAATTGTGGAGCACTTCTTTTAGATGCCAATCATACATCAATAAATACTTTTTACTGTCATAGGTCCTGATCCTGTAATGTGTCACACACAAGTTGTCAGTGATTACTGCACTGAAAACAAAGGAAAATATAAATGATGTAGCCTCATTTGTACATTCCCATGCAGCAATAGCATGTGATTTCACTTAGTCTCTGACTGAATCATTTCTTCACTGCAGCTGCTGTCTACAGGGTCTACCACCATGAGCAAACAAAAACATTGCATGGTGTTTCCACATTACACGCCTGTTGGCTAATTCTCATCATTCATGAATGTAACATCATTCACATGATTTAGTAAAGGAAACTAGCACCACAGGTGAATTTCCAGATTTAGGCCTGCTTCATCTCTTGTTGAAGTCAATGGCAAAACTCCCATTGGCTTTAATGGGAAAACTGTTTGTCTGACATGTAGTGTCTTTAACGCTGTTGGTGGTAATATAAATCATTGGATTTACTGGCATGCTGCACATTCATCTAGATATAAAGAGAATCGAGCATACAGGGCCAGATTCTCCAGCCTGATCTTATCTATACCTTTTGCACTCACGCTGTACAAAGTAAATCAGACACATCTTTCCAATGGGGGAATCATTGTTATACTGGACAGAGAATCTGCATAATCAGGTCCTTTTGACACTCCCTCCAGGAATCCTGGTGTATGGAATATGTGGGAGCAGACATAGGGCATGACCAGAGTGCAACAGACAGTACCATTTGGCAGAATTTAGTGCAGCCTCCAGGGTTTCTGTAAATTCCACCAATGCCCTGGCTGGAGCAGACAAGACTAGAGAACCAGGGAGCCATAAAAAAGTTCCTTGTTGGCTCCTTCCCTCTCTGTTGAACTGAACAAAAACTCGTACAACAAAGAGTCTGGACCATAATTGGCATCAAATTATTTATCCACAGAATTTAGCCTGTAAACGGTCCTTCTCTTTGCAGAGTATTCACAAGATGATGTCAATTTTTTCAAATCTGAAAGAACATAGTGACTTTTTTCCAAATTTGTCAATTCTGAGAATTGATTGCAATGAACTATATTGTCTATTCAATCAATGTTGATTAGTTGTGATCGGCCAGATAAGTTGCATGTTATTACGGTAGCACCTAAAAGTTATGAACACCTGGGGAATGGAGGTTGTTCATAACTCTGAAGTGTTTGTAACTCTGAACAAAATGTTATGATTGTTCTTTCAAACGTTTGCAACTTAACATTGGCTTAATGCAGCTTTGAAACTTTACTATGAAGAAGAAAAATGCTGCTTTCCCTTTATTTTTAGTAGTTTACATTTAACATAGTACTGTACTGTATTTGCTTTTTTTTTTTTTTTTGTCTCTGCCTGAGTGCATACTTCTGGTTTCAAATGAGGTGTGTGGTTGACTGGTAAGTTTTTAACTTCCATGTTCATAACTCTGAGGTTCTACTGCACTTCTGTTCCATGATGGATGAGCACACCAGCACTTCCAGCACAAATACTCACATGTGTAGATTTAAAATGTCCATGAGTATTTGTGCTAGTAAAACTCTATTGCACTAATATTTGCACACACACACAAACAAAAGGAGCCCAAGCAATGTTGAAGTAAATTAGTTTATTATTCACAGAAAATTGTTTCCAGTATTTCTCAGCTCTAGAAAAAAATGTTATGTGTTGGGTTAAGCCTCAATGAAACTGTGGTGTAAGAGCTATTTTTCATTATTGATAAACATATTAAACAGTTCAGCTCCTTTTTGGAATCAGATAGTTGAAACAATAACAGCCTCCACCCAAACATGGGCACATGCAAGGCACATGTGGGTGGTGGTGTTTTACTGGGTATTGTTTGGTGGAGGTGTGTGTGTCTGTCTGTATAAGAAAAGCGGGAGAAACAGCAGAAAAGCAAGGATGCAGCTGGAACAAGCACTGGTAATGTGACTCTGAGAAAAGCTTAAAGAGAGAGCTTTTGGGCTAAGTGCTGGCTCAAAAGAGGCTTGGAACTGTCCAAAGAAACTGTCTCCTGCTGTTTGATTCATGCTATGTTCAGGGAAACAAGATTTTGTACATTCTTTATAAATAAACAGGATTGTATCAGGGAAACTCCTGACTCCAGGATCAAATTCTCCTCCTAGCCAAAACGAGCCATTAGACCCCAAATTTTGACTAACTGCTGGGGTCAAAAAAGGGTAATATAACTGTACAGTGTGCCCCTCTATTGTCAAGGATTTGGATTACTCCAAGGGTTAACCAACAAAATGCCAGTTTTTGCTTATGCTGCTGGTGAATAGTATCCTGAAAAAACATTACACAGTCCTTCCTTTGATTTAATTCCCCCATTTAATGAAGCTATGCTACAGAATCAAAGCAAATACATTGATATAACAAAATAGTTTTCTTTGCAGCTACTCTGCAAAAATTTTCCCCTTGCTATTTTGTTGATGTCTAAGGGTAAACCTTGGAGTACATAAAAGCTTTCTGTGTGAAATGTTCTTGTTGATCTAGAGGCTTATATAACCCTTCTTTGTTATTGTTTTAATCCATTAAGTCTATTGAAAGAGGAGCACTATAACTTGATGGCTGCCAAAAATATTAATAAACCTTTTCCTAATACAGGGTGAAAGATAACTTTTAGCAACCCTTCTGTATTAAGCCTCCTGCACAAACAAGGTACAAACAAAAGAATCAAAATAAATGGTGCATTTAGGCTCTACAAGAAAAATGCTGCAACAAAATAAACAAGGAGGTGATACACAGACTTTTCAATAGTGAATACTATACAAAGGGTGGAATGTGTTTATAAATAATTTGCAATCATATTAGAAGAGTTGAATCTGCAAAATGAATTGCCTTCCCAGTAATCCCTAGAAGTCAGGATATATTGTGACTTCAAGACTGACATGATAATTATTCCTTTCTTGGTCTTATTTCACCTGTCTAGGAACAGCCAAACCACAACCTCCAACGTGCAGCGCTGACCAGTTCACTTGTGTGTATATACAGCAGTGTCTATCTCTTGCTGTAAAATGTAATGGGGTAGAGGATTGTATGGATGGAACTGATGAAATTAATTGTCCTACTGAGATTCCTACCACTGCTTCTCCATGGCTTTGCAAGGAAACAGAGTTCCTGTGTGCTAATAAAGGTTGTATCCCATCACTCTTGAGATGTGACGGTGTGCCTGACTGCCAGTTTAATGAAGATGAAACTGACTGTCGTAAGTTACGTTTAGTGATGTAGTTATACACAAGCTAACTTATTTTCATAAAATGACAAAGTACAATAGAACCGTACTAAACAAATCCAAATCCAGTGAATTTAGTATGATTTCATAGCTAATAACATATTTTTTTTGTATCTGCATATCATATACGATCATTTATGGTATGATCATCAGTAGTTAACTCCTTGTTCAGACCTCCCACGACTGATCAGAGGCAAGTAATGAAGCACAGTTGAGGAACAAATGCCCAATCCATTTCTTGAGCAGAATGCAGGAAAACTTTATAAGAACAATTGCATGTGACATAAAAGGGGAGAGACTTGTGGAAAGGGACCATTCCAGACCCACTCCTCCTCAATTCCCACATTGCTGTCCCCATGGTCCATGGAGAATGGTATCATGGGTCCAGTAAAGGACTAGTGGGGTGGAGCAGAGACTTATATATTTCATTCCTCACCCCCATGGTATCTTCCGTTTCTTTCTCTGTAAGAGCCATATCCCCTTAGCAGCTAGGTGGTGTTTGCTCTGGAGATCCTGGGTGATGCCTGCTAACTCTGTTTGAGGAGGAATGTTGCTCCTGTCTGATGTTACATGCAGGTACATCTAGTGTTTCTACGGCAAGGACAGTATTGGAGTCTATGTCCTCCACTGTAGCTGCCTCAAAGTGTGCAAGGAAATACCCAATAGTAAATTTGATGAAAGAGGGAGAGCAACCTTTCCAGAAGGATGATCTATAGAGAAGAAATGACTGGGAGGGTGCAGTTGGACATGGCACAGAAGAGATACTGTAGAGAGCAAACTGAGAGAAGATAGTAAACTTCTGTGCAAATAACAGAAGGCAGCAGCAGCTAGGGAGCATCTACAGCCAGGGATTGGCACTGTTACAGTGTTAATTAAACTGCATGGCTGAAACAGAGCATTTTAGGAGGCTGCCATTTTACAAGTTCCAACAAGGAGGAGGAGATCCTCCCTAAATCTAAAATACTGCTGATGGGTCTGATGTTAAACAAAGAGCAATGATGAATGGGCATCCAGAACTGGATAGCTATTCTGAGGGAGTTCTGAGTCAACATGGGTAGTGCATATACTGGAAATGGACCACAAAAAAATTTTATTTAATATGTTACGGCATATAAAAGGATGTTATTTTGTTAATCAAGCAGGGAGTGCAGCCAATAATACTGTACTGCTCCACAGAGTAACCACAGTGACAAATGCTTTTAAATGACTGTATGGTACTTCTGCTAATTTACATAATTGGAAGCATTTCTGCTTTTGTTCTTAGATCACTCAGCTGCATTGCTTTGCGATTCTGCCAGTTCAATGTTCCAGGGAACACTCCTGACCTCACTAGAGTTTCAAAAACAAGTCTGGTGCTGTAGTAGCAGCAACCTGTGTCCTAGCTCCATAGGGGATGAAAGCATGAGGGACCTGGAACTCCAACTCCCAGGGGGCACTACAGCAGCTCAGGCTGATACAGAGATTAATGCCGCCCAACCCAAAATGCTTCATTCCAGGTTGACAAACTGAAACCAAATGTTTCATTTCAGAATGAAAACACATATTGCAATATCAGATTTTCCTGCTGGATGGAAATTCGATTTTTCAGTCGTCTCCGTTGATACATGTTATCCATGCAGACAAATAATTACATACTGTATCTAACACAATCAACTACAGTACACAGGCAGGAGGT
Organism: Malaclemys terrapin pileata; assembly: GCF_027887155.1. Lineage (NCBI taxonomy): Eukaryota > Metazoa > Chordata > Testudines > Emydidae > Malaclemys > Malaclemys terrapin. The sequence goes on from NC_071506.1 coordinate 248,938,813, forward strand.
GTTCAGCAGTTGCTTTTACAAACTATATGGCAGAACTTTCCTGTGATTCTGAGCTGAAAGTTGAGCTCTGTGTTTTTGTAGAAAATTATGAAATTGAATCAATGAAAGCACAAGCTCCAGGATGTTTCTGTCTTTAGATCATTACTTACTTCAAGGTCTCCAAGGTCTGGCTGTGTCAAAAGTCCCCGCTTTCAATCCTCTACCACCTCTGTCTGCCCTAGGCCTGTTCCCTATCTTTTCTAGATTATCTCATTATGTCCTAAGGCTAAGATCCTAACTCCAGTGCAGCAAGCCAGTTGTGTGCTCCTAGGATCACATGTCTCCCACTACTAGTTCCAATGCTCTTGAAATATTACTTCAGTACAGTAACTCCTCACTTAAAGTCGTCCCGGTTAACATCGTTTCGGTATGTTGCTGATCAATTAGAGACCATGCTTATTTAAAGTTGTGTAATGTTCCCTTCTAACGTTGTTTGGCAGCCACCTGCTTTGTCTACTACTTGCAGGAAGAGCAGCCCGTTGCAGCCAGCTGGTGGGGGCTTGGAACCAGGGTGGACCAGCAGCCCCCAGCAGCTCCCCCTATCAACTCCCGGCTCCCCTAAGTTCCCTGTGCAGCAGCTGCCCAGCAGGCTAGCAATTGCAGCTGTCCCTCCCACCACTGCCATGTGCTGCTCCTGCCCTCTGCCTTGGAGCTGCTCCCTGAGACTCCTGCTTGTTGTGTGGGGGGGAGGGAAAAAAGAGGGGGGCTAATATCAGCGTGTCTCCCTCCCCCTGCTCCTGCACCCCTCTTCCACCTTCTTCCATAGAGCAGGGGGGACACACCAGAGCATAGGACGGTGGGAGCTTGCAGCAGCTTCCATCTCAGCGAGCTGATCTAATTAACAAGGCAGTGTACTTAAAGGGGAAATGCGCATATCTCCCTCCATTCCTGCTGCCTTGTAGAATAAGAGAGTTAGCCCTTGAAGGCTCAGCCAATTGCTAGTTCATCATTTAGCAGTAAGGGAAATATCCCACCCTCTGACTCCTCCACCTCAAACAAGCTTCACAATCATCATCACTGTGTACCAGTATTCAATTGTTGTTTAAAACTTATACTGTGTGTGTGTATATATATAATATAGTCTTTTGTCTGGTGAAAAAAATTTCCCTGGAACCTAACCCCCTCATTTACATTAATTCTTATGGTGGAATTGGATTCGCTTAACATCATTTCGCTTAAAGTCGTATTTTTCAGGAACATAACTACAACGTTAAGTGAGGAGTTACTGTATCTTTCAATCTTAAAGCTACACCTTGGGTGGGAGGCAAAGTAATTCCTGACATAGTCAAAGAACAAACAGCTCCATGCTGAAATCTTAAACCCAGGAATTTTGGGTGGGTTGGAAACTTATTCAAACCTACTATCACATCCCTACTCCAAAAGTTTGATAGTTTTATGCCTACAGTATGGTAGCTGACAATATAACACTGCCATGACAGCTCCTTCTAAAAAGCAACCATAGTTCTGTCTTTTTTAATGAAATTTCTTTGCTACTCTTTTTGAAAGGCTTCACCCAAAGCATTGAAGTCAATGGCAAGACTCTCATCAACTTCAGTGGGCTTTGGATCAGGCCCTATTCTCCTCTCAGTTCACGTGCACTGTTTCCCTTCACAATTTCATTTACCTGGGTGTATGAACAGAAAGCCACAAAATGCTCATCCTGTTTCAGTCCCAGATTGTATCAAATGATAGCATCATCTCCCAGGATGAAGACAGGTTGGCAAAATGTGTTCTGTAGAGATAAAGTATAAATCCTGAAAGAGGCCACAGCAAAGAAAAACAAACACAAATGCATTAGTCACATCTCTACTACAACCACCATCACCACCACAGAAATTTCACCATGTATGATTTAAGGATTTATGTAGAAAGAAATTTCCTGCAGAGGTCACTGAACAGTTTGCGTGTGAGGTGTCATGTTAATGTTGTGGATTTCCACTATTAACTTGGTGGATTTTATTTCTTGCTGCTCTTTACAACAGAAGCTTCAAGTTATGTTGCCTTTACAAAAGCTCTGCTTAGCTAGCCTAGCTAGCCCTTCTGTCACATCTAATTTTAGGAAATGTCTCTTTATCTCACCAGCCTAGTTAGTTAGTTAGTTAGTTAGTTATTTATTTATTTATTTATATTATAAATTGCATGATCTAAAATGGAAAGGGTATAAAATAAACATAAAGACCCAACGGGTATATGCATTACTTTCCACATGCCCCCAATAGAATCTGACTTAAGTTGCTAACAGCAATGAATAAGAAATGATTTCTCATTTCTCTACAGTGCAATAAAATGGATCTGTGGTGTGCACCTATAAACTTCCAAAGACATAAGAAACGTTAAAATCATACATTTAAAAAAAAATCTTTCTTTCTTTCTAAACACTTAATTTGCACTTACAGAATTAATTGTGGATGCAAACCTAAGTATTTTTGACCATTTGCTCCCATTTTAATCCCTGCATTTGGCATCTGCATCCTTAAAACACATGGTGGACTCTTATGACATTAAATGATAACTCTGCTGCGTTGTAGTTGTGTGAATGACAGAGTGCATTGACTGTATCCAAAGCATTGATGCAATATTAAAGTAGAAATATCAATGTTAAAAAGTCAGAAAATTCTAAAAGTTAGTTACTGCTGCATTGATAACTCAGTCATATCCCCCTTCTTAACACCCACTGCAGTGGTGCAATGCAGTCATGAAGGAGATCCACCCTCTGGAAGGGGAATTTTAGGGTGGTGCAGAGCCACTCAAACAACTTCTTCACCACCCTCCCGAGTACAGGGGTAGGGGGTGGGGAGGTGATAAACTGGGAGGAAAGGGGCATGTTCAGGGCATCTGTATGCCCCAACAATCCCCAGCTATTGAACTTGGGACTAATGACAGCCAACACAAAGTAGAGAAGCAACCCAAAGATTTCTCTGTTTTACCCTATGGTATCCATGTAGCGGAGAGCCAGTCCCAAGACTGGGGAAAGTAGAAGTAGCTCTATGCCACATTTGTCTCCCCAACACAAGCTATGCTGAGCACAACTTAAATGTAGCCCAGGTACAGAGCTCCTATGTTTATCACAGTGTACATTAAACAACATCAGCAATAATACATGTGTCCTTACATGGAGCGTCTTTAAAATAGATGGGTAAGAAAAATCATACAGAAGGTCTAAGAGATATAAATGAAATTGCTGAGGTTAAAGACTTGAGTTTTTAAAATATCAAATTCTCAGGGCGTGTGCAATTTCACCCCTGATTTTGGATGCATTTACTGCTTACTGCAGTTATATGCACAAACTTGTATTTGTGCGCAAATGACACCGGCTACATGAGCCCTGTGATGTATGCAAAAGGAGGAAAACTCGCCAAGATTTCCTAAAATGACTAGTAATTTTGGATATATTTATAGTCCTTGGTAAATTGGCAGTGTGTAAGATTTATGGGTCTGATCCTGTGAACCTTTACTTCTAGGAGTCTACTTGTCGTCTGAGAGACTGCCTGCATTAGCAACATTTGGCAGGATCTGATGTAATATTCGTATTGCAAGGTTGAAGTGCAGTATTTTATATTCAGCATTTTCTTTTGGCTCGGTGTAATCCAGTGATTTAGAGTACTTAAAATATTCCTAAATTCTCTCATGCTTGTTATAAATCTAAAATCCGGGCCAAATTCTGCTCAGTTACACCGGTGATATGTCTAACTCAAGTGAAAACAGTGTGTTACTCCTGGTTTATGCAAGCATAATGGAGAGAAGAATTTAGCTCACAGTCCCTTAAACCAAGATGTTCAGAAATAATGGCTCAGGGGCAGTGCAACAGAACATTTCATTAGCTAGAATGTTTCTCAAAGTGACAAAATGCTGTTAGATTCTCGGACAGAATGCAGAACCACCGGGTACATCTTATAGAATCAGTGATGCCATAATGAATTACCTGGAGGCTTATGTGATTCTGTCAAGATTTCCCCTCTATAATTCCTTTAGATGAGTTTAGAGAATATAACTGAATGCTACAGCATGACAAATGTCTGTAGGTTTAGATTTTTAATGTAGCCTTTCTCCACTTTTGTTACATCAGCCATATATAATGTTTAGCTTCTAGCAACAAAATGGGATACTTTTACAGCACGTTTCTGTTCTATGTTTAAGAATTAATTCAATTATTTTGATAACTGAGTTATCTAGGCAGGTTGATTATGTTTTCTGATATCTGATTGTGGATTTTCATTAAGCATTGCACCTATTCCACCAATAACATATCAAATGTAAACACCCCTTCCCAGGATTTGAACATAGTAAAAGCTTGATTTGGCAACCTAAGCTGTCTTTTTTAATGTCTAAGTTGTACACCTCTCAAATGGACGTATATAATGGAGATGCCGATCCAGATTTATATACTCTGACACAAATAAGCTGCTATAGCGTTCCAATAGTGTTTTATCAGTGAATAAAGGAAATGTGTCTGACTATGTCATCTTGTTACTTTGTTCCAGCCACAAAGGACTGCTTCAATGGTTCTGTGTTGTGTGCATCAACTAATACATGTATTCCAGTCTCCAAGCGCTGTGATGGTATTGCAGACTGCTTTGATTTCAGTCTTGATGAATCCAGCTGTTCAGGTAGTCAGTTTCACATCAAAATATCATTTCAATAGAAATATATAGAGTTTTTTATTTCACCAGCAAATGGTGCACAATATTGACTGAATTCATCCTGCTGAAGCTCAGTCAGATTACAGGAGGGACGAATTTGAAACATTATGTTATTTTTATAGAGAGGATAATGGGAGAAAACAATGAAAAACTTGTGACTGTTTGAAATGGGGGTATTTCTTGGTATATATATTGAATTACAGTAAAACCTCTATCCTGCAAACTTATAGGCTTGATTTTAATTATGCAAATAGTCCCAGTAAAGTGAATTGAACATTTGGAGGTCCCTGGGATTTCTCATGCGCTTAAAGTTAAGCACAATGCACATGCAGGACTGGGGCCTAAACCAGGAAATAGAGAATGCATCTTAGCATAATAAAAATATTGCAAAACCTGATATTTTTAGTACAACAGAAAAACAATGGATAAAAGTAAAAATAGGAAATGCAGTATATCTAATGAAAATCATCTTTAGAACATACATACGAAGTGTTTAATTCACAAGGCATCCATAGAGCAATATTCTGTGCCCAGATGTTAATATGAAGCATTCACTGACTTCTGGGGGAGCACTTGGAAAAGAATTAGACCAGAAATACAGTTTATATTATGTTTCATGAAACAGTAATATTTTACCATGAAAAATTCACAGTAATATAAAATGCTTGGTAAATAGATGTTGTAATCTATCTTTGGTAATTTTGTAATGTTTTGAGTGAATGTTATAAATGCAAGGAAGTATATTTAGTATCCAGTTAAATGTAGAGGATTGTGAGATGGTAAACATAAAGCAGTAAATTCAAATAGTGGTAAAAAAGGGCCTCCTTCCACTTTTCAGGTGGCATATCTTTTAAATAATTTGCTTCCCACACGATCTTGCTGGAAATTTAGGTATCTGAATGGAATAACTAATCTGATATTTTTTTCTTTTATGTCTCCAGCAAACAGCCCATACTATTTCTTTTATCTGACTCTATGCAGCAGTGAATTTCATACATTTTCTCCCATTCCAGGAAGATGGCCCAAATCCTGTAGTTAACTCTAACACCAATAGACCCCTGTGTCCAGGCAAGGCACCACATAGGTGTTGGAGTGTGGCCATGCCACATGCCATGCCCAGCCAATTGTAGGATCGGGACAATGATGGGGGTTTTAATAACTTGTTCAGTCCCATAAAATTGCAACTTTGTTATCTGAACAATTACTTGCTTGTGCCATATGGTTTCTAATATTGTTTTGGGATACATTTTCAAAGCAATGAGCCACTGCCATTGTTGTTAATGGAAGTTCTGTCATTAAGAGCTGAATCCTGCAAACTTCAGTGGAACTAGTCACCATGTGTGAAGTGAAGCTCATGTACAAATCTTTGCAGGATCAGGCTCTTAGGCATGCATGTAACTTTGCTCAGATAAGGAGGCCCACTGAATTCACTGTGCATACCAGTAAGTAGTAATTTTGCCTCTGATTCTACAAAACTTAGTCACATACTTGACTTTACTCCAGAGACTAGTCCCATTAAAGTTCATGAGACTGCTCACTTAAGTAAAGTTATGCATGTGCCTAGAGTTGCAGGATAGCAGCCTAAATTGTTTTACTGCTATAGATATTGCCATGGGTATAAATTCCAGCAGACTGTTTTGAAAGTTTAGAGGCACATGTACTGCCCTGCTGTAATTATATAACTATAATGTGGGGGGATATTCAGTGGTAATAAAATAGTAAATAAAACAAGACCAATATTTATTGTAATAGGAAAAGGAACTAACAACAAACATTTGTAAAAAATATTTTGTTACTTTTAAAACCTTAGGGTTCTGTTTTTGGTTTATTTGGGGCTTTTTTGGTGAATGAATATTTTTTAAATTAAATGTGTAAATGCTAAAATATATGTGAACTTAGGTTGACCTCATGCCCACCAAATACCCAAGGTGTGTCACAAGTCCATAACAACACTTGGCTTGGCATGTCTTTCTTCTTAAACATCTTATTCTATTAAGACTGATTTCCCTTGAGCTGTATGAACATGTATCTATGAGACATCTTTCATGAAAAGACTGGTCACACAGCAGATGGTGAACATCTGTTCTTATCTCATCCTTACATTTAAACTATTAATAATAATATCAGACATAGGCACTAAATCAATCTATGAAGTTCAGCACTCTAAACTAACTCCTTTCTCTATTGAATAGTGTTGGGAATCTTCATATTGTAATATCTGAATGTTCCAATGAATGACAGAAGCCCCACTATGAGAGTCATGTAAAATTTGACCTAAGAAATTACTAGGGCCTGGACCCAACAAAGCACTGGGATTACTTCAAGCACAAGTAGTGCTATGACTTCGGTGGAGATGCTTAGGATAGGCACGTGACCAACTATGTTACCGAATCACGGCCTACAGTGCTGGTCTTCAGAAATGCTCAGCACCCAAAACATCAGATATACTAAATGAGAGCTGTGAGCATTCAGCAACTCTGAAAATCAAATTGTAGAAAATTCTGATGTAGGGAAAAAATCTTGCATTGGCAGGCGGAACAAACTAATTTCTATTACATCTTCCTTAATCTAGTTACCTTTGTTTACTTATATTTTCCTAGGTTGTCCAGAAGGATATTGCAAAAATGGAGGAACTTGTATCATCAAAGACGCTGTTCCTTTCTGCCAGTAAGGTTCACTCTCTTATTCTTTTGAGAAGAGTTTCTTTTGTTCCCTACAATTAGAAATGACAGTCAATGGAAATGTATTTCTGAAGAGTAAATTTGCACTGCATGAGTTTGCACTATTCTCATTTACAGTAGCTGAGTGAATAAGAGACCAACAAATAATGAGGGTGTTTTGAGAAGAATATTAGCTAACAAGCAGAGTTTTCCATGACTTTCATCTGTCCTGTATTAGTTAGGACAGCCTGTTTTTTCATTTCCTCCATCTCATATTGCACATCAGCATTTAAAAGAACATATTGTTATAAAAATAATGCCTTGTTTATAGCAGACATATTGTCCATCTCAAGGAAGATTCACAGCAGGCCATGTTCCCAGCTCTTCGTTAATTTATGATGTATCTCTGGCATAACATTACTTATTGTACTTATTTCAGCTGCTGCTTTTCCACTTATGTCAAACAAAGGGTTAAATGCATTTAGGAATGTTGCAGTGCAAACCAGGGGAGCAATTGTGAATGCCCTCCAAGCTTCTGAAAAGCAGTCGCTTTTTATTTGTCACAAGCAGTGATTTTCTGTATTTTCAGCATAGGCTGGACCACCAGGTAACCAAATAGACTATAAACAGGTAGATTAAGATCTCTACAATATTAAGGGAGAGTGAGTTTGGAGTGGCTGCTTACACTAGTGGGCAAAAACAATCAAGCACTCTAATCAGGGTGAAAGTTGAGGGTGGCTTTATCTGCCTGGTGTCCCTCCCTAAGTCCCTGGCATGACTGAATACAAGAGAAGAATCAAGAACACGGTGTTTCTAATTTTTAAAGCAGGCCTCAATTTGACTTCTATTTGACTTGTTCAAACATAGAGTATCAAACTACAGTTGCTGCATCCCTTTGATAACCACAGCCAAAAGGGTTGGTAGATGCTGGGGATGATAGGAAGACAAGGTAGAAAATATCATGTAGTAGGCACAAGTCTCGATCAGGTTTCAACATCTGTTTGACATCTGGAGCACAGTGTTGGCAGATGTGGATCCTGCCATTCAGTTCATGTTGCTGAATATAAATTCATTAGTTGATAAATCATAAAAAGCAATAACTTTAATTAACGGAGAGGCGCCTTTGTGCATACAGCTGATGAAAGGATGAGACTGCAGGGCTTATATTGATGTAGTTGTCTCCAGCCAGGCTTACAATTAAACATAGAGCAGTGGTGGATTGCAGCTTTGGGGGGCTGTATTACTTGCACCTGACCTGAAGATCTCCCACTGACTTATATGTGAACCCTGAGCTGGGGCTTGTTTTGGTGTGACTGTCACTCCAGTGCCCCACGCATTCCTAGTTGACCTAATTAAGTTCCTGTCAGTAGTGGATATGCAACTCAATGCCCCAGCACCTGCGGGCCCGCCGGGAAACCTCCCCCCCAAGTTTTACACATGGGTATTTTTAGTAAAAGTCATGGACAGGTCACGGGCCGTGAATTTTTGTTTACTGCCCATGACCAGTCCGTGACTTTTATTAAAAGTAACCGTAACTAAAACGTAGCCTTAACGATAAGGGGCACACACTAAAAATGTTTGGTCATATTGCTCTGAAGTGTGATGGTATAGTGGCAAGAAGACTGTGCAAGTGTCAGAATGCAAGCTGGGGGCAAGAGTATATTTTCTCACCAAATTAGTTATACACAGTTTTAACTCTAATACTAGCCAGACAGCATGTACAGTACTGCATGTACTGTACATTCACATTTAATACATACCACTGTTCACATATAATACATTCAATACACTGCTTTATCTTCCCTCTATTTAAAGCAGACACTGGATATGTAGCAGGCCAAATTTAGGGTCAACTGCATCTGCCCACTATAAAGTGAACAAATGGCATGCTTTTATTAGTGCCTGGATTGTAAGGATAGTCTAGTTAAGTAGTAAATGTAATTACATCCCTTGCCCTGTAGTTAAACAAGTGTGTTAGAATTATATCTTCATTAAACACAATTTTTCAATCATACTGAATATGTACAATCTAGCCAACTGAGCTATAGAGATTAGAATTTCAAGGAAACATCATACACAGATAATTAATTGAGGTTATATTGGTACCCGTGTGTCTCAGAAAATGTTGGTTTTATCCAAAATATAGAAATCAGGGTTTGATTTTATTTTACTAGATTGAAATGAGAAAGATGCCTTTTCCTTTTTATTTTACAGAGGAGAACTGAGATTACAGGATTATAGCTGATTCAGAAGAGCCTTTTAACTATTTCTTCTTAGAAATGCTAGCTGGCCTCAAATTTTCACTTATCACTCTTAAGAGACCCAAATAATCTGTTTTAATGCACAAAGTAGTTTATTGCCTGTGGCACACTAGTGTTTAGCAGTATTGCATGAAAAGATGAAAGTGGAACTTTTTAGTAGCTAGACATTTTCCTCAGTGTTTGAGCTGGTCTCTCAAAATCTAAATCCTTTAATATGGCAGGAATTTGTACTTGGAAAGCCTAGGTCCCCACAAACAATTCTAAATGATGCCATAGTGCATTGGATTTTTGGTACTAGATAAAAGTCCGTAAATAAACTGTTACTAACATGAGTGGTTATCTAAAATTGACTTGTCTCTACACACAGTGGTTCAAAGTTTGAGGGTGACATAAATGTTGTATAAGTGAATGCATGCTGAAAGGATGGTAGGGTGGGGATGTAGTAGGAAAATCAACCAAGCGTAGGTTGTACATGTTACCCCTGTTAGAAGCATTATTGTCTATGGTTTTAGAGTTCAAGAGTAGGAATCAGGAGATTTAGGTTTGATTCCCAGCTCTACCAATGACTCAATGTGTGACTTTATGTGAACCTCTTAATCTCCCTAAAGCTCGGTGTCCACATCCATAAAATGGGGATAAAACTTACTGTACCCACCTTTGTAAACCACTTCGAGATCCTTTGATGCAAAATGTCATTTTAAATATTTAATCATTTATTATTTTAATTAATTATAATCTCAATGTAAGCAAATGTGATATGTACTATATTATGCTTATAACCATAACTAGATTCATTAGAGTAAATAAAATTGCTGCTGATAATTACTGCAAATACATTTGCTTCAGTCTCTACAAATTCCACACCTTATAAATATCACATGGCCTACTAAGGAAAAGTCAGAGTGAAAAATACAACTTGCAGGTAGGGGTAATGAATGCTCATATTGGCATCCACAGTGATTAGAGGTTCAAAAATGCAGGGGCAGTTATTTGCAGACGTAACATTTTGCCCTCAAAAACGAAGGCCATTTTAGAATATTTGGGACTTAATTTTATCAGTAGACAAGATTTGGGAGCTGTTGTTGCATGGGTATATTTATTAATGAAAGACATTGTTCAGGTGGAAACTCTATGTAACATCAGAATGATACTTGTTGCACAGCTCACTAACTTTTTGTATGGGCACATTAAGAGTTACACTCAAATTATTAGCTGACTTTTTTCCTGCTGAATTCACCAGAATTACTCTGAAAAAAGCTGCAACTCTTTGAAGCCGAGGTTGAAAGCTAAGTTGACAGTCAGTTGGTCAGTGCTTACTTTAAAGCAGGAGGCCTTATAACTAAGCAAACAAGGAATCAGGAATATAAGTTTCTCTCAGCAGATTTCTGATAAATTACATTTAAAAAAATAATATTTCCACTGCTTTTTCACATGATGTTTGTAAGAAAAGCTGTCAAACTGATCTTCAGTACAGGCGAGCCACTTCCCTTCAAAAGCATTATTGGCCCGATAGACAATACAAGATGTGTGCTGTTTGTTTTGATCTAGCTATAACTATATCAAGTACTGGAATGAGTCTACAGTTTGCCATACTTAACATTTTGCTTCTTTCCTCAGTTTCAGTATCTAGGTTTTTTGGGCAATAAAATCGGTCATTTGAAGCTTGCTTTCTTTTAATATGGAAGCAAGAAATTCCACTTTATTTAAGATTGAAGGAGGAGGAAACAAATTGCTATTTGGGTTGACTGTGTGTGCCCCCATTCATATTCACTTATGTGGGAGAATTCATAGAGTTTGTTTGCATGAATGTTTGGGGAGGAGGCACTGATTCTCCCACTGCCTTTCACTTTGTGTAGTCACTTACACCTGCACAAATTGGTGTAAAATGCTACCATTCTGATTTGCTTTGTCCTCTTTGCACAGGTGGAAATGAGTACACAAGTTGCAGGTTATGGCCTGCATTTATGTGAATATGTTTGTCTATGTGCAGGCACATATATTTGTTTGTGATTCTGAATTTTCACACAGGAAGTGGCATACCAACTATATTACAGGTATTGTCTTTTTGGATCTTGGAGTGAGGGTGGTAGAAGGTAAGAGCAGAGGCTGGTTTTAAAAGCTGAAAGCAAAGGAACTGTTTGGTCACCATGCATGCTGCTGAGAAAGAGTTTCAAGGAATATGTGTTTTGTTTTAGCCATGATGAGGAGCTCAGTGTAACACAGGGGCGAGCAAACTTTTTGGCCCAAGGGCCACATCGGGTTTTGAAAATTGTATGGAGGGCCGGTTAGGGGAGGGGGGTGAAGGCTGGCCCCCACCCCATCCACTCCACCCGCTTTTGGCCCCCCACCTCCCAGACTCCTGGCCCATCCAAACTTCCCTGTTCCCTAATGACCCATCCAACTCCCCTCCCCTGCTCTCTGTCCCCTGACTGCCCCCAGAACCAGCTGCGCAGCACAGACCACTGGATCAGGCCAGTGGCTGCAGCTGCACTGCCCCAGGAGCTCGCTGCCCCACCTCCCAGAGCATTGCGCCAGTGGCGGAGCGAGCTTAGGCTGCGGGGGAGGGGGAACAGCGGGGAAGGGGCTGGGGGCGAGCCTCCCGGGCCAGGAGCTCAGGGGCCGGGCAGGAGGGTCCCACGGGCTGGATGTGGCCCGCAGGCCATAGTTTGCCCACCTCTGGTGTAGCAGGCAGGGCCGGCTCCAGGCACCAGCCGAGCAAGCTGGTGCTTGGGGCGGCAGCTTGTAGGAGGCGGCATTCCGCCCCATCCTAGGGCGGCACGGCCGCTTTTTGTTGTTGTTGTTGTTGTTGTTCCTAGGGTTACCATACGTCCGGATTTTCCCGGACATGTCCGGCTTTTGGGGGCTCAAATCCCCGTCCGGGGGGAAATCCCCAAAAGCCGGGCATGTCCGGGAAAATCGGGAGGGAGGGAGGGCTCGGCCGGGGCCTCTTTGGCCGGGGCCGGTGCGGGGCCGGGCCGGGGTCGCGGCGCTGGGCCGGGCGGGGAGCAGGGGGCGCGGTGCCGGGAGCCGGTCCGGGCCCGAGGGGCTGGGCCACTGGGGGGTGCGCTGGGCCGCGCTGGGCCGCGGAGCCGGGCCGGGAGCCGGGCTGGGGTCGCGGGGCCGGGGGGTGCACCGGGCCGCGGAGCCGCGGGGGTGCGCCGGGCCGGGAGCCGCGGGGGTGCGCCGGGCCGGGAGCCGGGCCGGGGCCGCGGGGCCGGGGGGGTGCGCCGGGCCGGGGGGCCGGGCCGGGGTCGCGGAGCCGCGGGGGTGCGCCGGGCCGGGGGGCCGGGCCGGGGTCGCGGAGCCGCGGGGGTGCGCCGGGCCGGGGGGCCGGGCCGGGGTCGCGGGGCCGGGGGGTGCGCCTTACCTGCTTCAGGCTTCCCGCGAATTAAATGTTCGCGGGAAGCAGGGGAGGGGGCGGAGACTTTGGGGAGGGGGCGGGGTTGGGGCGGGGCCGGGGCCCTGTGGAGTGTCCTCCATTTGGAGGCACAAAATATGGTAACCCTAGTTGTTCCGGCGTGGAGGACGGGAGCGCCCTGCAGCAAGCCCAGCAGGAGAGCCCGTGTCTTTCCCTCCCAGCTGACCGGAGCGGTGCGGAGCCATCCCAGCAGGGGGCACAGTGGCAGGGGCCGCGCCACAGGGTTTTTGTTTTTGGTTTTGGTTTTTTTTGTTTGTTTTGGGGTTTTTTTGCTTTGCTTTCCGGCCGCCGTGGTTTATTTATTTATTTATTTTTTTGCTTGGGGTGTCCAGAAAGCCAGAGCTGGCCCTGGTAGCAGGTGATAAGTCTGGTGTTGATAAGTAGATTTGAGCATCAGTGGTGTGGAGGTGATACTTGAACACATGCAAATGGATAAGGTTACCCAAGAATAAGTTGTAGATAGAAAAGAGGACTTGATGTAATCCTGAGGGATATGTAAGCCTGAATGGAGAAGAGGAGAGGAAAGAAGGGGTTGCTGAATGAATGGTCAGAGAGATAGGGAGAAAAAAACAAGCGGAGATAGTGTTATGAAACCTGAGGTGGCATAGAATGTTAAGGAGGAGGAGGTGATTCTAAGTGTCAAAGGTTGTTGGGAGATTAAGGAGGATGAGGATGGAGTTTAGGCCTTGAGATTCAGTCATGGTGAGAGCAGTTTCATAGAGCAAAGCGGATGGATGCCAGATTGGAATGGATCTCGCAGTGAATTAGAGGAAATGAAGCCTATATACCAGTTGCAGACCACTTGTTTGAGTTTAGAAATTCAGAGAAGAATAGAATAGTTGAAAAGACAGGTAATATTGAGATTTGGCTTTTGGAGAATGAAGAAGGTAAGAGCCTGTTTGTATGAAGACATTCATGCACAGATTACATAGGTAGCACAGAGAAGTTCAGTTTTGTATCTTCCCATTATATTACTACAATCTGCAAAGTGATATCAAGGCAAATACAAAGAATTTTCCTGACTTCAGTGTATTTGTGAGTTAGAAGACAGATTAAATATTTGACTTCCCTGGTATAAATAAGAATGAAGCCACCTGCTGCAAAAGGAAATATACAGTATTGATGGAAAAGCTCCTTTTTAGATTTGCTGATGTCTCATGGGAAACTCCTTGCTGAACATCCTGATCAGAAACAATTCTGTTTTTCCTATACTATGTTCTGTTTTCTTTTTACACTTTGTTTTTATTAAGAATATTTGCATGAAAACGAGATGCTTGCTCCAGAGGGATTAATTTGCCCCATTGCTATTTCTCACCTGAAGTCTAACATCATAATCATCTCCAGAGCAGCCAAGTGTGATGTCACAAACAATATTAGTCTGCAAGTGAACAATAAGCTTCAGGAGAAAATGAACCCTCAGGAACAATGTCTTGTTTTCATGTCATAAAAACCAGAGTAATAGGAAGCAATACAGGAAAATACTGCATTTGCAGCATAGACAGAACTGTCCCTAAATACAAAAGAGCAAATGTTCTGTGGCTCCTTAAGATCAGTGTTGTGGAGCCTGTTTTGTAGAAGTTGTGTGAACAGTGCTAAACATTTTTCTTGAATATTTGCTTTCATTTAACAATGAATTTGCTTTGGCCACCTTCATCTCTTTTGTGTTTGCTTTCAGCAATCATATGAGTGATTAAATGCGTGAATGCGTGTGGAATTTAAAGTTTGCAGATTCAAATAATCAAAGTTCATGCCTCTCTTCCTCCCTTGATCCCTGAGGTACAAAGGAAACTAATGTACTTCAAATCTGGGTCCACATACATAACCAGGGTATCACGCTCTTGGTTATGTATTTGTGTAATTTGTCTGTTGCCCTTCAGCATACGGTGAGCCAGTACTAGACCTATCTCATCAGTTTCCTGTTCATGCTGCTGGGACCAGAGAGATGAATTTCTCCTCCAGCAGGCAGAGAAGCGATATAATCTGGCTACTACCAACTGTCACAGAGCTGGTCAAGCTTCCCCTTCTGGACACTTAGTGTGCTGCTGTGTCCAGGCTCACACATTGGATCCAGGTGTTTCTGAGCTCCTCTGAGTCTGGGCAGGCTCCTGGCCCAGACTCTAGCTCTGGCCTTTAGACTCACTCCCAGGGTGGAGACTCACTGTCTGATACCCCTTCTTGAAAGTGGGACTCCTACAGTCTAGCTACCCTCGTGCTAAACAAGCAAGTTTCCCTGGCAGCTTAAGCATACTCTTTCTCAGAAGTCCGCATTAGTGCGGTTTGCAGTTTAACCATTTGGGAACACATGACAGTTGAAGCCAAGAACTTAGCAGATGTGCAAAGTAACTTCTTAAACATTTTATTCATAAAGAAAGCACAGAGACTTATAGATCCATGCAAAAACAATAAACCTGCATGCAAAACTCTCCCTCCGGTATCCTCACAACTCCAAGAGCCCTTTGGATTTTGATCTGAGTCTTTCCACAGTCCACGTCCCCCTGGACCTCACTTTTCCAACTCAGTCTTTTCTTCCTGGTCATGGCTTCTCCTCTCTGACCCTTGCAGCAGGCTCCCTTCAGCTGGGGCTGGTCAAAAGCTTCCCTCCTCCTCAGAAAGTGTGTCCTTTTGTGTCTTCCCTGAACCTCCCAGCATCTGAATTTTTAAAAGCCAGTGCTAATGCCTGGTTTCTTTCTTCTTCTTCTTCTTCTTAGATTTTCCACTCCTCTGCAGATAATCTGGGAAGAACCAGGTTCCCTAGCCTCCAGCTATCCCATTATTTTAAAGTGCTCCCATTTGTACAGGAAGCTATTTAGGTTAATGACTCTCCATTGTTCTTGATCCAAGAGAGGTGACACCAACCTGGTACCAGATGTACTGATGGCACATCTGCTGAGGAATTCAATGACACAGCAGTTTCATAAAATATCCAGAATTCATAAATTGTACATAGACAGATTCCCTGGGTCATTACACCAACATCATCACCACTAATCAGCTTTGTGGATTCTTCAAAGGTACAATCCTTTATGAGTGATCATTCTGCTGGTGTTTTTCTTGAGTGGATCAACATAGGTAGCAATAGTACACTTGGCACTATACATAACTTCCCCAAGAGGCAGTCTCACATGCAGAGTGTTTAATCCACCAGACCCCACCTCTTCATCTGGTGGCAGTGAAGCTGCTTCTCCTCCTGTAGTTTTTAGAGAAGGCATGAAACTGTAAGACGAGCTGAACTGTAGAATAAGCACCAGAAGCACCTGGACCAACCCCGCAAGAGCAGTGAGAGAAGCCAGTAGGGAGAACTAGGAAGCAAGACAGATTGGGTTGTGGGGGGCTCTGAAAATAATAGGTAAGACCTTCCCCACACATACCTATAGACCCCACAGGAACCTGGAGAAGTGGGTGGCTAAAGATCTACTTCCTTCTTCCCAGAAAAGAGAAGCCTCAATTTCAAATTGCTTTCCAGTTTTTGGAGTTCATTACTGGGCAAACAGAGCTAGCTGGCTGTTCTGGATACAGTGTCTTTGGAAGGAATCTGCCTGTCTCCGTTTCTTTAATGCCAAAACAACAGTTTGCCTCACTGTGCCTGTTAAACTCTACCCCTGAGTAGCATGATGGAGACAGCCATCTTATTTGATTAAACAAATGTGACAGCACTGCCCCACATTTTTTGTTTCTGAGCATCCAGCATTGTAAAGAAACCTGTGGTAATCAATTTAAGTAATCAGATCTAATTTTCTTACTAAGCAGCATATTTTCTGTGGTGAGAAACTGAAGGTCAGATTTCTCTGTAAAACTGGAAGAACGCAAAGTATCTTCTACCTTTCTGTAACCCACTGTCTGAAATGAAATATTATTGCTTTGATGATCTGACAAAAGTATCATTTGACTAGCACTGTTACATAGGGTTACCATACGTCCGGATTTTCCCGGACATGTCCGGCTTTTTGGGCTCCAAATCCCCATCCGGGGGGAAATCCCAAAAAGCCGGACATGTCCGGGAAAATCGGACATGCGGTCGGCGGCTCGGGGGCTCAGCCGGCGGTGCTCGGGGGGGCCCGGTGCCGGGCCGGGGACTCGGGGGGCCTGGCCGGCAGTGCCGGGCCGGGCCGGGGGCTCGGCCGGCGGTGCTCGGGGGGGCCCGGGGCCGGGCCGGGCCGGGGGCTCGGGTGCCGGGCCGGGCCGGGGGCTCGTCCGGCGGTGCTCGGGGGGCTCGGGTGCCGGGCCGGGGGCTCGGGTGCCGGGCCGGGCCGGGGGCTCGGCCGGCGGTGCTCAGGTGCCGGGTCAGGTGCTGGGCCGGGGGCTCGGCCGGCGGTGCTCGGGGGGGCCGGGTGCCGGGCCGGGGGCTCGGGGGCCGGGCCGGGCCGGGGGGCTCGGCCGGCGGCTCGGGTGCCGGGTCGGGGGCTCGGCCGGCGGGGCCGGGCTGGGGGCTCGGGGGACGGGCTGGGGACCTGCGGTGCCGGGGGTGGGCCGCGCCTCCTCCCCCCCCACACACACCCCCCCTTACCTGCTTCAGGCTTCCCGCGACTCAAATGTTCACGGGAAGCAGGGGAGGGGGCGGAGACTTTGGGGAGGGGGCGGGGTTGGGGCGGGCACGGGGGCGGGGCTGGGGCGGGACTGGGGCCCCTTTAAAGTGTCCTCCTTTCGGAGGCACTAAATATGGTAACCCTACTGTTACAGTATTCAGGATAGCACTCTTTATGGAAGGACACTGGCCGGATTTAGTCTATTGTCATCCTGCACAATGAATTGTTCCCTGGATATTTCCCAGTTCCCCTTTTATGACTTGTTTGGTAAGTGGATAGTTTTTTCTCTACAGAAAAGTTGTACAAACCCAAGACATTTTAAGTTGCTAAATAAAATGGAGAGACTCATGAAAGTGATTTGCAGCCATTCTTATGAGTTTGAGGAGCTGAGTGGAGCCAGCCCCTGCTCTGAGAGTAACAGAAGCAGAACATGGTGAATGTTACTGCTTAAACAGCACAAAATGTATTTTATCAGTCCCATTGGAATATGCAGGATCTGTTCTGCTGGACGGGCGGAAGCAGTGGAGCATAATTTAACGAGGAAAGTGAAAGTGACTCTGATTTGTAAGAATGCTGAGGAAAAAGTCATCTCTTGGACTTGAGATTTGTAGTTCTCCATACAAAGCTCCTGAGGTAGGCTTACCCATAGTGCTTGAGATGCAAAAAGCATTCCAGCCTGTCTGATATATGTCCTGTGTACCAGGTTGGATTGCCACATTTTTCAGTTGTGCCAAATATGACAAAATTATAGACCACTTACAAGTCAATCTGCTCCTCAAAGAGAAAGCAGATACCTGCGAGCAGTGGAGAGTCAGGGTGAGGGCTGCTAGCTGGGCGGTACCTTATGGCTTACCCTCACCTCAGAATGACTAGCACCCCAGGAGCATCTCTATCATCACACTGAATGTTGAGGTCAGTGTGGGCGAGTGTCTGTCTACAATGGGGAAGAGGTTAGGTAAGTGTCTGAGGAGGAGTCTGTACTGCAGAGGTTTCATGATTGAGAGGTAAGGGGGAGGACTTTGTACTGGAAGCGATGGTGTTTGGGTGTCTTGTGGGGAAGGAGGTTATCACATTCTTTAATGCATCTGCTGGAGAACTGCGAGGAACATGGCTGAGAAGCTGTAAAAATAATGGTATTTTGTATTATACTGAAAAAGAGAGAACTATCCAGAAAGCCAGAAGTAAATTAAGAACAAAAAAACTAGGGATGGTGAAAATAAAGAAAGGGAAATCGGGCAAAGAATAAAACATCTTGTGCTGCATCCTTCCCTCTCACAGCTTCTCTCTGCCTTTTGTCTGCATATTGTCTATAGAGATTAAAATTTCATTGGGGCAGGAATCTATCCTTTTTTTAGGTCCATAAAGTGTCTAGCACATTTTTGGACTCCACAGAATTAAATAATAATTAAGGGCCAACTTCAGTTACTTTACCCAAGATGAATAAGTACCTTGCTCTGAGATTGATCCCATTGACTTTAATGAGGCTACTTGTGGATTTAAAGTAGCACGCCAGGTGAATAAGAGTATCAGAATCTCACCCTAAAAGGATTAGAGCAGCATGTCTGTGCTGTAGCTCAGCCAGCTCAGAGTTCCATTGCCTAAGAGAAGTTTGCATGTAGAGATTTCTCAGTGAGAGGCACCTGCATGCTGGTTGTGCATATCTAAAGAGACCATACAGAATATAATATGAAGAGGGCCTGAGGGGATAAACTGTATCCTGGTATGACTGTGGTTAAGGGTTGGAGATTTATATTGCAATGGAGAAGAATGTGATGTGGGGAAAACCCATACTTGGGAAGAGGCAGGTTGGTGGTTAGAAGAGTTAGAGGGAGATTTGTACTGACAAAGAGGTATGTCCTCTATTCTGTGTTGATAGCATAGCATCCTGACCTATGACCCAGCCAGTCCGCCCCTGCAAGACTCCCTGGTGGCACTAGAGCTGCAGGTTACCTTGCTTCTCTATGATCTTACTTTGTCTTTCTTCCTGCTCAGCCAGCATGAGTTTAACTATGTGAGAATTAAACCCTTTGTGCTGTTGCTAGGTGGCTGGGGCACCCTCTAACAAAAGCCAAATTAAGTAGAACTTCTTGAACTTCTCTTGCCAGCTATTACAATGCTGACAGATCTGCAGTGCTCCATGCATTTTAATTTTAAACAAATACACACAGAGGATTTTTCTCATCACTCTGAAGGGCCTTTTCATGTTTGCCATTGCTCTAATCAGCTACCAGTCTGCATCTCTAAGAGGAAAGCTGTAACTATGTGCTATTCCCACACAGCCCTCAAGAAGTATTCTTATTTTTACCCTAAAGCTTGAAGAACCATGTCTATATATTAGTCTCCAGGTCATCTAGCCAATTTGCATAAACAGTCCTCTTGAAAAATTTAGAGCAGATTTTAAGATGCATTTATTTTAAAAAGATCCTTTTTGTTCACATGGTGGGCAGTACAGTTATGCCAGGGACAAATATGGCCCATTGTGCCTAGCACACTGTAAAATGCAGAAGGCAATTAAAGAGTTAATTTTGAAATGATTAATGTAAGCTTACTTTCATGACCTTTTAGCAATCAGAAAGGTTTGGACTCCAAAAGTGAATTATCTCCTTCTTGGATGAGAAATGATTTGTCTAAAACATATGATATTTTATACTCATCTCTGTTTATTTACAATATGTGTGCTTTTGAACACAGGGATTAGATAGCAAAACAGACCACAGACAAGTCACAGGCCAGAGTGCTGGAAAATAATTGCATCAATTACCGTCTGCTCTGTTTGAGCCCTGTCCTAATTTACACTCTGTGATTCCCACTGAGGCCAGTTGGAATGTGCAGGGTGAAAATCTGGGAAAACTTTAACAATTGTTGTGTCTAACTATTACAGGACGCTGCTGGACAACTCTCTGGTGCTGCATTTCCTTTCTGGCTGCCTGATTTTCCCTTTGGTTCTATACACATTAAAGCAGTGGTTCTCAAACTTTTTTTTTCTGCAGACCACTTGAAAATTGCTGAGGGTCTTGGCGAACCACCTAATGATCTTTCCAAATGTTGTTTGTACCATTAGCTAACTATTGCAAAGTGCTTTGGATAAAAGCGCTATATAAAAACATTAATAATTAACTTTTTTTGTTCTACAAATAAAAGCACACAACTCATATTTTAATATCAGTAGTCTTACCTTTCTAATGTGATGGATGTGCGCTCTTTCCCCCGCCATGGCAGCCCCCGAGCTGGGGCTGGGAAGGATGGGGGTCTCTCCCTCTCTCCCCCACCTCAGCAGCTCCCAAACTGAGGCTGGGAAGGAGGGCCATCTCTCCCTGACAGCCACAGCCCTGCAGCTGGGGAAAGTCGCCTCTTTCTCTGGCCGTCACAGCCCTGCACATCCCAAATTCCCTCCACCTTTTCTAACCTCACTGCCCCCTCCCACCTACCCTGTATTCCCCCCAAGGCCACCACCTCACCTTATATGTGCGTCTTCTCCAGGGTCCAGGCACCTAATTAATAGAGCCACAGCTACGCGGCTCGACTAATTAGGTGGGTGACCCTTCATCCCTTTGTGTGCGGCCGCCCAGGCACGCACCTTAGAGGGAACTATCCGCGGACCACCTGAATGGAGCTTGCAGACCACTGGTGGTCCACGGACCACAGTTTGAGAGCCTCTGTGTTAGAGCATCATAGGGACAGATGCAGCCTGCATATACCAGCTAGGTATTGCTCTGGTGCATTGCACTTTGGTCCACTCTCAGCAAAAACTTATTTCAAATATGTATTTTTAATAACTTTTTAATTTTGTGTCTTTACCATTCTTGCCAGATTCCTTTGTCAACTATTGATGGTTTCCACAGACAAATTCCTGTCCTACTCCAATTGATAGCAAAACTTCCATTCCCTTTAGTGAGGCCAAAAATTGGCCTGGGACTGTAAAACAAAAACTAAACAAAAATGGTAAATACTTAAGACTACATGATGACTGATTTCCTATAATATGTAACAGGAATTTTGTACCCTTAGACACTGGTGTGGAGGTGTCTGGACCTGGACTCCCTTTCAAACAGTGACACCAGACACACCAGAACGCTCAGTTCAGAATCCTGATGTTGTTTGCACAGGATAGAATTCTAATGTTATGAATAGGGAGCTCTTCTCTGGAACAAGCCATTTGGAAACCACTGATTTACTTCCAGGTGAATTAAAGTAGATGGTTTGATATGTATTGCAGTCTAGAAGGACAATGATCAGTAGGAGTTCATTAACCAGCCGTTATCTCCAACAGCTTTCGAACAGGGGGAAAAAAGCACAATCCTTTTTTTTTTTTTCTTCAGTCCTCCATGAAGTAATAATAATGCAAATGCTATGTTTATCTGGAGATTTTAAGAAATTTGAAAGTTCTCTTATAAAATGTGCTATCTTTAAGTGCACTTAAAATATTGCACTAATATAGGTGTAGTAACCCACTGGGGTAACCTCAATATGCAGATTATTTCTGCATGATAGTTCCCATCACAGCAGTTCAGAATGGAGGGTTGTGTATGGGATGATTTGGTGTGTCAAGGCAAAGTTATAGTGGCTATCTATTAGGGTGCCACCCCTACCATTACAACTCTGGTGCTGCAGAATAATGGCCATTTGGGGGCTGCACTGGGGCTCCAGACCTTGGCCCTTCCTCCCAAAACTTGGGTAGGTCCAATTTGTAGAGCCTATTAAGATGGGACCAGATATGGGCCAGAGACTGAAAATATTTGTATTCACTGCCGATAGTTGTGAAACACTTTCTGTTGACTACAGCCCACTTCTTCAGATGCATATAGAGTGGACGGCTGCTACTCTGAAAATTTTCTATTGGTTCTCAGTAAATAAATAATAAAGCTAGCAGTCAGAATAACCATGACTACAAATTAAATTGTATTGTACTAAATTGTACTATAGGTAAGCTTTTGTTAATATATTTCCATTGTCTTTACACATATATTTCCACCATTAAATCTTTTTCAGCATTTTGTTATATTGGAAAGATGCAATTCGTATCAGTTAGAATTCCTAATAAACATAGAACTCTAATATACTTGGAACTCTACAGTCATCTCAGTAATCATAGCAGTAAGTACACAAATCCTCAGGCATCAAGATAAGAATATAAAACGTAGCGATATGTTTTGTTTAATATAAGGGGATGATAAGTGATTAAATAGGTTGGCATGAAAAGAAAACTGACCTTTGCCTCTTCCTAGAATTATTATGGACTTATTTTTTATTTACATTGGCAGTGAAAAATGTCTTGCAAGAAGTACAAAATAGCATTAAAACTTGAACTCACGATTTTTCCTATTGCTGTATTATAAACAGTTGTATAGTGCAGCAGAGTGTACCTGCAATGCTCATATAAGTCAAAGACCAAGTATTGCATAATAATATTAGTAATTCTTTGTATTGCTATAGCTGGTGGGTGCCCCAATCAGGGCCCAGGCCCCATTGTGCTAAGTGTTCTACATGTACATAACAAGAAGCTGGTCTCCTCCCCAAAGTGCTTCAGCCTAAGGAAGCCTGGCAGACGAAACTCAGCACCATGTACAACTGGACCCATCATTTCCTCATGCTATCCCATAAAACCAACACTTGGTATAGCATCCTTGACCTTCACATGTGCACTCATTTTGCATCCTTTTCACCTCCAGTGTAGACTTTAGCACAATATAATTGTTTCTGATAACTTAATGTATACAGTCAGTATAAGAACATTGCACTTGGCATTTGCTTTCCATAGCCACTATGAATATGTTTGTAGAGTATTTTCAGGCCAGTCAAATGTATTTAAGTATTTTTCTTACATACCGTAGAGATTGTTGAACCAATGTTCTGAAAAAGAATGTTTAACAGTGTGTCTAGAAAATGTAAAATTACAGCACTTTTGTTACCGTAGCCAAGTTTGTACCATCTAACCTGATAAGGGAGCTCTGCTGAGTGTGTATGTACTGCAATAGTAATCAAATAAGAGATAACCAGCTGAGATTTCATGGCTGGAGATTCTGTCTGACCAATCTCCTCTACTTCTTGAGGGGGATATATACACACAGTTGTTCAGAGACAAGATAAGGTAGCATTTATTGATCAGACAGCCTTCAAAGAATGCCATATTATTTATCAAGATTTGCTTAGACTTCAATGTTTAGTGGTTTCTGTGCCACTGGGGTGGGGTAAGGGGTAACACTATTTCTAGTGCAATATGCTGAAATAAGCAGACCTGCCTTATTCTTTTTTCCGATTGGCACAGGAAGGCAATCTCTGATTCTCTGGAAACCACTGAAAGTGAAGGGTAGGCTGAAAAGGGCCGTATAATGCTCTCAGTGGTGCTCCCACAGATAATTCCAGCTATGCAGGGGCATCCAAAGGCAGACCTTGGCCATGTCTGCATTAGTCTTTTGTCTTAGAACTGGGTTGGAGAACAGCCTACACTAGTCTACTGGGCTCACGGGGCTATGCTCTTACATAAATGGAAAAAAGATTTTAACCTTAATACTATGAACTGTAATGTGCTTTGACTTCAATAGAAGTTATGAAGTGAAATTAGTGCTAGCTGGTGGGGGGAGGGGGTGGAATTTCCAGACACAAGTCAACAAAAATGAGGTGGAATTGATTTTGCTGAAATTTTCAGTGAAAAAATTCAGATTTTTCAAAATATCAAAACATCTGTAGTTTTCTGATGGAAAATCAAAAATGTTCAAGGAAGTGGGCACTTTCTAGAAAATGGTTGTTTCATCAAAACGCCAATTTTCAACAAAATATTTTGACCTGCCCCAGCCTAACTCCCTCATGTATCAAAAGGAGAAGAAAACCTCCCTCCTCCTCCCACTTCGACTTAGTATTTTTGTTGTTGCTGTTGTTATTTATATTACAGTAGCACCTAGAGGCCCTGTCCAACACCCATTGCTTTTGGTGCAGTGGATTTACTAAACACATTGTCTGCCAGTTCCCCATTTGTAATATGGTGATAATAATAATACTTCCTTTCTCCCAGTCTATCTTTTTTTTTTTTTTTTGTCTTATTATACTGTAAACTCTTCACAGCAGGAACTGTTTCTTTCTATGTTTATGTACAGATTACAGAACCTATCACAAAGGGCACTCAATTTTAGTGGGGGCCTTTAGTTGCTAAATAATAACAACAAATACAGTAATCACATATGCAAATTAAGTACACCAATTGTTGTGTATTTTTGGTGTGCTGGCATAGGCTTCTAACTCATGGAACCTAGTTCTGAAGAAATAGATGTAATTTAAGGAAAAATACAAGCATAAAATGAGTCATTCTCAAACATTTTTATTTTTCTTGTGTTTTTAAAATTGCAAAGTATTGAAAACTAGGTAAAGGGAATAGACCATTTGCAATGTATTTTGTACATCATTGACATTTCTTGGAAGATGAGTGTTGGGGTCATTTAATTATAGGCTATATGGAGAATGAAATTCAATCTCGATAATTGTTGATCTTTTATAGTTGTAATGCTATCTTTGTAATCCTCTCTCTTAAGTTCTGATCCTGTTGCCATTGAAGCCAATGGCAAAACTCCAATTGACTTCTATGGTGAAGGATCAGACCCTTGTTTAAAAAAAAAAAATTGTGAGCAGAAATAGTTTTCATCAGGGGATAGCAGCAAAACTGCAATGGTGTTTTTTCTAAATGTCTGTCACTACAGTGAATCTTTGCTTAGCTACATTTTGAATTTTTATTTTTGTGGTTACAGTTAGTCACATATTGTATGCAGTAGGAATCAACAGTCCGTTAGACCAAAAGTGTAACCAATATACCTCTGAGTCTTTGGTTCTCGGCAATTTATACTCTGGAAAATGTGTTCTCTTCTGCTGTCTTGGGGTCACACAGACTAAATTCCTTGTGTGTAATTCTCATTGATGTTAATGGAGTTACACATCTGGATCTAGGTCAGTGTACGGAACTTACTAATGTCATTATCGACCATTAATGAGTTTATCAATACGCAGTAAAACGAGATAGCCAAGCGGTTGTGTACCTGGTTCCATGAAGCTTCTCAAGTGGCTCAAGGGTGAGACAGGAATTGACATAGATATAGGAAGTATTGCTATAGATACTATCTAAGCAATGCCAGTCTTTCAAAATTATAATCCTGAACTTTTCTCCAGTTCAGGCAAACCACAATTATATGCATATCACAAGGGGTTCGGCTGGGGGGTGGTTATTGGACTCAAAATGGCCCTTCCATCTTCATTCATTTGGAAACCCTGTGTTTATGAAATGTCATGAGAAAATAGTCCATTTACTTACCTTCCTTGTGATTAGCTAAGCCAGGGTTTAGGGGCTGGAGTTACAGTCACCACAAAATAAGCACATCTGCTGCAGCTTTAAAAGTGTGGAACCAGTAATGCTTTCCTAATCACCACAGATATGGCTAGTGTGCAGCCTCCACAGCATATTTTGCCCATTCCTGGGTCTCAGTTCCCAGTGAAGTCACAACCCACACAATATTGTCTCTGCAAGTCAAGCTTTTGGCAACAGGCTCATGAAAGAAGGCTCGGGTCCAAACCATAAGAGACATGTCAGCAAACAGTTTAACTTCCTTTTTGCCATGTGGGTGACCAGAGCAACAGGAAGGCTGTTTTTATTGAAACCTCATGGAAAGAGAGTTCCCAACATTTGTTTCGGGGTGGGAGGGGGAAATAAATAAATAAATAATGCTATTGTGGTCTTGATAGGAGTCAAATGCTCAGCTAATATAATTATACCCAGAGATAGGTACATTCAATCAGAAAAATGCCAAATATGAAAACTGCTTATCCTCTTTCACCTCCCACCCTATCAGGAAGGAAGAAATAGTTAAAATCTGTGTTCATAGCAAAATATTCACAGTTTGCTTTTCTATACTTTTGGTTTCAAAGATGCAGCTTTCTGGCTAAGCTATTCCTCAGAGCCAACATTTTAGAACATATTTAGTAAAATTAAAAAAATGATTGAAAACATGTAGAAGCTAGCCTTATCTGAGAGAAGAGGTATGCAGTTTTACAATTTCTTGCATCAGCAGGGAGGTAGACTGGATGCACCAACATATTTTTTTCCATTTTTAACTTCTATGAAAGTGAAAAATGTATACATTAGGGCCTACATTTTCAAAACTGTTCATGAACTGATGTTCCTCAGATTTTGGCCAGTCAACTTGAGACAAGTTAAGTGGGAGCAGCAGTTGCTCAGTGGCTCTGAAAATCAAGCCCTAAATGCATTGATTTGGCCATCCAAAAACTGAGGCACCAAAATTTGACCTACACCTATCAGTCCACCCCAATTTCTAGTGCCAATGCCCTATATGACATCAAAACATTATATTGGAACAGTTATTATCTCTTGGATTTATATGTTTTAGGCCACATACTGATCCTACTGAAGTCAGTAATCTGGCCTTTTATATTTTGGATTTACAGCTTTATTCCAGAGTTTGATAGAGTGTTTCTATATTGCTAATCGGGTGAATACTTTATAAGATGAAACTTACTGTTGTTTGTCACATCACTTAGCATTGTATACCTTAGGTATTATGGGACAACAATTTTACACAGCCTTGTGAGTGAATTGTGTAATTCAGATAGAAAGATAATTCCAGTAACACTGGTCTACAATTTTTGAGAAGTCGTCTGCTTCAGAGATAAAATGTGCTCTTTATTATGTATTTTGATGTGCTGAATTCAAATATGACAATTAAAACAACTGATTGGCTACTGTTTCTAAGATATTTAAGTTTTTACATTTTATGTCTATGTATATTGTGTAGATAGTAGAGTTTTAATCATAAATTGTAAACCTAGGTCTTTTCATGTGTTTCTGGTTGCTTTACATGATAATATGTCACCTGTCCTGTTTATGTAACACTTTAAAAATCAGCAAAAGGGTTATATAAATAAAATTTATTATGAAACAAAAGGCAAAAAACTATTATGTACATAGTTTAGTCCTATTCAGTGTCTACTCGGCGCTTCTTGGCTTGTCTCTTGTATTCATTAAATGGAGCATCTCTTGTCACTGTCCAGCAATAGTCTGAAAGCATTGATGGGCTCCATTTGTCCTGATAGCGTTTCTCCATTGTTGCAATGTCCTGGTAAAATCGCTCGCCGTGCTCATCGCTCACTGCTCCACAGTTCGGTGGAAAAAAATCTAGATGAGAGTGCAAAGAATGTATCTTTAGAGACATGTTGCAACCAAGGCTTTTGTATGCCTTGAGGAGGTTTTCCACCAACAACCTGTAGTTGTCTGCCTTGTTGTTTCCGAGAAAATTTATTGCCACTAACTGGAAGGCTTTCCATGCCGTCTTTTCCTTGCCACGCAGTGAATGGTCAAATGCATCATCTCGAAGAAGTTCACGAATCTGAGGACCAACAAAGACACCTTCCTTTATCTTAGCTTCACTTAACCTTGGAAATTTTCCCAGGAGGTACTTGAAAGCTGCTTGTGTTTTGTCAATGGCCTTGTCAAAGTTCTTCATCAGACCCAGCTTGATGTGTAAGGGTGGTAACAAAATCTTCCTTGATTCAACAAGTGGTGAATGCTGAACACTTTTCCTCCCAGGCTACAATGACTGTCGAAGTGGCCAATCTTTCTTGATGTAGTGGGAATCTCTTGCACGACTATCCCATTCGCAGAGAAAACAGCAGTACTTTGTGTATCCATTCTACAGACCAAGCAAGAGAGCAACAACCTTCAAATCACCACAAAGCTGCCACTGATGTTGGTCATAGTTTATGCACCTCAAAAGTTGTTTCATAGGTTTCCTTCATATGGACTGCATGACCAACTGGAATTGATGGCAAAACATTGCCATTATGCAGTAAAACAGCTTTAAGACTCGTCTTCGATGAATCAATGAACAGTCTCCACTCATCTGGATCGTGAACGATGTTGAGGGCTGCCATCATACCATCGATGTTGTTGCAGGCTACACAATCACCTTCCATGAAGAAGAATGGGACAAGATCCTTTTGACGGTCACGGAACATGGAAACCCTAACATCACCTGCCAGAAGATTCCACTGCTGTAGTCTGGAGCCCAACAGCTCTGCCTTACTCTTGGGTAGTTCCAAATCCCTGACAAGGTCATTCAGTTCACCTTGTGTTATGAGGTGTGGTTCAGAGGAGGAGGATGAGAGAAAATGTGGGTCCTGTGACATTGATGGTTCAGGACCAGCAGTTTCATCCTCTTCCTCTTCTTCGTCTGACTCAAGTGAGAATGATTCTGGTGCATCAGGAACCGGCAGTCCTTCTCCGTGGGGTACTGGGCGTATAGCTGATGGAATGTTTGGCTAATGCACAGTCCACTTTTTCTTCTTTGACACACCTTTCCCAACTGGAGGCACCATGCAGAAGTAACAATTGCTGGTATGATCTGTTGGCTCTCTCCAAATCATTGGCATTGCAAAAGGCATAGATTTCCTTTTCCTGTTCAACCACTGGCGAAGATTTGTTGCACAAATGTTGCAGCATATGTGTGGGGCCCACCTCTTGTCCTGATCTCCAATTTTGCAGCCAAAACAAAGGTAATAGGCTTTCTTAACCATAGTGGTTATACTGCACTTTTGTGATGCAAAAGTCACTTCACCACAAACCTAGCAGAAGTTATCTGCACTGTTCACACAAGTACGAGGCATCTCTGCTCACTTTGGCTAAACAGAAATGTGTCCCTTTGCAAAATCAAACACTGACAAATAAGAGAGCACGACACTGTATGATTTCTAGAGCTGATATAGGGCAATTTGTTCAGCAGAGTGATGTCAGCTTTGTTATGATTGCATCATCCATGACTTCTAGGAATAACATGATGCAATTCATATCATGTATGATGCAATACCAGCTTCAGATTGCATCTTTCATTGTTTTGCCTAAAAAGCAAGTACTGTCCAAACCCAGTCATAGATTTATTCATAGATCCAGTCAAAGATGTATTTTAGTCATTTCTGGTTGAAATTGAGATCCCTTCCCTTTATAACTCACTTATCCTCCGCCATTCCCAAATCAAGGGTCGTATATACTGACCCAATAGCATATCTTGAAAACTAGAGCCAATCAACAATTTTAAGCATCATTTTCGTTCTCAGTGACCCAGAATTAGTAAAGTTTGACTACATTTATTTCAGAAGCATTTTGGCTGTAGAGCAGTAATAGGCTTATACTAGAAGTGACAGACTGAAGTAGCAATTGTTATGGTGTTAACTTGTGATCAAACTGCATGCTGTATGTAAATTATTGTAGTGTCTTAAAAATTATGGGCAAAATCTTCAGCTGGTGTAAATAAGCGTAGCTCCATCTGCAAACCTAGCTTAACAAAAAAGCAGGTGAATGTTGTGATGAATAACACGTAGAAAAATATCAGTTCAACTTTTACTTCACAAAACAGGTCACGGGTTAAATAAGCTGTGCTGTTCACTCCTTGTTCATTAAAAAACGGCTAAGACAAGTCCAGAGCAAAAAGCCAGCACACCAAAGCACAGAACATAAGTGAGGCAGAATATTGTGTAAATCTGCTACCAAAGATCTTCACGTTGATATAGTACCCTGCATTTAGCTGACTTAGCGGTAGAACAACTGAAGGTTTATTTGGTTTGGGGTTTTTTTTAATGGAATATTGGATTTCACTTTGCACTTTTCTCCTTGCAGTTTGTTGGCTAAACAAGGCACACAGATGCCTATCCTTGGAAGACCAAGGATAGGATTGGCCTGTTACTCAATGAGGGGGGGGGGAGAAACAATAACAGAAAGTGTGGAAATGGCAAAAGTCCTAAATGATTTTTTTGTTTCAGTTTGTACCAAAAGGTTTAGTAGCATTTGGACATCTAACTTAACGAATGCAAGTGAAAATGAGGTAGGATCAGAGGTTAAAATAGGGAAAGAACAAGTTAAAAATTTTTAGACAAATTAGATGCTTTCAAGTCACTAGGGCCTGATGAAATACATCTTAGAATATTCAAGGAGCTGACTGAGGAGATATCTGAGCCATTAGCGATTATGTTTGAAAAGTCGTGGAAGACGGATGAGATTTCAGAGGAGTGGAAAAGGGCAAATATAGTGCCCATCTGTAAAAGGGGAGATTACAGACCAGTCAGTTTAACTTCAGTATCTGGAAAGATAATAGAGCAAATAATTAAGCAATCAATTTGCAGATACCTAGAAGATAAGGTGATTAGTCACAGTCAGCATGATTTGTCAATAACAAATCATGTTAAATCAACCTAATAGCTTTCTTTGCCAGTTTAACAAGGTTTGTGGATGGGGGAAAGTGGTAGCTATGGTATATCTTGACTTTAGTAAGGCTTTTGATACTGTCTCACATGACCTTCTCATAAACAAACTAGGGAAATACAACCTAGATGAAGCCACTATAAGGTGGGTGCATAACTGGTTAGAAAATCATTCCCAGAGAGTTCATAGTCAGCTGGAGAGCATATCAAGTGGGGTCCTGCAGGGATAGGTTCTGGGTCCGGTTCTGATCAATATCTTCATCAATGATTTAGATAATGGAATAGAGAGTATACTTATAACGTTTGCAGATGATACCAAGCTGGGAGAGGTTTCAAGTGCTTTGGAGAATAGGATTATAATTCAGAATGATCTGAACAAACTGGAGATATGGTCTGAAGTAAATAGGATGAAATTCAGTAAGGACAAATGCAAAGTACTCCACTTAGGAAGGAACAATCAATTGCACACATGGGAAATGACTGCCTAGGAAAGAATACTGAGGAAAGGGATCTGGGGGTCATAGTGGATCACAAGCTAAATATGAGTCAGCAGTGTAACACTGTTGCAAAAAAAAAAAGCAAACATCATTCTGGGATGTATTAAAAGGAGTGTTGTAAGCACAACACAAGAAGTAATTCTTCTGCTCTACTCCTCATTGATTAGGCCTCAATTGGAGTATTGTGTCCAGTTCAGGGTGCCACATTTCAGGATAGATGTGGACAAATTGGAAAAAGTCCAGAGAAGAGCAACAAAAATGATTAAAGCTCTAGAAAACAAGCTCTATGAAGGAAGATTGAAAAAATTTGGTTTGTTTAGTCTGGAGAGGAGAAGACTGAGCAGGGACATGATAACGTTTTTCAAGTACATAGAAGGTTGTTGCAAGGAGGATGGAGAAAATTGTTCCCCTTAACATCTCAGGATAGGACAAGAAGCAATGGACTTAAACTTCAGCAAGGGCAGTTTAGGTTGGACATTAGGAAAAACTCTCTAACTGTCAGAGTGGTTAAGCACTGGAATAAATTGCCTAGGGAGGTTGTGGCATCTCCATCATTGGAGCTCTTTAAGAGCAGGATAGACAAATACCTGTCAGGAATTGTCTAAATAATACTTAGTCCTGCCTTGAGTACAGAGGACTGGACAAGAAGACCTCGATGCAATCGATGCAGCAGGTGTCTAGTGAAGACCCGCTAAATCAACCACAAAGCGCTCTCCAGTCGACTCCGGTATTCCAGAGCCCCGAAAAGAGTAAGGGAAGTCGCTGGGAGAGCGTCTCCTGTTGACAGAGTACAGTGAAGACACTCGGATAAGTTGACCTAATATGTGAATAACATAGCTGGAGTAGCATAATTTAGGTTGATTTACCCCGGCAGTGAAGACAAGCCCTAAGGAAGACAGTCCATTGAATAATGAAACCATTGCATCATATTATTTGTATGGTTAGGTTTCTTAAAGGCAGGATTTGACCTTGTATTTTTTCCTTCTCCATCTTGCAGTCTGCCATAAGTTCTGACCTAATATGTATGGGGTCACTGGTTGATTTGTAGCTGTCATTTCAGTAATACTGACTGTTCCAAGCCTAATATCATTCTGAGTCTAATAATTCCTCTGAAATGGTCTCTGTTTGGATTGTAGTCCTCCAAAAACTTTCATAACTTTTAATATAACTGAGTTATTTCCACTCTGATGAAATTGAACTCAGTTGCTCAGCAGTACAGTTTGCTCTTACTAATAAATGGATCAGCTCCATCATGAAATGTCTTTGTTCTAATCCAGTGTTTGCCAAGTGTCTTCTTATAAGGGATTGGTGAACTGGTTCAAACAAAATATTAATCAGCTCAATCACCCCAAATTTAGACCTAGCTGAATTAGATTTTGAAACAATTGATTTAACTTTTTTGGTTTTGTTTGTAATTTTTTGCTTTCTTTTTTCATTTCCAGTTGTTAGTAGGATCTTATGCAGAAATACCACAAAAACCTATTCTTGTGGTATTAGTCTCCTCTCCAAAATTAGAAAGTACTGAAATCTCATG
Organism: Malaclemys terrapin pileata; assembly: GCF_027887155.1. Taxonomy (NCBI): domain Eukaryota; kingdom Metazoa; phylum Chordata; order Testudines; family Emydidae; genus Malaclemys; species Malaclemys terrapin. The sequence goes on from NC_071506.1 coordinate 248,971,627, forward strand.
AGAGATCTTGATTTTGTTGGATTTCCATTCCAAGTTTTCAGGCAAGGAAGCTCAGAAAAGACTGTAATGTACTAATTGCTATATGTGGATAATCCTGTAGCACTACCGTCTTCTGGTTGAAACCATTATTTGTGATTATAACCTCATGTAATAGCTGGCCTACAAAGTAACTTTAAGCCCTAATGCCATAGCAAGCAAATGGAGATTCTCCTAAACTTCAGTGGTAGAGGCCTGTGTTTTTAGAGCAAAAGATCATGAGTTGATGCATGTGTGCTGTTACTTGAACTGCAAGAATTGTATATGATCATGGAATATTATGGTATTAAACCTTGGGATGCGTTGTCTGGCCCTCCAAATCCTCACTAGTTCATAATAATGATGGTTGTTTTCACTTATTAAAAATGGGATACGCAGTGGGGGAAATGTGCAAAGCCAATTATTTTAACCAATATATGATTAGAGTAGGTTTCCAACTGCATTTCTCAAGATAACAAGTAGATGAATATATGTTAGGACTTGAATTAAACTTTAGGCTCAGCCTGTGTATGAGTCAGACCTGAGTAAGACCTGAGTCACAATTCTTTTCCAGACCCCTCTTTGCTCCCGAAAGGAAGTAATTCACTGTCCTGTAATTCAGCTATTTAATCCCCTCATCAAGTCAGGCTGAGAAAAGTGCAGTTTATGCCCCTACCTCATTCTAGCTCCACTCAGCTCAGCTGGTTCTGAATGGTAGAGAGGCTAGGTAGGAAGAGGTGGATTTTTCTCCTGAGGACAGATAGATATGTGGTGTGTTTCTGACCTGCTGAGGGGTCTGAGGAAGCTCAGAAGGTTTAGGAGGGAGTTGGGAGAGTCAATTAAAGGGTGTAGGAAAAGTGGTGTGTTAAAGGTGAGATTGAAGGGTGAAAATGTAAGATCAAGAGAGAACAGTAAAGGGGTGACTGAGAAAGAAACTGTTTTCTCCCACCCTGCCTTTTACTGCAAAGTGTCCCACTTCTTTAATCTGAAAGGTGTCAGAGGGAAGCAAGCATTCCTTTTAATTCCCTCATCTATTGTCAAGCTCCCTCATCCATTGCCAACATAGATCTCTGTGATCCCCTTGACCTCCGCTTTTTCACTTTGAAAATATGATTAGCTTGCAGGATAGAGGGGCAGGTTGCAGATATTCACCTCCAGTCCCACTACTTATTTGGGACCAGGTGCCAATGCCATAGAGTACACAAGCAGCTGTTTTTTTTATTTGTCGTTTACAGACGGGCCTGTGGATTAGCATTTCCTCTGGAGCATGTGAGAATATACTGCTCTGGCACAGGGCAGCTCTGTGAGATTTACAATAAATAGCTATGGTGAACAATTCCATAGTCTACCCTGGAACATAACTTTCGGTTCTGCGGTTAACCACCGCTGCCAATCCAAGATATTAGTACAATAAAAAGTTGCTTTAGTCTCTTTAGGAGAATAGTTGAAACTTGAAGTACGGTACTTAATAGCACTAAAGTTTATCCTCATTAGAATAAGGTTTAAAAAACAAAAGCACCTAGTTTTAAAGAGTTATGAGAAACTACAAATAAATAAACAACATCATGTGGTGACACATTAACAGTGCACAGAGATCACTGCACAACAACTTCAAGAAGTACTTTAATGAAAAACTGCTTGCTATTCAAAATCCACTTCTCTTTTTAAAGCTACAGGCTAGGCTTAACCCCTTTCCCTTCCTACCCAACTCCCCTAGGCCACAATAGTCCAGCCCCTCAAGGACAGTCACATGAGGGAGCAGAGTCAGACCTCCTGACCCCCAAGAAATAAGAGAATTCTTTTGGCTGCAGCCAGGGCAGCAGCGGGAGTAGGAGGGAAGTAGTCAGAGAGGGCTTTCCCATTTCTGGCCCACTTCTCAGAGCCTGAATTTAAGCCCCAGGGACCACTGAGGAGAGACCCGTGGGGTAGGAGCCTCAACCATCTCCTGAGACATGAAGCCAGACCTCCAGAAGGCCAGAGACCTTGCACCTTCACAGCCCTGAGTCCCTCCCTCTGGAATCTGGAGTATCATTTCAGCTGACAAAATGAAATGGCTGCTGACAGAGAGACCCAAAAAACCTTTAAAGTGAGACTAGGTGTTACTCTCTCAATGAGCCTGAGATGGGGTTATGAGTCAGAGGAGAATTTGGCATAACAGGGGAATTTAGGATTTTTAATCTTATTTTTTTTAGTGGTGTTAATTCACTGGCACATGTTTACTTGCAGGTAAATAGGGCCTTTCAAAACTTGAAAATAAGTTAGGGATAAGTTAAAAATGTAAAAGAGGAGGAACTAGCTATAATTAGTACTTAGAGATTGTTTATATCTATATCTTAAAAAGGAACTTTGGTATTACCAACTGCAAATGTGCAAACATCATAAATCAGACCCTGAAAAATCATGACATTGACTTTTTGCATTCTTTTTATTTAAATTCTGACTTTTGAATCTTTAGGATGTACTGGGGTCATGTTTTAAGCTTTTTTCTGCAGTTATAAGGGCTAGAAACTTGAAATTTTTTAAATGAAAGCTGAGATTCTCACATATTCACGACTCGGAGTTAGGGCTTTAAAAACAAACCAAATGTCATGAGTGGTAGAATCGCAAGAATTGGCAACACAGGAACTAACATGGCATATGCCTATTATTATCCTTACCATTTGTTTATATAATGTTTCTCCCTCCTTTCTACCCAATATGTGTCTTGTTATACTCTGAATTCTGTGAGGGAAGGAACCATTCTTTCTTCTAGGTGTACGGACCCTACAGCAATGGGGCCCTAATCCTGATTGTGGCTTTTAGGTACTGCCACAATATAAGTAACAAAGCTGCAAAAGTTGGAGAGCTGATAGATAAAAAGTCTACCTTGAAACAGTGGGCTGTAAAATCTGTAGAAACCAGTGCATCTCGGAGGACAAAGGTAGCATTTTTGGACAGAAAAAATTGACAATGTTATAATTCAATACCTCAGTTATGCCTTAGAGAACAGGAAAAACTTGTGTTCCAGATTCACTAGAACTGGTAGGAAAAAGTCTGTCTAGGAAAAAAAAAAAAAAAAAAGGAAATATCTTTTCAGGATGCAGTGTTTGTGTCAGAAGAGAAGCTGTCATACATTCCCATCAGTGCAGTCTCCTATATATGCCACTGAACTGACTAATTCAAATCATTTTTGTCACTGCTTTCCAGGATGCTTCTCAACTTTATATGCTAATAGGATCATTATGATTTTCTTTTCTTATCAAGAACGCAAAGTATTAGTTGCAATATTTTTGTCTCAGCACCCTAATGCTGTGAGAAGCATTGTGAAATGGTGTATCATTTGTTTGGTTATGACTGTTGGTTGTGGGAGAGAAGGGTGAGGCAAAGTTCCTACTTTACAGTTCTCTTTGTGTGCGTGTAGTAGTGGGCAACCATCCACCACAGCTCTGCAGTGATGACTTATGTTTTATATTTCAGAGAGATGAAAAACATCTGAGAAAAAATAGGTGAATGAAAAGACTTGACTCGTGAAATTTACACAACTTAAAAAGAAATAGGTTCTGATCCTGGGCCTCACTCAATTGGTGCACAAAGGCCCGAAACACTGTGGATCAAGCCTCCAGGAATCCTTGGGTGATCTAAAACCCCTGTTGTGGCTCCGTCTACCCTCTCCCAACTGGTGGCTTAGGGCCATGGCCAGAGGAAGGGAACAAGTGCAGGGGTTCCATATGCCCTGGAGATCCTTGGATGCCATTTCTAGCCCTAGGGCTCTTGCCAGGTGTTGCAGCTTAGAGTCACCTGAAGGGAGCTCCAATTTGCACCAGGGACTGGCCTATTGCAGAGTAATGCCAGGATCGGGGGAGAGCAATGGACACTTTTGGACTCCTGCTTCCTCACCTGCACCGAGTGTTCCTAGGCTGCAGCTGAGGATCTAGCTTATAGAGTGGAGAAGTGTTGCAGCTATTTGATAGGGTGCCACTTTATACTCAGGGAGTGTTGGGCACTTAGGAGGACAAGAAGGATTTAGTTATAGCAGAGTGCCATGAAGTAAACCATTCAAACCACCATTGAACTCTGGCAGACAATCAGCTTCCAGCCATGTGATTTGCTCAGTAAGTTTCAGGAATGTGGAGGCTAATATTTCATTCTTTTCGTACTGCCAGCTAATGTGGTCATTCCCAATGCTGAAGTTGCAGGGTTTAAACCCTGGTGATGCTGGAGGAGTTGTTACACTGTTCAGAATAAAATCTGGTTTTCCTTTTAAAAAACATAGGAAGTTGCCTACCAAAAACTATTTTAATGTTGTGACATTACAGTTGCAAGGTCAAGTACTCAGACATTAGGAAATGCCAGAGGTAACATTCCCAGTGTCGGAGGAAATAATAGCATGAAATTCTGTAATTAAAGATGTTCTCTTAATGCCTGTGCAAAAGAAGCCTCAATTATAGTTGCACAGGCATCCTTAAATCTGCTATTTCCTAATGATTGAGGGCTTGACTTTGCAATCTTAATGACATTCTTTTACTGTCAGGGATTTTTTTGTGTCATTATTTATATAGTGTCCAAATTGTCCTAGAGTCCAGTAAATATCTTACAATTTAAGCTATATTTCTGGAAATCGGAACGAGAATTCCCCTAACTGCTATGGAATTCATTTGTGGATATCAAAAGAGGACAACTACAATCAATGTGGGGACGTCATCATATTATTGTTTTACATGTGGAGTATGCCAACCACAGGTGCTGACTTTTGTTTGTGCCAGTGGTGCTTCTCTCCACTCCCTCCCCTCTGTGCAAGTGGCAGGCGAGGCCTCAGGGAGAAGAGGCTGAGCAAGGGTGGGGTCTTGGGGTGGAGCGTAGGCGGGGCCTTAGGGGGAAGTGGCCAAGTAGGAGCGGGGCCTCAGGGCAGAGTGGCAGGTGAGGCCTCAGGGGGAAGAAGTGGAGCAAGGCCTCAGGATGGAGCACAGGCAGAGCAGGGGGCAGGGCCCACAAAAGATTAATCTGGCCCTGGGGTGCTGAGCACCCCCTATTTTTTTTCGGTGGGTGCTTATGCCCCAGACCACTCACGGAGTTGGTGCCTATGATGCCAACAATTTATTGTACAGCCTTTACTGGGCAATGAATGCTTCAAATGCAATGTAAACCATTGTTTCCATATAATGGGAAAGTTTGACAATGCAGGGCTGCTGCTTTTCATTCCTGGAAGTGTACAACTGAAATATGAAAAAGAAAAGTTTTGAAAGAATACATTTCATAATTATTGATTCCCTCTGGTGCTACAGTTGTGCACCTGACTTGTAAAATGTTAAGAAGAGGCTGTGTTAGACATTATTGTGTAATGTTGTATCCAGTGGGAGTGGGAACAGATGAATTTATGATTGTCTGGGAATGACAAAAAATGATTTAGAATCTCCAGTCTGTACTGCAATCCACCTGGCAAGAGTCATGTCTTATGCTGGCAGGCTCAGGTTAAAGCAGGCCATTTCAACTGATAAGAAGACCAGACCAAGATTTAAAAAAAAAAAAGGGAAAAGAATTTTATCACAGATTTTTTTTTAACAAAGATGTGTGGCATAACACATACAATGAAACATAGTCATTGCTCAAGCCTTTTAAATGACTGTTTAATTTTATCAGGGCTTTGCAGATTCATTCATTTGAAAGATATTCAGAAGGTAAACAGCAATTGAAAGCAGATATGCAGACCGGCTTTGACTGGGATAAATGTCCATTTCCTATCACTATAGAACTGATAATGCAGTAGTGTCTAAATAATGCAGTGCTGCAAACTCTCTCTGATTATTGCACAGTAATAGACCAGTGTTTATTGAGGAACCCAATTTATTCATTTCAACAAACTCCAGTTTGTAAAATAAGATGCTTTCAATTCAGCTGCAGAACCAAAACAGCTTAAAAAAAGAGACTAAAGTCCAAAAAAGGTTATAGCATCCCAATGTGGAAATACTAAAACAGACATGAAAATATAATCAAGAGACAAGTAACACTAGAATTACAGATAAGAAAAAACACAGAGAGTAAATCATAATGAAATTAACATGACAATAGATTTTTTTGTTTTAAATCAAGAAGGAATGCAACAAGAGACCTTGGAGGCATAAAGGGGAATATGAATAAATAGACATAAAAACAAATACAAGCGAAACAGCAAAAGGAAGGTGATCATGGTAAAATCTAGCCAGTGTAAATATATTCAAGTATTTTATTAGATTTTTTTTTATTGATCTCTAATCCCCATCTGTTCTAGCAACAAAATTATCATTAAGCAGAAGCTTTCTTCTCTGGAGCCACCAGGTTTGTCTTAAAGCTACAGTGTTTGTACTTTCTGCAGTCAGGTGCAGCTTTGCAACCCAGTATTTCCTCTACAAATTTTCTCGCTTATTTTAACTGTATGTGAATTTGATGGCACTTGTCAAAGAGAAGGACATTTTTACTGTGATGGACTATGTACATACAATGGTCAGACACTGGGCAGGCTCCTAGCCGTAATTTGATCAATGCAGAGATTCATTTGTCATCTATTAGTCCATTTTCAGATTCCACATTCAATACCCTTACAAAAATTATAACTAAGAAATGAGGAGAGAAAGAAGGGGGAACACAAAGAGAGGGAAAACCTTGCAAAAGAGGTGGGAGGAGTGCAAACTGAGAAAAGGGAGTCAAACACTTTTTACACTATTGTAGCACGGCGACCTATCTTATACTAGTACAATCTTTTAACTCTACTCCTATCTACATTGCCAGAAGGACAGGAAACATTGGATGTAGTTTTAATTAGGTTGCCCTGAACCCCCTTTTTCTGTTCTTTTAAAGGATGCCCTCTTTAAATCCTTTACGAATCAATTGTATCGAATTGCTGTATCCATTCATATGGAGTTAACTGGAGTGGACATCTGCCACAAGTTTCCATAATGAGTTGTGACGTGATAGCCTAACCCCGACTTTCCTACCCCACCAGGTCCCTAACTTGCTGTGCGGCAGGTAACCCCCCCTTCCCCATACACCCTGCCTCAGCCATTCTGGCAGTGAGGGAAAATTCCTTTCCAGCCCCTCAAGAAAAGGAGTGACTAGTGTAATGGCCATCGCATATAATGAAGAAACCTAGTATTTTGACTACTTCCATGGCTGGGAGGAGGGTGTGCTGCTAGCCTGGTTCAGATTAAAGAGGGCTTTCCCTGAACTGCCCTGGGAATAAATATGCCCCTTTTCCCTTCTCGTCAGTTGGCAGGGAAGGAGGCAGCATCTCCTGCATGCCAATCTGGTCTGGCTGTAATGCTTCCTGCCTCTTTAGCTGTAACAGGTAATTCTTTCAGGGAGGGGCACCTTAAAGAGACACCATACTGCCTCCTACCAGTCTGCTGGACAAGCTCCATCCCTGCAGTTAAAAGAAGCAATTCACCTTCTACATCCAGCTGGACAAAGGGCTCCACCGCTTAAGTCACAGTGAGGACGTTCATATCTGCAACATTCCTGCTATTACACTCTAGAGTTTCTCTTAAGCAAAGGGTAACATATTGTCCTGCATTGAGAACATGACCTATGAAGGAAGGCTGAAAGAATTGAGTTTGTTTAGTTTGGAAAAGAGAAGACTGAGAGGGGACATGATAGCAGTTTTCAGGTATCTAAAAGGGTGTCATAAGGAGGAGGGAGAAAACTTGTTCACCTTAGCCTCTAAGGATAGATCAAGAAGTAATGGGCTTAAACGGCAGCAAGGGAGGTCTAGGTTGGACATTAGGAAAAAGTTCCTAACTGTCATGGTGGTTAAACACTGGAATAAATTGCCTAGGGAGGTTGTGGAATCTCCATCTCTGGAGATATTTAGGAGTAGGTGTCATAACTATAAAGGGAAGGGTAACAGCTGTCCTGTGTACAGTACTATAAAATCCCTCCTGGCCAGAGACTCCAAAATCCTTTTCCCTGTAAAGGGTTAAGAAGCTCAGGTAACCTGGCTGGCATCTGACCCAAAGGACCAATAAGGGGACAAGATACTTTCAAATCTTGGGGGGGGGGGAAGGTTTGTGTTTGTGCTCTTTGTTTTGGGAAGGTTCGCTCTTGGGACTGAGAGGGACCAGACATCAATCCAGGTTCTCCACATCTTTCTAAACAAGTCTCTCATATTTCAAACTTGTAAGTAAACAGCCAGGCAAGGCGTGTTAGTTTTACTTTGTTTTCTCAATTTGTAAATGTACCTTTTACTAGAGTGTTTATCTCTGTTTGCTGTACTTTGAACCTGAGGCTAGAGGGGGGTCCTCTGAGCTCTTTAAGTTTGATTACCCCGTAAAGTTATTTTCCATACTGATTTTACAGAGATGATTTTTACCTTTTTTCTTTAATTAAAAGTTTTCTTTTTAAGAACCTGATTGATTTTTTCCTTGTTTTTAGATCCAAGGGGGTTGGAACTGTATTCACCAGGAGTTGGTGGAAGGAAGGAGGGGGGATGGTTCATTTCTCCCTGCTTTAAGATCCAAGGGGTTTGGATCTGTATTCACCAGGGAATTGGTGAAGAGTTTCTCAAGGCTTCCCAGGGAAGGGAATCTACTTGGGAATGATGGCAGCGAACCAGATCTAAGCTGGTAGTTAAGCTTAGAAGTTTTCATGCAGGCCCCCACATTTGTACCCTAAAGTTCAGAGTGGGGAAGCAGCCTTGACAGTAGGTTAGATAAATGTCTATCAGGGATGGTCTAGACAGTATTTGGTCCTGCCATGCAGGCAGGGGACTGGACTCTATGAGCTCTCGAAGTCCCTTCCAGTCCTAGAATCTATGAATCTATGAATTGTGGCATGGTACTTTTGTAAAGAGCAAAAACGGTGGGCTAGGATGAACCATTGGATATTGGTATTCCCTTGTGACTTAAGCCACCCTTTGAACTCTGATCTCTAGTGGCGAATGGCCAGTGTGTTTAACCCGCTACACCACTTTCAGCCTCTCAGTTTCTTTTCAGTGGTGTTGCATTTTAATGTCAACACCAGTTTAGATAAAATGACAAGGCTTATTTGGTGGTTTGACCTCTAAATGTGATAGTGTTGAAATGTTCTTTTTGTCTAGAAATACTGCATCAAAAACAATCACTTTACAGAAAAAAATAAAACAAATATTTCTTCTGGAAAATAGATTTTGTAAGTTTTATTTTGTTTAATGGTTTAGCTGGCGAGGCAGTCATTTTCCTGTTTACTGAACCTAGCATAAACCTTTCTTTTCTTCAGTACCAGGAGTTATTTTCTGTAGTGTCTCATTATTGGCTTTTAGCCAGCAGTGTTATTTTATATGACAGTGAAAAATCACTAAAACTAGACACAAAAGAACCACTATTTAAGAAGGTGAGAAAATATAGCATTAAAATAATTGTACATGTTTGAAATGATAAATTTCAAGTCTGATAGTCTGCTATGGGAATGGTTCCATTTCATTTCTGTAGTCCTCACTGGGCCAAATTCTGCCATAATATTCAGTGTGTGCAACATATTTTAACTTGGAATCAAGGATTACTTAAACTAGCAGCTGTTTCTTTAACGAGCTAAGGAAATGTAACTTTCTCCTACATCCACATCACTCTGATTGTGTAATACTCCATGGAGAATGCTGTGCATACCAAAATGTACGAAGCCACCAAGGCAAATGATTAAACAAGCAATTTGCATATATGTCTATTCCTTTAGGAAGGGATAAGATATAAAGAAAAATATTCATACCGGGGGCATCATACAGGTTTAAATCAGGAGTAATTCCAATAAAGTCAATAGAGTTACTCCAGTTTAAAAGCAGTGTAACTGATCAGATTCAGGTCCAGTGTGTTCTAGCTGAAGATAGGCAGCTGATATTTTGAATTTGGTTCTGATTTGGAATGAAACTTTGAAATCCTCCATGAAAGGGAACGAAGCCTTAGCTCGAGGCAGTTTTCCTTGGAGGCTGCCCTGGAGCCACGGAAACTAGTAGCCTGGGTTGCCGAGGAGCTGTAATCTCAGGAGCCAGGACAAACAGGGCTTCCAGGTTCCTGGCTTCCCATCAGCCTGCCAGGTGAGCTGGTAAGGATCTGGGAATCTGGAAGCCTGGACTGCCAAATAGCCCATCAGGCTGGGTGGGTGAGCTGCCTGGGTTCCGTCAGAACATAATCAAAATGGAACCATCTGCAAAATGTTTCAATTTTGATGAACTGGCAAATTCCGACAAAAAGTTTCATCTCTATTTTTCCAACCAGCTCTATTTAAAACAAGACAACTCTTCGCCTTCTCCCCAGCAGTAAATGGTTCCTCCAGAATTGATGAGCAGTTACATCCAATTGTGCGAGCTCGCTCACATGCTTTCAGTCCAGAGCTTGTTTCATGTAGATGTTTAACAGCTGACATTAGTTCTTTAAATTTCTTCAAGGCCTCCTCATTCCACAAAATAAAAGGAAATCTAATTAGATATAATTATTGCAGGCAGATATAAACCTATTTGCAATATCTACATGCTTGTTAAATTGCAGCTGCAAGTTACAGGGAGCACTGAATTACCACCCTGCAAATGCACCATTGGTCCATCTGGCTCCACCAGGACTAAAATTCATGCTGTCAGGGAGCTGGAGAGCACCAGAATTCCTGAGTGGGTGCAGAGACATAAGGGGTCTGCATAGATGGGTCTGGCCTCCTTTGGTATCTGTGGGATTTGAAGGCTGGGTCTGCAACTCTTTCCATGCAATGTTAGCGCTCTCACCCCCAACACAGAGTCTCCTCCTCCCATGGATTTTACCACAGGAGAGGGCAACCTGGCCTCTAGCTGTTGTTCTGATCAGCAGACAGCATGGGTATATTCACAGTACTCATGTCTTCTGCTGTTGCAAATTATATTACATTAGCTAATGGATAATGGGTACCAGCATTTTGGAAAGGTATCGGAGAACTTGTGTTTGTTTCTTTCTTGATTAAATTAATTATATCAATGGGAGTGGACATGGGAAATTATGGTAGTGAGGGAGTGGGCTGCCTTTGTCCCGTACTCCTCTAACCATTGGCTGCCATGAAGCAATGAAGAGTTGCTGTCTTCAGCATGCTCACAAGCTTATAGTGAAGATGGTAGTGTAGCATTTAATGGTAAGGCAGTTTAAACGCCACTCACTGTGACTCTGCAGAGAGAAAGCATATGTCAGCAATGCATTGGAAGGACTTTCACGTTTCACCCTATATTTTCCCCACTTTACCGGACAACAGGAATTTATGTTTAATATTGGTCCAGACTATGCCCAATTGTCTGATGGATGCCCAGGGGGAAAGAGGGCTGGGAGTGCAAGGAACCCTCTTATATCCCTACACAGCCACTGGACATAACTAAAGTCTCTGTATTTCACAGAGAACAAAACTGTTTCTTTCATTTACACCTTGGCTCCACCACTAGCCGGTGCCCAGGCGGGAGTATGTTGAATGGCATGAATGGATATAACACCCCTCCTGCACGCTGTTGGCACTACATTATAATCACCATATACCCATGTTACAAATGTAGCAATAGGGAATTTGTGATCACGAAGCAGTCACGAGATTAGTGCAGTGTGACAGTTTAGGAGGCAGGTGTATCTCAAGCGTATACAACAACCAAAATAAAAAATCATTGTCAGTCCAAAAATGTCAATAAAAAAATTAAAAATTTAAATCTTAGTTTAAATATATATCCTCGGTATATATTTGTATAGATTGAAATAAACAAACAAATGGAATTATTCTGTCTGCATTTCTATTATCACAAAAAGTTCCTGGCAGTGATTAGTAATTTAATCTGCCTTTTAAATTACTTTATTGAAATTTTATCTGGCATTTGAGAGGTTAACTTTCACGTGAGGAGGGTAAGTTTAATACTTTTAGCTGAAGCATTTATTTGTGATTAAAAGTAGTTTTGCCATTTTTCAAATCCCACACTAAACAGGAGAGCCCTTGAATGAAGTATTGCCAATAAAATGGATTGACAAAGGATTGCCGGATTCTAAAATAGAACTGCAGAACACTGTTTGACATCCATGCAGCTTCCTCATTATGGAACATTAGTAACTATTGCTGTAGGGAAAACAGCAGCTTTCAGCATTCAGTTATTCAAATACATCAAGCCCTTCATTGAAAATACAGCTCACTGAGTGTTTTTCCTGCTCAGCTAATGAGGAGCTCTTCTCACCTCTACATTTGAAGGTCACGGGCCTGATTCTCCTCTGTCTTGCACTGGTGGTTTACTCCTGTGCAAGGGTGGTGTATAATGCGATTACATCAGAGAGGTAGCATTTTACATCCACTTTGCACAAGTGGAAATGACTGCACAAGTAGAGAATCAGACCCAAGCTGGAGATATTCAAATCAAATTGAAGGCATTGGAAATAAGCATTTGCATTAGTTCTCATTGTTTTGAGTTTTACATGTACATTCCTTAATGTAATATAAAGTTCTGTAGCCTGAGATGCAGCAGTGTCTCATCCAGACATGTTCCTGGTAAATTAGACCTGCCCTGTATGAACACATAAAAGGAAAAAATCTTGCCTGTTCCTTATTTCCTGAGTTAAATGATCCATGACCACAGGCCCAGGTGCAGAAAAATAGGTAGTGCTATAGTTCATTCCACAGCATTACCAGTATAGGTATTAGGGAGTAATGAGTTGGAAATCCTAGGGGCAAAATTGGAAGAGTTAAAACCGTCCCACTCCAGGGTGACTCTCCCATCTGAACTTGCTAACAGCGGAAGACATTTTATCAGGCAGGATAGATTAGGATTGTGTACTGGGATGGAAGGATTCTAAATGCTGGTTTATCTGTGTTTCTCTCTCTTCCTCTTCCTGTTTTCACTATGAGGATGCCCCTTGCCTGGATGGATAGGAATGGTTATCTCCCTAGTTCAGGTAGGAGCTGGATGGCTTTTAGAAATCTAGGACTTCTTTGAAATGTGCAACTGCTAATTAGTCAGCAAGAAATTAGTCCAAGCAAATTAATTCTACACTCTTAATGTGGAACTTCAGAGCTTTATGGCTCAAGGAATTTATTCAGTGACTTCTATAATTGCCTGTCTTCAAAATAAAATGAATAGCTCCAGGCTAAGAGAGGCTTTTTTAAGGAATTCCTTCAAAACTCCGGCAGCCCTGCTGGTGGAGAGTTAACATATTGCCCGGAGAGAATATCTGACCTCCGTCCTGGAGGGTCTCTCCTTCACATCATAATTTGTGTATCCCCAATTGCCCAAATCTTAAGAGGAAACTAATAGTGACTTTGACGGAAGCAACTCATCTGCCTTTCAACTGAAAGTAATGTGCTGTGAGTACAGTGTAATCACAGCAGTGGGAAGGGTAATTAAGAGTGTTCTCCTTCATTAACTTGACTTCAAGTGACCTGACTCTTGGGTTTATACCACAAGCTGCAGATATTCCTACCTGGAGCTGTTGGAGCAATTAAAGTTCAGTTCAAGACAGTAAGACACCAAGATTATATCTCTCTATATAATGAAGGCTAAGAAATCTGCCTTCATTTCCTTATATAGCTGCCTGATATTATGATTACTATTATTTATTATTTGCATTATTCCAATAATGCCCAAAGGCCTCAGTCCGGATTGGGCCTTATTTTGTAATTTGCCCTACAAACACACATGGAAACATATTCCCTGCCCTGATAGAGTTTAGTCTAATTTAGAGTTTACAGTCTAATTTGCTATTGAATCAGGAGGTTGTCTTGCACATCTTTTCTGGAGATTTTTTTTTTTACTTACAAAACAGGTCCAAGAGAGACTATGAGGTTGATTTTTCTGCTGCCTTCCACCTCTGCTAGTCATATATACTTGTGCAGAGGGCAAAGTGAGTGTAAATCACCACCAGATCAGAATGATGACATTTTACACCCATTTTGCAAAGATGTAAGTGATTATGCAAGGCACAAGGCAATGGAAAATCAAGTCCATAGAGGTGTACACACAAATCTCTCTCTCCTTTCAGTTGTATGGGTTTGGTTGGTTCTGTTTAGTTCGTTTTCCTGTTTTGTTTTGTTTTGTTTTGTTTTAGTACAGAGTTCCTGTGTGAAGGCCTGGTCAAAGAAATAGGGTTTGTCTTTGGTTCTGCTGATGGTCTTAGGATCATCTTGGTCTCTTTCAGGAGTGAGCTCCAGGTTTATGAATTAGTTTCAGAGAAAGTTCGGTCTCCTGCATGCATGAATTTCATTCTTAGGGTCAACAATTCTGTGTTCTACTGAACATTGCTGTTGTGCTAATCATGCAGCGTGAAGCTGAAAATTGGAGATGTCTGGGAGAATAGGACCAAGTCCTCGTGTTTGACCTGAAATTCCCTGGGAGCCAGTGAAACACCTTGGAGTCATACTCTCTACAGCCTGTGTTGTTGAGTGGTCAGGCTGTCGTATTCTTGATCAATTTTAACTTTTACAAGATCAGCAATTTCATACCTAGGAATGGAGAATCACAGTAACCAAACCAAGAGCCATGAATGCCTAGATCATTGTGCCTAAATCTGAATCTGTCAGGAAGGGGTGTGGTCTTCTTGCCACCAGTGATGGAAAAGGGTAATGGCAATGGCTATTTGGGTATTCAGAAACAGTGAGAAATCCAGTTGTACGCCAAGGTTGAAGTTTGCCTTAACAATCTGAGGGCAATGTTATAGAGCTGACAAGTTAGTCAAATACTTCCCTCTCCCCACCAGTGCCACCTCAACCAGATCTCAGGTAGCCATTGGATATTGAGAGATTTCTTTGCATCTGATATGAAAGTGATGTAATGCAGGATGTCATCTGTGTATTGCTGACAAATAGTAGTGTCATTTTGCTGAATCTCAGTTATCCAAACCTCCTTGTTATCCTGAATAAGGTCATGCTCGTTTGATTTATTGATTTTGAAAATTCTCTCAATTATATCAGGATTCCCAATGTTCCCCACTCCATTGGGATAATTGAGATTTCACTGTATGGCTTGTACTGAAATATTGTTTGCAATTGTTTTTAATTCATGGACTGGCTATGTTTAACATCTTTCTTTAATCATTAAGGACCTGGCTATGTTTAACATCTTTCTTTAATCATTAAGGACCAGATCCTTCCATTCAAATTGGAGAGTACATTCTCCACAAATGGTCTTACTAAAGTCAGGAGTGCATATGTGGTATAAGGTGCTATTCAACATGAGTAAGAGGATCAGAATCTGGCCCTACAAGAATGTAGGCAAACTTTTGTGAAGACGTTTTGTACACCTTCCTTCAGAAAAGAGTTTGGCTTCAGTAAAAGCTGCATTCAGCATCCACATATGCTGGGTTGGGTTTTGATTGAAAAGAAAAGCCCACCCCATTTTATTTCCAGGTTTGGTGAAATCTGCAGGCATCTCAGCTGGATGGAGAAAATAACATTTGCAACTTCTTGTTTGGGAAGATGCCAATTTGTAATTAATGAAGGGCCAAACCTCAGAAGGATTTGGTTGAATCTCCAGATTACAAACATGGCTTGTCTGATGGATTTACATTCTATTCCAGTGGCTGATACTACACTAAATTTCCCCTACCAACGGATAAAAGGGAAAAAATAAATAAAATGGTGAAGCCAAGGCTGTAAGTCTTGATTAGTAGGTTAACTCCCTTTATACTCTTCTCTTGTTTCACAAAACTTCTTTCCATTATCAGCAGTGATTTTATATTTATTTCCAGATTACTGATGAAAATGTTCAATAGCTTCAGTCTAGTACTATACTATACTATGTGGAATCCCATGAGAAACACCCCCATTCAATGATGATTCACCATAGCAACTACTTTTGGAGATCTGTCACTTAGCCAGTTCTTAATCCACTTAATATATATAGCCAAATGCAAAGATATACCCCTAGGAACAAGGAAGGCAAGGCCATTCCTACAGAACAGGGTACTGTATACCAGAAAGCAATGACTCTGAAGAGGATTTAGGGGTTATAGTGGACAAGCATCTCAACATGCTGGGACAGAAAGGCCTAATGTGATCCTTGGATGTGTAAACAGGAGGCTAGGGAGGCAAATTTCCCTCTGTATACAGCATTGGTGAGACCAATACTGCCCTACTGTATCCAGTATTGCTGTCCACATTTTTAAAAGAATGTTGAAAAATATGAGGGGTGCACAAAAGAACAAAAAAAAAAGACGCAAGGCTGGAGAAAATATGGTACGTTGAACGCTGCAAAGAGCTCAAACTGTTTAGCTTATCAAAAAGAAGACTGAGATTTGATTGCAGTGTATAAGTACTTTTATAGGGAGAAAACACTGAATGCCAAAAAGGCTCTTTAATCTAGTAAAACAGCATAACAAGAACCAGTGACTGGAAGCTGAAACCAGACAAATTCAAATTAGAAATAAGGTACAATTTTTAACAGTGAGGGTGATTGATGCTTGAAACAAACTACAAAGTAGTGAACTCTCCATCTGTTGATTTTTTTCAGATCAAGACTGGATATCTTTCTGGAAGATATGCTCCAGTCAAACACAAGTTGGGCTCAATACAGGGGTAACTGGGTGAAATGTAATGGCCTGTAATATGTAGGAGGTCAGACTAAATGACTTAATGGTCCTTTCTGGCCTTAAACTACATGAATCTCTGAAATCTCTCTTTCTTCCCCCTAGCCCCTTTATATAGAAACAAAAAGAGATGTCATCATATAATAAAGACTGTATCATAATGCACAGGCACAAAGGGGCCAATTTAAGGTTGTACAAGCAACCTTAATTCTGGGATTTCCTACCTTTGAATGCTTGACTTTCCAACCTTAATAATGTTCTTTTAATATTGTTTGTACATGTGTAATTCCCCCAAATATATAGATTTGCCTATCCTTATTTTAAAACTCGATGTAACAGTCTGTGCGTGGTTTATTGGCTCTAAATTAAAATATTAAAACAAAATGGTAATGGAGAGAAGGAGCTAAGCATCTGTAAAAGGCAAGAGGCCATCATAATTACCAGGATGCTAGACCATCCTAGATATTGGGATTATAGACATGCTTCTGGATTTATGTATTTATAGGTCAATGAAATCGTTGCACTAAGCTGATTCTCTCTGCCACTCAATTGCATTCATATATGGTGAGATTGAGAGTGTGCTCTGTGGATTCCACAATTGAACCTCTAGCCACTTAAAATGAAGAGATCAGCAACTTTACAGTCATTTGAAAGGGTTATAGTGGCTGGTTTATTTTGGTTAGTTGGTTTTTCAGTGGAAATTTGGTTAAGGATTGTATTTTGAAAAGAAGAATAAAATAACAAATGATTAGATAGCAATAAAGAAAAAGAAATACAGATTCTTTCTCTCCCTTCCCTGCTTCCATGCCTTCATCTCCATGGGGGAACTGGACTCTCTACTCAGAAATATTTCTTATTCGCACTGGAGCCAAAGAAAACAGGAATAACAGGGGAATGAGTCACACTGGTCAAGTATTGGTATAGAACAATGCTGTTTGGTGATGGACAGTGATGACAGAGCAGCTAACTGTGGGGGCTGCTTATGATCCTTTCTGGTTTGTTTTTTGTATTTATAATTTGCCTTTTCAGTCCATAAATGTTGATCCTGCAGCTTATGCATTCTGGACACAGCTATAAATGCCCAAGAGCATTTGGATTACCTGAACTGTACTTTCCAGTGCTTTCTGTCATCCTTCAGTATGTTCCCTACATTCTCAGCTTGAAAGCATTCCCAGGTCCTCCTTTCTCACAAATTTCTTTTTTTTTTATCTTATTCCCAGATGTGGAAAAGAATGGCAAGGAAATCGTTGCCACATCAAGGTTAATCCTCCCCCAACTTCAGTTTCCATTCTCCTTCAAAATGGTAGGTCAGGTGAAAAGACATTAACAGCATTCAAGCCATTCTTTTAGTGTTTCCCTGTGCTTATTTCTCTTTCATTGGTCTGACTTTGCAGATATTTGGACTGGCTTGGGTATTGTATTAGCTTTCCTACTGATCAAAATCACAGTCGCTGTGTTGTATTTCCTTTGGAAGAAGAAAGTGCCAAGAACGTAAGTGAAGCCTTTTATTGTGTGCAAAAGCAGACAAAAATGTGCCACAAAGCAACGGCTGACTGCCCAGTTTCTGAGGTTTCAGCTTTTAAATCTCCTCTCAGTCTGTTTGCCTTAAATATGCAGCTATAAACATAAAACTTAGCTTTGCACAACAAGCCGACCTTAGTGGACCTCAAACTGGAAACAGTGAAATGCATCTTGATTGCTCAGAGTACCTTAAATGCAACATTGTGTGGTTATCACTGAATTACAGAGCCCCAGGAGCTGTAACGCCCATCTTTCTTTACTTGATGTTTAAATGGGAGGACGTAGGAGACATCTGTGGTTTCTCAAAACTTCTAAGGCTAAATTCAATTCTCAGATGCACACCTCCAACTCCCCTGGGAACCAGCAGGCACTGTGTGTACTTCAGAGAGCAGAGTTTTGCCCTAAATGCTTTCTAAAATATTTGCAAAACATTGAAGAACTTTTGTTTCCAAAGCATCCCCCTCTATGTGAAAATTAGTCTGCATGGAATAGAAACATTTAACAATAAAACGATAAAAAGGATTAGTTCAGAAAGACTGAATAGACAAATAAGAATCCAAACAAAATTTGTGGAAATACTAAGCTGTGTGCTTTCTTCTCTTTCACCATTCACGCTTTTACCACTTCCCCGATTCTCTTCTTCCCCATCCATGCCCACACTCATATAGATTGTGAGGTCGTCAGAGCTGGGGCCCTATCTATCATGTGCCTCATGTGCTGTTGGCTGTGCAAATAAAAGCAGTCTCTCTGTTGACATGCCAAAATATAAAATGACTCCACCATAATTATCAAAGGAGAAAGAAAAAGCATTGCAAGAATAGCTGGAATAAAGAAGTGCTGTTTCTATAATGCTGCTACATAGGTTCTCTTTAACCAGTCATTCATTTTCTCATAATCTTTGAAAAATACCCCTCAGACTCACAGATCACTGACAGGTCTCTTGGGGTTACCTTAGCAACACTCTCTGCCTTTTCTGTTCCTCTTCTCTCAACCCTTCTTTCCATTCCTACAGTCCAGTCTCTCCTTCTCTCTCTCTCTTTTTGCATTTTCTGGATTTCTTGTTCTCTCTCTCTCTCTCTCTCTCTCTCTCTTTCTACTGCTAGTTGCCTATCCTCTCTATGGTGTCAATTCTCCTCATCTTTCTTTCTCTCTGCCCATCTCCCCCCTGATTTTCATCCTCTTTAATGCCAGTTCCTCCCCACACACACACACACTAGCTACCAGGGTCTCTCTTTATTGTCAACTCCTATTGCTCTTCTGCTTTGTCCACATCATTTTTGTATTGTTAGACTCCCCTCACCCTCAGTTTCTCTTCTCCAGGCTTCATCTTCCAAAGCCACCTCATCTCCTTCATGCTCCTACTTTACTGCAGACATTTTTCTCTTCACGGCTGCCCCTCTCTCCCAACATCATTGCTAAACAGTGCAAATCTATGGACTGAGGCTATTGCTGAGGAGACCCCACTAATCAACATTCCACCATAACTAGCAAACAGCTTGGTCTTCTGGACACAGCAGTGAGCTATGAATTAAGAACATTTTTGTTCTAATCCTGGCTTTGCTACTAACTTGCTGTGCGGCCTCACCTAACTACTCTGTGTCTCTTTCCTCCTCTAAAGTGTGAATAATCAAATTTTGTTATCTTACTTCATTGGGTAGAAGGCTTAATTCATTCCAGTTTGTACAGCCCTCTGAGGTTCTTAGATAGAAGGCACTATAGAAATGTGAGATGAATAGTGCTATCCTCAGTGTCACATAAAGCTGACTGAAATTTTTAAACTTTCTATGAAAATTTGTGCAAAAATGTTTTGGTATTTTTCCCAAAACATTTTTACTGTTAATTTGACTGGCTGTAGTGTAAAGTATTATTTATTGCTATGCTACTTCTCTTCCTTCCTAAACTTTTCCTTCTACCTGCTTAAGGTTACTGAACTGTCACCCACTTGTCTTCCAGCTTCCCAGCCAGGATTTAAGGAACAGGATTCTCCCCCCCCCATACCATTTTAATTAAATAAGCTGACAAAAGATGCCAGAATGACAGCTCTAGAATCTTCCTTTTTCTACACAAGTCGAGGTACCATCGTGAAACGACAACAGCAGACAAGCAGGCAGTCTTTTTGTTCTGTGTTTGTACAGAACCAAGCACAATGCAATTCTGGGGTTCCTAAGCTCTATGGTAATAACAAATAATAATAATAGTAATAAGTGCAGGATTCCCCACACTACCCTCTGCATGTGTCTCAACTGTGACCTGGAGGGAATCACATTTGGGGATGAAAAGTCAGATAGTTCAATATCCATGGCCTAATTAGTCCTTGATCTGTCTGCTGTGATTTCCAAAAAGGTAGCTTGTGATGGTGGAGGCTTTTCTGATTCAGAGTAGTATCTATTAGGAATTAGACCGAGATTACCAACTCACTTCACATACAGCACCAAACCACCATTAGACAGCAATTGTTTTAGGTCACTATTAACGTTCAGCTGATTTGGACCAAAAGTCCAGATGCACAGGTCACTGTAGCCATGAGATCATGAGGACGTTGTTTCAAACTTCATCCAGGCAGCAACTCAGTATTCTTAAATGCATGTTCAGCACCTAGCACATTTTGGTAAATAATAATCCTCATTAACTTACTACTATGTTTATGCAGATCATTCCTAATTGCTTTCTTAAAAATCAAAAGCAACTCTAGGAAAAAGTGGTTAGTATTGTAACACTGAAGTCTGAGAATAAGTCTTTGAATGATAAGTGACTTGTGCATGTATAAGCGTGTAAAATGCACAATGTGACAGCACCACGCAGAGACCTGAGATGTTACTCCTGCTTTTAAAGAAGAGGATTTGATGCAGCAGAGGCATTTGAGTGACTGAAGGATTAACTACACCTGATACTTTACCACAGCTTGGTTTCACTACAAAGAGATGTGTCCACTTTGCACCTTTCATGGAGTGATGTGATTTTGCACTGGGTGTTAGGCACGGGGGAAGTGTAGTGCTCTAACAGAAGAATCCTTCATTCTTTATTCAGAATGAGTTTGGCCTAAGTGAGTAGTGCACAGTTGGGTCCCTGTTTGTATAATAGCTATTAGATTAAAGGTGTTCAGGCTCTCCTACCATTATGGGGCTGCATATTCAGACATTTGCAGCTGCTCCTCCTCAGACACCCCCATAAGCTTTTGTGTTTGTTCCCATAGCACTTTAAAGGAAACAGTGGAGCTATCAGTACCTCAAAGGAACTAGCACAGGACTGTGCACAGTGGTGTGTGGCACAGTTTTAGCATCTGATGGAGACTCGCTGCAAGTAATGCAGCATATCTTTTTCATCAAAAAAGCAGCTACAGGGAACAGGAGCAGGCCTATTACCCTTAGACAGCTGCTAGATTAAGGGTTATGGCTCACATGATGAGATCTGTTGGATTAAATTGTGTCTTTCGTCTCCTAATGGACAAAAGCAGCCAGCCCCGTGGCTTGACAGCTGTGTATATCACTACCACAATGACATTCCAATATGGCAGTGACTACAAGGCTCTCAATTAGGGTTGTGGGCAGCTTTTGTAGAGAGAGAAACCCCAAACCTGGAGGAAACCTGACAAATTCCCACATTCCTGCTTGTGATCCACAAGTGAGGTGCTCAGGCTCAGTGCAATGCTGCCAGCCATGATCCTTTCTCCGTGGCAGATGCCCTTCCTGACTGAATGGAAGCAAGGTGCTAAGATGGCTTCCAGTTCATTGCAGTTGTCAACCCAACCTTGATTTTTTCCCTTCCAGGATAAATGTTAAACAATTACAAGAAAATCCTTTTCAAGCTGCTCAGCTGTGTTTATTTGCTGCTGTCTACTGTAATGCCAATGTCCCTAGGTCTTCTGATTCTTTTTATTATCCACCCTTTGCCTGGTCCACCAGAGACAGTGTTAGTGTACCTTGGGAGATGATGTTCCTGTCAGTCCCAGTGAGCACAGAACTCCAGACCTCCTGGGATTTGTCAGCAGCATCACTAGTAGGCAGGGATCAGAGAGTAAACAGACTCAGAAACTCTGGGGAAATGGGTTAGAGGAGATAGTGGCAGGAGATGGAGGCTGTTCTTTTGGACAGGAGAAGAGAGGAGGTATGGTCTTCTGGTCAAAGCACAAGACTGAGAATCAACAGGCATGTAGCTCTTCTCCATAAGCTCTTTTATCAGCCTATGAAAGCACTCCAAATGCCACCTTTGTTTGTATAGGAGCTATTTCCACCACCACTGTATTTTCCTGGAGAGGACATTCTATGCCATAGTAAGAAGATCTTGGTTTATTCTTGCCTTTTTTCAGAAATTATATTTCTGATGGCTATTACACATAGGACAGAGAATACAAGGTAACTGGAGGAGAGAAAACCAGGAGATCACTCAGTCTTTGAGTTGAGCATGACCAAGATGAGAGATGCAAAGGCCTTTTAAAAAAAAAATACAAAGTAGCAAAAAATAACTGAGAAGAAAATGAAGTACAGAACTAGGCAGCCAAGACAGTATATTAACAGCCTAATCAAGCAAGAAACCCAGAGATACAGTAATTCTAAACCAATCACCATAACTGTCTTTTGAGTCTACCCAGATTGCACCCTGACATACATTTCCTCTGCAGAATGGAATGACTACACTATATTGTTCAAGCCTAAATTGTGTGTAAAAAGCTTTGTAAATATTTTAGGAACTAAGACCTTTTGTTAGATTTACAGTCTGAAACATCTATAAAGTATGTGTTCAAGAGATTAGTGTAATTAGAATTGACTCATCTGTCCTTTAGCTGTTTGTTTTTTTGTTTTTCTTTTTTGTTATGAGTGTGGTAAAATTCAATTGAGGGCACACTCTTCTTATAACATAGACTGCATAGCATTGTATGTTGTGTTCTGGCTAAAACTGACAGTGTTTGGTTTTACAGTCAAGATTGAGTTACAGAATTCTGAATTGTCACATCAAAACCAATTAAATCCAGATACATTGATTTTTCCATTAAAAGAGCATGATGCAACTCAACGATCTCTTTAAACACTGACAAGTGTTTTTGTGATCAATTTAACTTTCTCCCATCTCTGATAAGTGTGTGATGCTATTTGTGGTGAGTGGAATCTGTACAAAAGCAACAGCTGCTGCTCCGTCATGGAAATGAGTTTAGCAAAAGTATCACCCATGTGATCTGGTCTGCAACCCAAGATGATTAATTCTTTCCTTTCCTTTTTGTGGTAGTTCTGGTTATGTTAGAAAACGCAATTCTATCTGAGCTGTTTCAACCATACATTTGGTTTCGTTTGTTTATCCTAAAAATCCAACCACTTTGCATTTTTTTCCCCTAATTGATCCCTTCTTTTTCCAGTTTTGTTAATCTGAGATTTATTGGCTTTTCACATGCAAAGTATTCTACGTGGCTGCGTTTTATAAGCTTGACCTATGGACTGATTATTTTGGACTATGATATTTGTGAGTGATAAGTTGTTTTCACCTTTACTGTTGCGGGCTGACACAAGATATGTAACTTAATTCCCATTGTGAGACCTTGTGACGGACATCTAGCTCATGGCTGCAGCAATGAGCTATCGTTTCCAACAAGAGTAATGTCAAGGAACAGCAAGCATTGCAGGAATTAGATTAACTCAAGTCACTGCTATATATGTAGTAAAATTGACTGCTCAAGAAGTTTAAAATTAGGGTGTAAATTGGTGACCAGCTGTCATCAGGAAGAATTTTCATCTTCTGTGTAATACTGAAGTTCTATGCCTCTCTCTGCAGCATCCACATTAATAACAGGATGCGGGAGTGAATGAACGGCTCTCTGTTCTAGCATGACAATCTTTATATTCCTAATTAGCCAAAGGTATAATACACCATGTTCACATTCAGGGATATGGGTCCAAATTTGGAAAGTAACATCAGTTTGGCATCCATTTTTGCCAGCACAACTTTTTGCAAGCAAGCATCTTGTAATACATTGATGGATTCAAGCACCTGCACACACAGGTGACAGGTTTTACAAATGAAAATCCATTCTGTCCACTTTTAAATAATCTCAAAATAAACTGATGTTTTTTTTTTTTTAAGTATAACTACAGGTTGTTTACTGGGAAGGTGATTTTAAAAATCCATTCATTTCAATATTACAAGTTGTCAGCTAAGACTATGGGCAAGATTTGTTTTTTAATCAATGGGAGTTAGGCGCCTAAATCCCTTTAAAAATCTGGCCGTACGTAATTACTTATGAGCAATTTGTTACACTAAGGAATACTGACTGGATCACTAGAGTTTTAGCAGCAAAACAATTATACAAAGAAAGTGATTTCATCCCACATACTGCTCCCAATATAACACTGTTATAACTTTTAATAAGGCACATGCAATGTTATGTTCTTGTGATATTTACTTACCCTGCCTATTAGCTTTGTTGTTTGAATGTCTGGCAACAGTACTCCAGTCCGATTTCACCATACCTCAAAAACATCATAAGCGGTTTGATTAGAAAGCTGAAAATCTGCTTGTTTATGGATAAAAGACTGATTAATAATTGGGACTTACCAAGGGTGAGCGAGCTGTAGGGGCCTGTTTGGCTATCATGTCCTGCTGAAAAGCAAGACATATAATTCCAACTAGAAGTCAGAGAGTAAAAGGAGTGAGGGCAACTTGCAAAAGCAGGTTCTTTCAGAACAAACCAGAACTTTGCTCCTGCCCATATCTCCTTTATGCCCCTTCCTGTCTTCCTCTCCCCATAACTCTGTTATGCTCTCCACTCCCAAAAATTCTCTCTGTCTCTTTCAACCCTTCCTGACTTTGTGTCTTCTTGCAAGTTACCCCCTTATTCTTGGAACAGCATCCTAATTAAAGTACATCAGGCTCTCCTCCATTAAAATAATCTAAGACCACATGCCACTCTCTTCCTTACTGCACTGTAGTGTGATGTCTTTGGGGCGGGCCTGCTTGTGCCATTAAAGTGTAAGCTTTTGAAGGACATATCTACACTTACCGGGGATTGACGCTGCTGCAATCGATGCAGGAGGGGTCGATTTAATGGGTCTAGTGAAGACCAGCTAAATCAACTGCAGAGCGTTCTCCAGTCAACTCTGGTACTCCACTGTAACAAGAGGAGTAAAGTAAGTCAGTGGGAGAGCATCTCCCGTTGACACAGCACAGTGTAGACACCACAGTAAGTCAACCTGAGCTACGTCAACTCCAGCTACATTATTCACTTAGCTGGAGTAGCGTAACTTAGGTCAACTTACCCAGATAGTGTAGACAAGGCCTGAGTCCATAATTTACCTGTTTGGCCAAGTTTTACCTATTGTATAGCTCCAAATATCCTTACACAACACTTTGTAAATCATGCTGTATAAGTCCTTGGATGTGCAATAGTATATTCATTTTTAGCAGAAGCAAGTTAAACAATTCTATTTTTACTGTCTTTTCAAAAACTGCTAGTTCACAGACACAGAACAAAACGCATCAGACCAAATTCATCTCCTGTGTAATTCCATTGACTTCAGTGGAGTTATATCAGGAAAGAATTTTGCCCTTTATTTTTTTGGTTCAGCCTTAACCAGTTTTATTATTTGAGAGTCTATGTCTTTTTAAGGAACCTGGAGGAAATCCATAGTACTGCATTTGCTAACCCATTGTACGAGGATCATAGCTCACCTGGAGAAGTAAAGGTAAGTAGCAATAGCCAGTTGTACACTTACAGAAGTAGTAAGTACAAAGCCACAGTGTTGTTCAAACATGCTGCTCCAGGAAAACAAATGAATGTTTTTAAATAAAGAAAATAAATCTTACAAAACTACTATATTGCCACTGGCAGTCAAGGTAAGATTTCTGTTGCACTGTATTTTCAGCATACTAATAGCCCCATTTGAAGGCAATATAGTGTTAGGAATGTCTTTGTGGTTGCAGCTAATATTCTCTGGCTGGTGAATCTGAATAACACCTATTTTGGTTAGAATATTTAGTCAGATTTTTAGAGCAAATGCCCATTCACTGGGTCTCCCTCTCTCCTCATGCTTCTGAAAATAAAAAGCATTTTAAAGACATAGAGGGCTAGCTAAACTACAGCACTTAGCTACATGTATGCAACACCACTGAATTTAGTGAAAACTATGATATACACTCTAATCTTTTAAACACATTACAATGTGCATTGATATAAAATATTATAAACAAAAAGACTGCAGAATATATCATTATTGGGACTGCTTTACCTAATCCCATTTGCTGAACATAACTGAGTTTACTCTACTAATGAAACATTGCTAATTAAATTATACATCTAACAGCTTCATATAGTTGTGAAGATTCAGGAAGAAAAGATTCAAGCATCAAATTACATAGTGGGCCAAAAATTCTGCTGTAAGTTAGACAGTTCAACCCCATTAACTGAATGCATCTCAGTTACATAACTGTGGCATTATGATTTATTTTTTCATTTAAAAATAATTCATATGAAGAACATTATCCATATGCCTTGGAAATAAAAGGTGCAAATTAAATCTTAAAGCATCTTCCGTACCTCATTTTGAGACTACTCTTATCAGAGCTATAAGAATTAGGCTAGGTTTGCCATGGCAAATAAAATTTCTCTTATCCTTCCCTTAGTAAGTAATATCAGATTCCACCAGAGTATTAAACAGGATTAACGATGACATGCCATTTACTTTCTATAAAAAGTTCCTCACGTCTGATTTTGGAAACATTAGATCAGATTCATTCACTTGCAGGTTTGGGTTTGTAAGAGCATGTTGGAAACATTCCCATTACGATCATGTCCATTTTACTAGGACACTTCCATTTTAGTTAAAATAGATTCTTGACAGGCTTCATTTAATAGCAAGTTGAAAAACAGAAGTGTGGTGTCAGAAGAGATATTTTCATACTGGATGAAAGATCTCTGGGCACTATGATTGAAATCCGGTGCTCCACTGGATTTTCTCTTTTGTTTTCTTTAAGAATGGAATGATATGTGCTTTCTATAATTTTTTCTGCAAGAGCCAAAACAAAGGTTACGCTATTTTCCCAGCGCTTAAAGAACATTACGTTTGAGTGACTCATATCTCCAATCAGAAAATATAGTCAAACAGTAAAAGTATCACTAATCTTCAGATGAAAACAATTAAGTACTTAACAAACTCAGTTTAACTGACCTTGCTGATAGTCTCAATCTAGATCTACCATTGCCACATTTTTGCCCATATAATTGTATAATTTGTTGTTTATCATTAATTTTTTCTCTCAGTTGTATCCTTTGATGGCAATATTTCTGGTGTGTGTCTCTTTAATGTCACTTACTGTTGAATACAGTTGCTCTGAAGCTAATATATCTCTTTTGTAGTCTCCTGAGTGTATTGCCTCACCCGTTGTTCAAATTAGTGTTTCCCCATGTCAAACACAGCAGGAGGTATGTATCAATAATTTTCTTTTCAAAATACCATATTCATTCCTATGATGGGTATTTCAAACCTCTCTCAAATTATTGCATAATTGACAAACTACTTCTCTACTTTGCCTTGTTTCTGCTTGCATTTGCTAAATATTACAGAAAAGATTCCATAGATAAGCATATTTAGGCACAGTACTAAGTATGACGCTGACTTTACTACAAAGTAATAGAGTCTTGTGGCACCTTAAAGACTAACAGATGTATTGGAGCATAAGCTTTCTTGGCTGAATGCCCACTTCGTCAGACGCAACATCTGTTAGTCTTTAAGGTGCCACAGGACCCTCTGTTGCTTTTTACAGATCCAGACTAACTTTGTAGTAAAGTATCAGAGGGGTAGCTGTGTTAGTCTGGATCTGTAAAAAGCAACAGAGGGTCCTGTGGCACCTTAAAGACTAACAGAAGTATTGGGAGCATAAGCTTTCGTGGGTAAGAACCTCACTTCTTCAGATGCAAGTGTTTGTTTTTAACTAAATTATTGATTGAAACAACCTTGTATGGAGTTTAATTTGAAATTCTGAATTAAGTTGCAAATCCCAAATTAAATGTTTTTTCAAATCTCCTTATTAGGGTTTTCTCTCTAAAAGGACTAAGACATCTACTCAATTTGAAACATTTCATTATACCAAATACAGTAAATGCAAACAGACTGCTCTTCTGGGTATACTGTGTTCAGCTCATAATTAAGAAAATTTCAAGACAAATGATTATGCTACTGAATTATATTGAGAGGTGCCAACCTTAAATTGAGTCTTTAGCTTCTCTGAGAGTTTTACAAAATGGAAATTCACTGTCATAGTTCTAAGTGCTACTAGCCATTCCGTTGCTTGCTTATAATAATCTCTCAAAAGAGTCTTAGATAATCTGTTAAATAGGATTTCATCTTTCCTTATTACATATAGCAGTATTAGGAGGTGCCATCAATGTAATATTAAAGGAAGGGCTGGGAACTTACTGAAATTTATAGATATTCCACCATCCACAACTTTTAGCAGCAATGCAACCCAGGTACAGCTGAAGCTACTGCCATGAACTTCATTCAATTGCTTAATGTAGCATGGCATTTCACAGTCATTCAACAGTTTAACCCTTATCAGTAAGGCAGTTGCTCTAGAAATAGTATGGGATGACAAAAGGCCTTCCCTGGAGAGTAACTTTATATCCTGGTCCATAAGTCAATGTATATAGTGCTTTAAATACCACTCCAGGGATGAGCAATCAGTTACTTAACCAAAGCATCCCTATAATAATGATGCAGCAAAAATGTACTCAATGGGCTAGATCACCATCATCATTATACATTCGTATTACAGTAGCACCTAGAGACCCAAATCAGAATTGGGGCCCCATTGTGCTAGGGACTGTACAATCGCATAGTAAGATAATCCCTGCCCAAAAATGCTTATCGTCTATACAGACAAGACAGACACAGGTGGAAACAGAGGTATAGAGAGATGAACTGACTAGCCCAAGGCCACCCAGCAAGCAGTTACTTCAGGAGAAGTATGCTTGTTTACACTAGCTGAGAATCTGGGCCAAAATGTTTGGGATTCTTGGCTTAGTTTGAACATAAGGATGGTCGCTGGGGCAGGTGTCATTGCATGTTATTTGGATATCCTAATATCTACTACCATTCTTGTACCTATTTCCATATAGCACTTACTGCTGAGATAACATTTTTATGTCTTTCTTCTAGCATGCTTCCAGTAAAGATACAAGTGCCCCTTCCTTTGCCAATCCTCTTTATGGCAAAGCAACAGAAAACATGGAGAACTTGTGCAATTTCTTCAAAGTAGACATACAATAGAATTGATACTGTGTGTAATTTTTTTCTTTGTCTGACTATTTTGTTTCTAAAATCTAGTGGAAAGTATATGATTAGGATACTGCATTAGTAATTTGAATGAATGTGAAATAATTCCTCAATTAAAATAATTATGTTCTAAATATAGCACTACTGTGAAAATAGCATCTATGCATATGTGAAAGTTTAAACCTATGTGATATTTCTCTTGGTACAAAAATAGACTGGTAACTGTAACTATGAATTCACTGCACATTTGAACAGTTGAAATTCCAGTATATTAATAAAAAGAAGTTTCACTTAATCCAAACCATTTTCTTGGTTTTTTTGCATTCTAATTTTACTGCTATTATTGAGAAAAGATTACTCATTTCTGTAATTTTGAACCATAAGGGCACTTAAATAGTTATTTTAGTGTTCCAAAGAGAAAAAGTAGGAGAGCTAATGTACCATCCAAACAAGCAGACCAGGCTATAGCAAAGTGATTATAATAAATGTCTTAGTCTTGGGTCTGAATACTAGCTTTGCAAGTCAGAAGTCTGACACACTGTGTTGTATACTTGACTTCACAAAGACATAAAAATTAACATTGAAAACCATTATGTGATGGGGCAAGGCCAGATGGCTATAATAATGTAGTGGGAGACAGATATATTAGCCACAGGCTAAACAAATCCCTGGTACCAGGATAAGCAAATTGCAGCTGCTCCAGGTCAATTAAGACACCTGGGGCCATTTATAGACTCATAGACTCATAGACATTAAGGTCAGAAGGGACCACCATGATCATCCGGTCTGACCCCCTGCATGCTGCAGGCCGCAAGACCCTTCCCTGGACTCTACCGTTGAAGTCCCCAATCCTGTGTTTTAGTGACCTCAATCGGCTGAGACCCTCCTGCTAGTGATCCCTGCTCCATGCTGCGGAGGAAGGCGAAAAACCTCCAGAGGCTCAGCCAATCTACCCTGGAGGAAAATTCCTTCCCGACCCCAAATATGGCGATCAGTAATACCCCGAGCATATAGGCAAGAGTCTCTAGCCTGACCCTTGTTGGCCATTATGCTGTTCATGTACCATTGCTTGGTTTTCCTTGGCTACTATGTTTTATCATTAAACCATTCCCTCCATAAACTTATCCAACTTAATCTTAAAACCAGACAGGTCCGTTTAAGATCTTTCCAGAAGGCAGAGAAGACAGCTAGGTTGATTGGGACACCTGAAGCCAATCAGGGTCTAGCTGAAACTAGTTAAAAGCCTCCCAGTTGACCAGCTGTATGTCAGAAGCTGTGCTGTTAGTCAAACTGAGCAGTACAAACCATACCAGGCCCAAGGAAGGAAGCCCTGAGGTAAGGGTGAAGTAGATATAGAGGTGGTGGGGGTTGTTGTGGGGGAAGTGGTTCAGGGAATTGTATGTGTCCTGTTTCCAAAAGGTCCACTACCATAGCTGATACTATTAGGGTCCTTGGGCTGGATCCTGGAGTAGAGGGTAGGACTGGGTTCCTCCTGCCCATATTAATGACTGAGACAACAGAGATTATGCAAGGGAAAGTAGCTTCTCCTCATGTCCCTTGCTGGCTTATGATTAAAATAGCCCAGTAAGCTGTGACCCTTCTCCCTAAAGAGAGAAGGGCTATGTGGAGTGTCACAGTGAGCCTCTAAGGCTAGCAAAATCTGCCAGAAAGTGTGGGACAAGGACGGAGCTTTGTCACAATACCTACTCAAACATCCTTCTGCTCTGCTTTTCACCACAAGTTACTTATGTTTTTAGGTTGGTGGTTGATAGAAGGTGGATATTAGCTTCTACAACAAACAGCTTCCCTGCTGAATAGGTTGTTTCCCACCAGAGCCAAGAATTGTGGCCTCCTAACCTTAGTGGAATTCTGAATGATGAGTGGGATTTTAGGGGGTGATTGCCTCCTAATTTTGAATATAATCTGTGATTCAAGGACAAGATTTGAGATGTCTACAGTTTAAGTAACTTTGCAATACATCTTCTTTCACAGAGTCTAATAGGCTCATGTAGCTGACAAAATTCTTTTTTATTTTGCCCTTACAGAAATATTCTGCAGGGAAGGGACAAAGCACTTTCTGGGACCATTACCATAGAATACTGTAACTATCTGGTAACGGCTTTCTCCTCTTGATTCAAGGTTGAAGTATTGAAAGAATAAATATGGAAGTAATTTGCTGTACTACCCTTGCAAGCCTGGTGCATTGAGAAATGGGGCTTGACCCGGCAAGGTGCTGAGTAACATCAACTCCTGAGATTTCAATTAAGTCCAGAAGAGTTGTTTGCCTTCAGCATTATCAAGAGGTTCAAAACTTACAAGAGTGAGTCCTTGTAGTAGAATTCTCATTTATTCTGCCATAGCCTGACTTTAATTCCAAAATTGTGCTAACACTGTGAAACCCTGAAGTGTTGTATGTTGTAGCCCTTCATTATCTAAACATGCTGTCACATTTTGCATTGCTATAAAAAGTTAGTGATGGCAAATATTACAATTAACAAATACATACAGTTTTACCCAGTCCCTCTTACTGAACAAACTCAACCATTTTATTACATAACAAAACTAATCAGTTATTATCCTTAACAGAGGCACATAGATGTAAACCACTATATTGGCGATACTGAATGAATTCTTGAATATCCTTTACTTTCAATAGCTGTTTCCTGACACTTAACCTGGAGGAGCAACAACTCTTATTTAATCTGTATACAACAGTGGGACTTTTACCCAAATCCTCTTCAGATTTTACATTTAGATCAGATGGCTTTTACACTTCCTTTTAAAATACTTTTTCCCTTTCATCTTTCCCAACCTTCAATTATTTTTCACTACCCATATTGCACCAGGAACAAAAGATTCATTTATATCTGCTAAATAGTAACTGTCTTGTGCTTGACAGCTGAGGAGCAGCAGGCAGACTACTGTATTCAAGACAGCGTTATTTCCATCAATTTGGTTGGGACTTTGCAGCAAGCTGCCTGTGAACAGTCTCTTCTTAGAGCCAAAGAGAGAAAATTCACATTTTCATTTTCACTTGCCACAAGTTTGATACTAAAAAAATATCTAAAACCAATGCCAGAAAGAAAATAAATATTGTTAAATCTTTGCAGTTGGGTTTTTCTCCACTGAATACCAGCCCTTGATTAAATACACTCTATAAGCTTGTATTCATACTCTGTGCTGCTGAGCATTATGAATGAGGATTGTTTGCTGGGAAGATGTTAGTTGACAATATCCTGGAGACTTTGTCTTAGTCTAATGTATGTACACACCTGAACAGGAATATCAGACTGCAAAAGCAACATGCAGCACAAATCTTTAGGCAAAGCTCTGGCCTAGTTTGCAGCCGGACAGTTTCTGTGCTTACCTCATAGTTATCCAGATATCCACAACCCTGCCTCAACACAAAGAGTCAGACTCTAGAATTACACTAGCATAACTGAGACCAGAATAACTCCAATGTAATCAATTGAACACTTCACTAGAATTATTCTGGATTTACACTAGTGTAAAAGATCAGAATCTCTCTCAAACGTTCTTTGCACAAGTCAGGTAAACATGGTCCAAACAAGTTCAGTCGAAGGTGTCTATGTAACGTGGGGTTGCACATATCAACATGCGAAACTGAATCTTTTAAACTCTGGCTTATTTTGTCAGCTAGGAGAACCTTATTTTGTGTCTTATCAAGAGGGAAGAAGAACGCTAATAAATTAACAAAGATAATTCATG
The DNA here is from genome assembly GCF_027887155.1 of Malaclemys terrapin pileata. Classification (NCBI taxonomy): domain Eukaryota; kingdom Metazoa; phylum Chordata; order Testudines; family Emydidae; genus Malaclemys; species Malaclemys terrapin. The sequence continues at coordinate 249,004,619 of NC_071506.1, forward strand.
AGTTACTCCTCAGGGCATTCTGCACCAAAAAATTAAACATTCTGCACACAATATTTTTAAATTTTGCAAAATTTTAGTCAGATAAAGGCTCCAGCCTGGCATTGGGGAGCACAGGCCACTGACTGCACAGAGGTGGGAGATCACTGTGCAGCTCCCCCCGGGACATGGACTCAGCAGTGAGGCTGCACCCAACCCTGACACAATGCAAGACTGGGCCTGCCCCAGAAACACCCCAGGGCCCTACTCCTCCATGCCAGATGCACCAGGTATGGGCAGGCAGGCTCAGCAAGGCAAGATCTAAGTGTGGGGGGGGGATCCAGGTGTGGGTTGAGAGGGTTCTGTGTGGGGCAATCTGGGTGTGGGTGGCTCAGTGGGGGATCCAGGTGTGGTGGGGGGATCTGGATGCACAGGGGCTGTTGAGGGGTTCTGGGTGCAACAGTAGTGGGACTCTTTGGGGGGCTCCAGGTGAAGTTGATTGGGGCTTAGTGGGGGGTGGTTCTGGGTGTGAGGAGGATAGAGCTCAGGGGGGGATCCAGTGGCGGTGTCCAGATGCTGAGCAAGTGGGGATCCAGGTGCAGCTGGTTGGGGCTCAGTAGGTTGAGGAGAGGGTAGGGGTGGCTTGTCAGGGTGATCCAGGTGCAGGCAGAGTGGGGCTTGTTTGGGTGGTGGGGGGTTCCTGGGGGTGAGGCTAGGCAGGTGGGTCTGGGTATGAGGGGTCTGGATGCATGGGGGTTGGGCAGATGGGGAAACATCTCCCTGCACAATGACCCCCTCCCCCTGCAGCTGAGGAGCAATGGGTGCAGGAAGCATGGGGGGAGAGTTTGCAGAGTTTCCTACAGCCAGGGGAGAAATCTAGTGGTGGGTCTGACACAACCTTGGATGCCAGGCAGGGGAAGAGGAAGTCCCATCCTCTCCATCCCAGCCAGGACTAGCAGGTGAGCCCAGTACAGGGTAGAAGCCACCAGCCTGGGTCTTCCCCTGCCCCACACTGATTTATTTTTCTGCCGTCTGTGTTGTGCACCCAAAAACATACTTCTGGGGAGGGTTTCATGACTGTTTTTGTGGCTTCCTGTTGCTTCTCTGTCAGTCATTTTTCTGTGAGGAAGCAAAGAAATCTGCGGGGGGACATAAATTCTGCACATGCGCAGTGGTGCAAATTTCTCCAAGGAGTATAAATTAGTGTACTAAGGGCATATTGCTACCTGCCATGAAATAACCTGTGAAAATAGAGGGGGGGGGTTAAAATATGTACAGAGGGGAACTTTTATGCTCTAATCCTTGAAAGTAAAACTGAACCACTTATTTTCCTATTAGTGTGTTTAAATCATGTGACTAAAACTCTCCTACACTGGCGCATATAGGGGGTAATGAAGTATAAAATGCAGCAAACTACAGGCAGGGAAGGCACAAGGAGGAGCGTGGTAGCCCATGGTATGCTATTTCCCCACACCACCTTGCCACTGGCAGCTCCTCTACAGCAGCCCCACCTTTTTGAAATCACATGCAACTGGCTGGAAAGGTGGTTGACTTGGCCACTTTGTGCCGTGTTCCCATTGCAGCCCACTACTGCTCAGATGGCAAATTGCCAACTAAGCTAATGGCACTTGTTTCAGCTTTAATTTCTCCATTGTAGCTTCAACCACCCTCAAAGGCCATGGGCTACATGGAAAGGATTTAGGCATCTGTAAATTTAAACACTTAAATCCCAGATTCAGGCCCCAATGGGATTCACAAAACTTCAGCTTCCCCCAAGCCCTGTAAGTGCCTAGACTTGCTCAGTGCCCCAATTTTTGCAGTAAAAGTACTCTAGGTGCATTTGTTTCTTCCTCTGGGTGTACGCACTGCAGCCCAAGCCCAGAGCAATGCACACACTGGGGAAATAGACATTCCTCCACCTAAACTGTGGGGTCCAATCCAGCAGGCATGCTCAGATCTCACCTACTGGATCAGCCCCTCTAAGCATGCATGCACAAAATGGCCTAGAGAGGGAGGAGGAAGAGGACCCCCCTTGTAACTTTTAGCCCCCCTGGTTAGGGTACTCAGGATGTGGGAAGCCCCCAGTTCAGGTCCTCCCTCCATCTCAGGGGGAGAAGGGATATGAAGTGGGATCTTCTACGGTTCAGGTGGGAGTCTCCTGTATACGAGTTTATTCTTCTCCCCTCCTCCCTGGCTTCTTGCTAAAATGGCGTAAGTGCTGAATGCCTAGAAAGGGTTGCAGCTGAGAATCCCAGGCAGAGGGAGTTGTGGGGATTAATACACACCCCTTGGCTTGGCATCGCCCATTGACTAGCTTAGTCAAGGAGCCACCTAGCCTGCTGGCTTTTGAAAAGCTCATTCTAAGGTGCCTCTCTCTCCCTAATCGTTGTCTAGAGAGCCTCAAGGCTGAACTTGGGCATTTGTGAATCCCAGTGATTTTCTAGGCACCTAAAAGTGAGATGTGGCAACAGGAAAGTAGTCTACAGCCTTAGTGGGGGAGCCAGCAACAATATAGCACTTGAGCCAGCTATGCAAGTTGATGGTTTGGGCACTTGGAAACATGCCAAAAGGGCAATGGCTAAGCATGGCTGGCCATGATCTGTGGGGATTGCTTGCAGATATGTAGGCTCTCCATTAGTGGCAGGCCAACCCATGTAGGCCACCCACAACTAGACCCAGCCCAAGGAAAGGGGTGATCATTCCCTTAGTCCAGTGACTGTTTAAATGTAATGTTGACCATTTTTGCACACAAGCAGATACTTGCAAATCAAGGGCCAGACTAAGTGTCATTTCACAGAGCTTCATAGATATGAGTAAAGGTCAGTCAAACTCAGGAAACAGTCTAGACCGCAAAACTAAGAATGCCAAAGAGGTCAATCAGCTCAGGAGAGAGGTTTTTCTACCTTCCTACTCAGTGTGATTGTGTGCGGGTAGTCCGTGGTGCATGCCATACTGAGATAAATGAGTTAAAAAGAAAAACCTGAAGACAGGTTATCCCTGGGAATTCTTTAATCTTATGAGTAATTATATCATCAGTTCCAGACTAAAGACTTCGGATCATAATTGCAGGAGAGTCAGTTTGCACTCATTCAGCCCAGTGTTTAGCATGCAGCTATGGAGACTGTACACATATAAAACACACAAGAAATGAAAAGTCATAGTGGTTTGATATTTGTTGCATTTTCCAAGTGTTTGGGAAATTGGACTGCATCAGTTTAAAGAGTATTTTAAAAGCAGTTATACCAACTCTTCTTTTAAATGAGCTATTTTTTGGTTCTTCAGTTTGAGCTCTAAATTTGAATCTTGATCCTTAGAATCTCCAATTTTTCTTCTCTAGATCATGTGGGTCATTCCTGTGGCAAGCTTTTATGATGTATGTGCCAGGTGATGTTTCAAAGTCTTAGCCAACATTATTATATTTTTGATACCAAAAAATGATAATACTATGGACTGAGCAGTAAAGCATAATCACCTAGACACATCAAACATTAATAGTCTATTTGGCATTCATAGGAACAGCTTAACAAGAAATGGACACTAATAAGTACTACATTACAACTGGTCTCCAATGAAATGAGTATTACACTTGCATTTCATATCTAAAGTACTCACCATGATGCACATAAAGTGTTGTCAGGGAATTAATGATTGCTACATACTGCAAAAAGGGGCAGCATTCATTGTAACAATTAATCATGGAATAAATAAACTCAAGGAGGTCGGTAGTACTCTTTGCATTACATACCACCCTCAGTCTATGTGGGGAACTTCTAGTGATACCAAGAAAATCAAGAGCATTAAGGAAAAGAGCCCTATCTGTTTCAGTACCAGAAACTGAAAATTCATGGTAAATAAGGCCCTACTTCACTTGCAATATTGCAGAAATTGCATGAGGCTTCCATTGCAGTTTTGAAAGCGGATGCCCCCACTCCCATCCCTAGGCTGCCAACAGCAGGTGCCTTCCTTCAATTTTATTTGCGATTTAAAAAATAAATTACATATAAATCTTGACACTGAAGCAAAAGGTTTGGTTTCAGGTCAAAGGAAACGTTTTGTTTAATTGGGGGGGAAAAAATGTTTTAAGTCAATCAAATATCCAAAAAAAAGTTTATGGGGTCAACCTGACTTTTTTTTTTTTTTTTTTTTTTTCCAGAGCTTCCAGGAAACTGAAACGTCTATTGTAGACGTGCCAAAGTTCCTAGGCCTCTTTGTCTCATTTCACACCATGACACAAAAGACAATGATGCTGTGTGATACGTTTAGTTGCTGCAGCATCTCCAGTAAGGAATGACGGTATGTTGGTGGAGGAAGAAATTTTTGGGGGGGCGGGAGGGGGAAGGTCTTATCAGACACACTGCATATAAAAAGTAATGTGGTGGGGGAAAGCAAGCATAAGGCAGTCAGGGATTTTTGTTGTTATCAACTTCGTATTTACAATAACGAATGGTACAGCTGTTTTCTCTGTGAAAGCTGTGACATGGATTTTAAATCTGAAACAAAACAGCGTTTGTGACTGCATCCTTGACACAGGATTATGCAGTGGTTTATTGGTATTAACATTTTGCTGGAGGTTACAATAAAGAGGAGAGACTCAATTTGACTCTAGAAAGTAAAATTGCCATGTTTCATCTTCAGCTCCTTTGAGCTGGTGTAGGTAGAATCTGTTGGGGGAGAGACAGCTAGTTCCTCCCTCCCAAGCTTCCACCTTACTGTTCTCCTTCCCCTCCCGCAGGGTGGGAGCTTGTCACAGTGCAGTATTTCAGATCCAGTCTAGGTTTTTGCTCACTAGATGGCCTTAGGGATCCACTTTCTGTTCTATGCAAATAAGTTATGCAGCCTAAGTTGAAGATTTTATATATATGAAAGTTAAGAGACAAGATCCTCACAGAAACCCTAACTTTGGTCCCTGTTGCCAGTCCGTTACAAGGGCAGTATCACCCAAGGATCTGTGCAATATATGTTCTCACTTAGGGCTTGATCAACACCCATTGAAACTGATGGAAAGCTACTCACTGATTTGAATGGGCATTTTATCAAGCCCACAGTGTCCCACACATTCAGTTCACTTATGCATGTGCACACATAAAAGAGAGACTTGCAGGTACACCCCTAATCCACCAACAATCCTTGCAGGTTGCAGCACTATTAGTGCTGCCTGCTAGACTGTGGAATAGAAAGGGGGAGGGGGGGGACAAAAGGATGGAGAAGCTACATTAGGCCTTTCAGATCTTATTTCACAGTCTCCAACAAAGTCTAGCGCCAAGGTATGGCTCTAAGTTCTGTGCATAGAAAATCTCAGCCTTAATGTTGCATGGATGATGCTTTCAGACCCCATTAAAGGCCATTGAAGCCTTGTCTGATTATAGGTAAAACTGCACTAATAAATGCGAGGCTGAGGGTGGAAAATTAGCTGCAGAATATTACAGAACCGGTGGCTTTAGGAATCCTGATTAAAAAGGTCAGATAAGAAGCACAGTCATTGGCAGAATTGAGCTTTCCCCCCATGGTCATTTCACTACGTTGTAAGAAGAACAGGAGTACTTGTGGCAGCATAGAGACTAACAAATTTATTTCAGCATAAGCTTTCATGAGCTACAGCCCACTTCTTCAGATGCATAGAATGGAACACACAGACAGAAGATATTTATACATACAGAGAACATGAAAAGGTGGAAGTACGCATACCAATTGACAGAGGCAAATCAATTGAGATGAGCTATCAGTAGCAGCAGAAGAAAAAACTTTGAAGTGATAATCAAGATGACCCATAGAAGGTGTGAGGAGAACTTAACATGGGGTGAGGGGGGGAATTCAATTACTGTAATGACCCAACCATTCCCAGTCTCCGTTGAGGCCTAAATTAATGGTGTCTAATTTGCATATTAATTTGAGTTCAGCAGTCTCTCTTTGGAGTCTGTTTTTGAAGTTTTTGTTGCAAAACTGTCTGTCACTGAGTGATTAGAGAGGTTGAAGTGTTCTCTCACTGGTTTTTGAATGTCATGATTCCTGATGTCAGATTTGTGTCCATTTATTCTTTTGCGTAGAGACTGTCCAGTTTGGCCAATGTACATGGCAGAGGGGCATTGCTGGCACATATCACGTTGGTAGATGTGCAGGTGAACGAGCCCCTGATGGTGTGGCTGACGTGGTTAGGTCCTATGATGGTGTCACTCCACTAGATATGTGGACAGAGCTGGCATTGGGATTTGTTGCAAGGATAGGTTCTTGGGTTAGTGTGTTTTGTTGTATGGTGTACAGTTGCTGGTGAGTATTTGCTTAAGGTTGGGAGGCTGTCTATAAGCGAGGACTGGTCTGTCTCCCAAGATCTGTGAGTGAGGGATCATCTTTCAGGATAGGTTGTAGATCTTTAATGATGCGCTGGAGAGGTTTCAGTTGGGGGCTGAAGGTGGTGGCTAGTGGTGTTCTGTTATTTTCTTTGTTGGGCCTGTCCTGTAGTAGGTGGCTTCTAGATACTCTTCTGGCTCTGTCAACCTGTTTTTTCACTTCAGCAGGTGGGTATTGTAGTTTTAAGAATGCTTGATAGAGATCTTCTAGGTGTTTATCTCTGTCTGAGGGATTGGAGCAAATGCAGTTGTATCTTAGAGCTTGGCTGTAGACAATGGATTGTGTGGTGTGTCCTGGATGGAAGCTGGAGGCATGTAGGTAAGTATAGTGGTCAGTGGGTTTCCGGTATAGGGTGGTGTTTATGTGACCATCGTTTATTAGCACAGTAGTGTCTAGGAAATGGACCACTTGTGTGGATTGGTCTAGGCTGAGGTTGATGGTGGGATGAAAATTGTTAAAAATCATGGTGGAATTCATCAAGGGCTTCTTTTCCATGGGTCCAGATGATGAAGATATCATCAATGTAGCGCAAGTGGAGTAGGGGCGTTAGGGGATGAGAGCTAAGGAAGCGTTTTTCTAAGTCAGCCATAAAGATGTTGGCATACTGTGGGACCATGCAGGTACCCATAGCAGTGCCGCTGACTTGAAGGTATATATTGTCCCCAAATGTGAAATAGTTGTGGGTGATGACAAAATCACAAAGTTCAGCCACCAGGTTTGCCGTGATGGTATCGGGGATGCTATTCCTGATAGCTTGTAGTCCATCTTTGTGTGGAATGTTGGTGTAGAGGAATTCTACATCCATAGTGACCAGGATGGTGTTTTCTGGAACATCATCAATGGATTGTAGTTTCCTCAGGATGTCAGTGGTGTCTTGAAGATAGCCGGGAGTGCTGGTAGCGTAGGGCCTGAGGAGAGAGAGTCCACATAGCCAGACAATCCTGCTGTTAAGGTGCCAATGCTTGAGATGATGGGGCATCCAGGATTTCCAGGTTTATGGATCTTGGGTAGCAAATAGAATATACCTGGTCGGGGTTCTAGGCATGTGTCTGTACTGATCTGTTCCTGTGCTTTTTTTCCAGGAGTTTCTTGAGCAGATGGTGTAGTTTCTTTTGGTACTCAGTGGGATCAGAGGATAATGGCTTGTAGAATGTGGAGTTAGAGAGCTGCCTAGCAGCCTCTTGTTCATATTCCAACTTATTCATGATGAAGACAGCACCTCCTTTGTCAGCCTTTGATTATGATGTCAGAGTTGTTCTGAGGCTGTTGATGGCATTGTGTTCAGCACGGCTTAGGTTATGGGGCAAGTGATGCTACTTTTCCACAATTTCAGCCCGTGCACGTTGACAGAAGCAATCTACGTAGAAGTCCAGTATGTTTCGACCTTCAGGAGGAGTCCATGCAGAATCCTTCTTTTTGTAGTGTTGGTAGGAAGGATTCTGTGGGTTAGTATGTTGTTCAGAGGTGTGTTGGAAATATTCTTTGAGTCAGAGACAGCGAAAGTAGGATTCTAGGTCCCCACAGAACTGTATCATGTTTGGGTCTGGAAGGACAAAAGGAAAGGCTCCGAGATAGGACAGATTCTTCTGCTGGGCTAAGACTAACTGGAAAGAACAACAATATTGTTGGGTGGGGTAAGGGAGCTACTGTTGTGGCTTCTTGTGACATGTAGCAGTTTAGACAGTTTAGTGTCCTTTTTCTTTTGTAGAGAAGCAAAGTTTGTATTGTAAATGGCTTGTCTAGTTTTTGTAAAGTCTATCCATGAGGAAGTTTGTGTGGAAGGTTGTTTTTTCATGAGTATCCAGTTTTGAGCCCCCAACAGAAACCTCTCCAGCGCATCATTAAAGATCTACAACCTATCCTGAAAGATGATCCCTCACTCTCACAGATCTTGGGAGACAGACCAGTCCTCACTTACAGACAGCCTCCCAACCTTAAGCAAATACTCATCGCACACCATACAACAAAAACACTAACCCAGGAACCTAGCCTTGCAACAAAGCCAAATGCCAGTTCTGTCCACATATCTAGTCAAGTGACACCATCATAGGACCTAACCACGTCAGCCACACCATCAGGGGCTCGTTCACCTGCACATCTAACAACGTCGTATGTGCCAGCAATGCCCCTCTGCCATGTACATTGGCTAAACTGGACAGTCTCTACGCAAAAGAATAAATGGACACATCTGACATCAGGAATCATAACATTCAAAAACCAGTGGGAGAACACTTCAACCTCTCATCACTCAGTGACAGACTTGAAGGTGTCAGTTTTGCAACAAAAAACTTCAAAAACAGACTCCAAAGAGAGACTGCTGAACTCAAATTAATATGCAAATTAGACACCATTAACTTAGGCCTAAACAGAGATTGGGAATGGTTGGGTCATTACACTAATTGAATTCACCACCCCCCCCATGTTAAGTTCTCCTCACACCTTCTATGGGTCATCTTGATTATCACTTCAAAGTTTTTTCTTCTGCTGCTACTGAAGCTCATCTCAATTGATTGGCCTCTTACAATTGGTATGCGTACTTCCACCTTTTCATGTTCTCTGTATGTATCTTCTGTCTGTGTGTTCCACTCTATACATCTGAAGACGTGGGCTGTAGCCCACGAAAGCTTATGCTGAAATAAATTTTAGTCTCTAAGGTGCCACAAGTACTCCTGTTCTTTTTGCGGATACAGACTAACACGGCTGCTTCTTTGTAACCTGTCATTACGTTGAGTGTTTGCTTGGTGTTCAGTCATATCATGGAAAAAACCCTAACCCTTTCATTTGCATATCCAGATGGTCAGTGAAATCTGGATACAGTTTTTAGGAGAGTTAGTCACCTAGCCAATGTTGCAGATGAAAATGGTGTCTCACGTTCAGCTGCAATGATTGTAGATCATTAATTTGAGGCTGGATCACGTGCACCCTGTACACATGGGTGAGAAGATATCATTTAAGAAGGAGAGAAGAGGGACAATTCTTCACCATGCACAGGAGGGGACATTAGTCACCTTGCTGGTGGTTAGAATCTTATTGGTGACCACAGAGATCCTCATTCCCATGGGTGAGCATGTCAGGTAGCCCATAAATGCCATGTGAGTGCACTCGCTCTGCCTTGTGGGGTGTAGAATGATTGGGAATGCAAAATTGTGGGTGCAACTGTAGAGAATGAATTGAGCCCATTTTAAAATTTAGCACTTTAAATATAATTTTAAAAAAATCAAGAAAACATCTGTGAAAATATAATGCCTGCAGTGCTATCAAGGTTATAAAGACCTACATTGATATGCTACATGAAAGTCAGTCATATAAGTTAAATTTTCTAGTGGCACTTTTCACTAACAGCCAAATTTCTCACAAAACATTTGAAAGAAGAGCAATAGAACCGGGGACGGCTGTAGCATTGGGTTTTTTGTTTGTTTGGGTTTTTTTGGTGCCCCAAGCATGGCAGGCAGGCTGCCTTAGGCGGCATGCCTACGGGATGTCCACTGGTCCCACGGCTTAGGTGTTCCCACCACTGAATTTCCACCGAATCCACGGGACCGGCGGAGCTCCCACAGGCATGCCGCCGAAGGCTGTCTGACTGTGGCTCTCGCAGGGACCAGCAGGGCGCCCCCCGCAGCTTGCCGCCCCAGGCACGCACTTGAAGTGCTGGAGCTGCTGCTGAGTAGAACTTCTTCATATGGGAGAAATTCTCATGCTCCTAACCTTTCCCTTGAATGTACTTCAGGTTTCCTAACATGCACACCAAATTCTGAGATTGAGTAAGATGTTAAGTGACTATTTATATTGTTGAATTTCTTTAAGTATGAAATAACTATAGAGGTGCACAGCAGCGGCTCCAGCGCTCCAAGCGCGTGCCTGGGGTGGCAAGCCGCGGGGGGCGCCCTGCCGGTCCCTGTGAGGGCGACAGTCAGGTAGCCTTCGGCAGCTTGCCTGCGGGAGGTCCGCGGCTTCGGCAGCGGGTACGCCAAAGCTGCAGCACTGGCAGACCTCCCGCAGGCATGCCGCCGAATCCGCAGGACCAGGGACCTCCCGCAGGTGTGCCGCAGAAGGCAGCCTCCCTGCCGTGCTTGGGGCAGCAAGAAAGCTAGAGCCACCCCTGGAGCTGCAGTGAATCACTGAGGTGCATTAGATCACTTTCCCCACTTACATGATGTTAAAATACCAGCTATTGTAATAGGATCTACCCAGAATCACAATAGATTTACAAAACAGCCTTTGCACCAGCAGAAGATATTTTTCTCTTCTATGAGACCTATGTGACATTTTCCTATACTGTGTATGGTTTGCAAGTCACTGAGTACAGCCTTACTTTATTAGTAGTCAAGCAGTTGTATTCTCTTGGTGCGATTCTTTGTGAGACCACTTATTAGTTGGCTAAGCTGTGAAAAGGAACTCTGTGTATCATGTACAAATCACTGTAGGCGGGAGAGAAATGAACAATGTGCACGTTTTCAATTACAAAATGTAAGTTGTAACTAACGTCACAGTACAGACACAACACTATTCCATTCACTAGCTAAGGAAGAAACAAAGTAATAGAGGTACCAATTGTCAGAGATCCTAGTGAGTGGCCCCTCCTGGCCAGCTACTAGGACTGCTGTGAGGAGAATCCAAGCCTCTGTGGTCAGGGTCCCCTGGACCATTAAGCTTCTGAAACTTCAGGTCCCTGCAATACTAGTTCTTCCCTGGGCCTCTCTAGCACATTTCTTGGGCACTGACTGTCTGCCACCCCTTCTTGGAAACAGGGATACTCAGCCCACCTATCATAGGCCTCCAGGACCAGCACTGATCCCCAAGTACTTACCCACACCTCTCTCCCATTAAGCCACCCTGAAAGGTTTGAAGCCCATGGTTCACAGTTTGATGCTCTTGGGGCATACAGCAGCTATAAAATAGTTTACACACAATTTACACAATCTAACAGTTTTACGTTTTTATTCTTAATCATGTGTAAAGCATGAATATAGACCATACAAAACATACATGCATGTCCTTGCCTCAGTTTCCTTACCACTCCAGGGCATTCTGTGGACTGGGTTCCAAGTCCCTTAAGGTCATGTAGGTTCAGGAAAGCAGACAGGACCACCCTTACACCCATGAGGCTGCTACATGTTGGGTCACCTCTTCCTCCCAGAGCCCCTTACACATGTTCTGTGACCTTACACTCCTGCTTCTTTCATACTTCCTTTTCCTGTGGCTCCCTGTTCCTATGTGTTTCTTTATTTATCTCACACACACAGAGAGTCACCTGGCTCTTTCATTCTAATCCTGCTAACTTTCCACAGCTCCTACCTTTCCTCCCTCCCTGCAGAGGTCTGCTAAACTGGTTGTCTAAGGAGGCAGTTAACTCACTGTCCCAGCTGTTTGCACCTGAAAAAGGTCTGTAAGTCCTAAGCACCTTCTATTGCATTTGGCTGGTGTATACCTTCCACAAAGCTTGTCAGCAATGGTGGATCCACATAAATACAGGCACTCATATAACACAGCAGATTTTCATAATACAACTTTCCCAGATCAATTAGAATTCACAAGTTGTACAGACCTAGCCCCATTCATCATACCAATTAAATACTTTAACTTAGAATAAAAGACAAATTGCTTCCATAGGAAATGGCCAAATATTTTTTGATTTGAACTCTGTATGTTGCAAGACAGTGAATTGTACAGCAGGAACCTGTCACATTCACCATTAACTTAATGTCACATTTTGCCTTTATTGCCTGTAGATTAGATAAGACTATTATATGGGTGATGTCCTATGATGAGGTATACAAACCTCACACTGAGAGGGAGGGATTAAAGAGCTACTTTGAGCTCAGGCACCTCATCCCACTTCACCTGCAAAGCATGGATGGGCTGCAGGTAGCGCTCAAAAGGAGACCAAACCATCTGAGTATTAGGTAGCATGTGGAGGTGAAAAGATCTCTGCTCTTAGCTCATTGAAGGGATGTACTGCAAGAGGTCTAGGTAGGGCCTCTGGCTATTGTGACTCTATCAGATCTGCTGAGGCTACGAGGATTCCTAACACTCAGAAGAACTGAGCTGTACCTTTGGTTTATTTTATTTAAGGTCTTCACTTTGCGCTTTGATAGAAGGGGCTAGGTAGGAAGCAATCCAGGGAAGCAGTGGTACAGCACCTTTTGGGGTGCAGACCTTTGCTTCCTATCATGGGGCCCTGGAAAGGAACCTGATGGTGATGGTTCCCTGCCATCCTGTAGGCTGCCAAAGACTGTGAACCTGCACTGGCCTGAGAGAACCTGAATGGGAAAAGTGCCTCAAAAAACAGACCTTCAGACATGTACCTGGGGGAGCTCTGGAGGATTCTCTCCCCCCCCCCCCCTCGACAGACCTATGGCTGCCTGTTGTCTGACTCTCTGCGTAGCATGAGAGGAGTAAGGCACTATCTGCATGCTCTGGAACTAGCATTCTGGGGTCTGAATGTAGTGGTGGGTTAATGACTGGGGCTGGTTCACCAAAACAGTGGGTCTGGATGCAAGGGGGTGCCTTGGTAGTAAGTGGGTTATTACATATGCCTTCTATTTAGAATAGACTGGAAAATACCACCAGTAGTAGTGCTTCCTTAGCTAAAATTAAAGGGAAATGTTTTAAGGGTGCCCACTGTACTTTAAAGGACAACTTCAGACTATAAATATTTAACAGAAACTTTCTGACCTCATTTGTGATTCCTTCTCAATGTTCTACAATTTAAAGAGCAAAAAATCTGCAGTTGTAACTTGTGTGTATAGGTATGTATTGTGAGTATAAACATTACAGAGAATAGTTGTGTTCCTATTTCATGCTTTGTGAGGTGGCTTTTTTATTATTATTATTTTAAATGGTAAAGGACAAATTACAAGAGGAAAATCTTACTTTGATTAACACTTGTTTTAAGTGTGTTTTTTCCCTTTAAAATCTCTCTGCCATGATGTGCCTTCTTGTGTCACTGTTTGATGGAAAGCAGTTCTGCTCAGTGTTGCTGTTAACATTAATGGCAGCCCTTGGAAAATAATAGCAATTGATTCTATGATCATCTGGAAGATGTAATTACACATTTAATGACCCAGTTTATGGTGTACATCTGCACCACACACTTGCAATTCATCAAGAATGAGTAGGTATGCTGGTTATGAACATCATGAAGATGAGAATCTTTCTACTCTGTTCTCCATCAGATCAGTCCAGCAGCTCCTGTAAACACATGCTTGACTTAAAGCAAATACGTAATTCCAGAGTGGTCCCACAGAAGTTAATAGGACAAAGCACATGCTTACCTTTTAAGCATGTGAGTACATGCACTACTGGAGTGGGGCCTTAGTGAATTGTTACTTTGATTAGAACATACTTCCTATCATATCTACTGCTTGATCGGTGTCTGTTTACTACCTAAAAACTCAAACTTCACAATGTTTAGTGGTTTGGTTTAAATAATCCTCTCAATGTTTGAATCCTAGTCTGTACTTTAATTTGTTTTTTAAAATTTTTGCGGTAAATACAAATTAAATTTAGTTGTACAGAAAGGTGCAAATAAAACTAAGATAAGAGGTGCAGATGAATTCTGTTAAAGGCTTCCATTCAGCAAAATATTTAAGTATGTATGTATATAACTTCTAAGCATAGGTTTAAATTAATTCACATTTAGCAAGCACTTCAATCCCACAGAAGTAATTCTCTTCCACGTGACTTAAGCAGGTGCTTAAAGTTAAGATGATTAAATACGTTTTGCAACTGGGGCTTAAGAGGGCTAGATTCATAAAGGGACTTAGGCACCTGTCTTAGGTACTTAAGTTCAGCACTTAGGCACCACTGACATAGGGACCTAAGTGGTTGTCAATAGGTATGAGCACAGCTGCCTCAATCCTGAAGCCACCCATGATGCTGCTCAGAGCCCTTAATCACCCCTAAGCCCTGTTGGGATTCTCCAACAAGGTATTTCTCTGGGTGGGATCCACAGATGAGACAATCAGGTGTGCAGCATTCACAGGGCTTTCATCTGGCAGGTGGGAAACACAGGTTAAATCCCCACTCTTCCTGATTTCCAGTAGGGACTTGAACCCAAAGTTCCACACCCAAGGGGAGTGTCCTACCACCAACTAGAGTATTAGCTATGCTGATGTGTGAGGGGAGCAGGGCCAGCTCCAGGCACCAGCCCACCAAGCTTCTGCTTGGGGCGGCACCTGGAGGGGGGTGGCGCGGTGCGGCGCTCCGGCCGCCAGGGAGAGCGGAACCCCGGCCGCCCTCCCCTGCCATGCGGGGGGAGGGCGGCAGCTGCAGGCTTTTTTGCCTGGGGCGGCAAAAAAGCCAGAGCCGGCCCTGGAGGGGAGGAGCTCTCAATCTCTTCTGCTGAAGTTGTTCCACTTTGTATAAATAACTAAATATTCATTGGAGCAGGGATTAACTTTTCCACATCCCATCGAAAGGCCCTAACCACTGGACTATGGAGCCAATCTCTCTCACTTTTGTTCTCTCTGGCCCAGTGAATATTTATTGACGACAAGGTGGAACAACTTCACCAGGATTAATGTATTTCTGTAGGTGCTGATCAGTGGTGACTTGTATCAGGGATTTATAATAGCTATGCTCAAACACATTTCCTCACCCCACCCCCATCTTTGGAAAAGGTCAATACGTTCTATGGCAAATGTTATACCTGAATAAAGCCCTAACCCTTCTACACACAAGCTGCAGAAAGATTTCCCCCTGCCAAAGCATCCTTGTCTCTTCTGAGTTTCATACTGTGTATGACTTGTATCAGTAGAGGAATGCCATTGAGATGGTCCATTGCTAAGAGGTACAAGAAGGTGCAGGATGTACATTATGGAGCAACTCTGGAGCAGTAAGTAAACATTTGTGCTGAATGTGTAATTCTCTGATAAAATGAGATTTAACCAAGAGAACAGAAAATATTTTTTCTCTTTGGGTTCTGCTGGGACTATACATGTCTCTAACATTTTGTAACTCATTCCTTTCTCCCAATAAGTGGATGTTTCCAAAGTAGTT
The DNA here is from genome assembly GCF_027887155.1 of Malaclemys terrapin pileata. Taxonomy (NCBI): domain Eukaryota; kingdom Metazoa; phylum Chordata; order Testudines; family Emydidae; genus Malaclemys; species Malaclemys terrapin. The sequence goes on from NC_071506.1 coordinate 249,019,940, forward strand.
TGTTGGAGGCTTCAAGGATCCAAAGATCCTAGTAACACAATGGGCCAGAGCCTGCTTGCTTTACACAACTAGTCCCATTGAAGTCAATGAAACTGCTTATGTAAATAAGGTGAGCAGGAACTGTCCCAGCATGATCAATGACATAGCAACTGGGGTTAGATACAGAGATCTAGCAGGGTTAATCAAAGACCTAGGGCTAGATTTTTATTTTTATTTTTTCCACCAAAGGTTATTTTTAGGCACCGAGTAAGAGTGGTAAAAGTGCCTAAGCAGTATAGGCACCTAACTCCCTTTGAAAGTCAGGGAGTTAAGAGTCTAACTTGCTTACATGCTTTTGAAAATCCCTATAGGCACCTATCATTATCTTTAGGCCCCTGAATTCCTTTGTGTATCTCGCCCCAATGAACAACAAAAAATCAGCCTGTGTGCCATCAGGAGCACTGTCCTCAGGAAATGAGCATCTGTATGTCATGGCATATATATTTCCCACCCCTTTCCTTGAGTACACAGTAGAGATGTGAGCTTTCTTGCCTTGCAGGGTTAATGCAACTTCTATACAATTCTCCAAATTCAGATCTCTGCAGAGATTTGAGATCTGGCTGTCATGAAAGCAGACAAGACTACAGTTGGCACCATAATATATATATTTTGAAAATATAATTTGCAATACTGTGCTAGCCATATTTCTCATAGATTTTATTATGACTGCTAAAACATCCCTCTTATTTTTCTTCATTCTTGAGCAGCTAGACTTTTTTTTTTTTTCTAGCATCTTACATTTTTTTTTAAAGGGGGGGGTATTTTGGAAAGATCTAATTACATATCTTACTGCCTACAGAAAAACTTGGCAAAGATTTCTTTGTGCATGGGGATAAATTCCATAGCCAAATGGAATCTATTATGTAGTCCAAAAATGGTACATTTTAGTTCCTGATTTAAAGTGAAATGCAGCCCCATGTATCCTGCATAACAATGATTTGTCTCACTGCCAGGTACATCTTGTGTTCGGTTTCTAATCTTTCTAAAAATGAAAAGAAATATCACAGGCACACATTTGTACTTTTTTCATTTTAAAAAATGCAAATTACTTCCCTGACAATTTTTTAAATCTATGACCACTTCAGAGCGAAGATTTGGAGAAATTGTTCTGTTTTCCTAAGCACAGAAATCAATCAGAAGGCAGAATGGGATCTTTTATCACTGAATTTCTGAGCAATACTCCCAAAAAAAGACCTGACAGCTGAGCTTTTTTTCCTCAAACAAAGCAGATCTTCTCTCTAAGACTCTTCAGGAAACTCAATATTTCTGTGAGCTGCATCTGACCTGGGAAGAGGTTTACATCTGACTTCAAGGAGCTGCAAGAGAAGACTGAGAATACCACCAACACGGGTCATTCATATGGTAAACCTTTAGAGGGCTGTTTACCTACTGCCTTAAAAATTTCAGTCATTGTACAGGCTATAACTAAAATGTTATCAATATTTTCAGACTCCTTTCTACCTGGAATCTAAAGCCTAGATGCCTTGTTCCCTGACTGTCACTAGCTGATACTCAGAGGGGAGACTACTCTTCTACCGGAAATCAACTTAGAATTAGATTGAAACAGGGTTTTCCCTCTCCCTATTACAACAAAGCCTTTTTGGCACCATCTCCTTTCTTCAGTAAGGCCACTTCTGCCCCCAGTTACAGGGCTCCAACTTTAACTAATTCAGCACTTACCTCACATTCTCACGGGTGTAACTAAGGTCACCTGAGCAATTAAGATCAGAATTTGGTCTTATGGTTCTATGAGATTTTTTTCCTCAAATTTTTTTTTTTTTTTTTTTTTTTTTTTTTAAATGGAGAGGTTTACTTTATTCCTGGTGACTAGTAAAACACTTCTAGTGTGACTGGTTTAACTTTAAGCTTTTTACACTCACTAGATTGGAGTTGAAAACCTTAATATACTATTATTTCAGAGTCACTGCTTAACTCTCTCTTCTTGCCTCTTGAATATTCCTAATCATTGTTGGCACCCATATTCCTGGATCTTAAAAGCAAACTTGCATTTGCTCTTTAGTAAACACTACCAGTCTCCAAGAACATTGACAGATTTTTATTTATTTATTTTAGAGAGAAAACAATTTACCACATGTGGGAACACATTATCTATCAGACACTCCTCATGAATATGCTCTGTTTGTACAGTGAGGGATGTTATGAAGGAGAGAGATGGGAAGGTTACAAATAAAGAGTGACATAAAGAAGTGCACAGTCCAATACACAACATGTGCATTCATGTGGGAGAGGGGGAGAGAAGGGGAATGAATATAACTAATTCTTATTTCCTGTTGATCATGTGCAGGGTGGGGAGGGGGTTAGCAAGTGTTAGCTACTGTTCATCACAGCTTGCTGAGTCAAAATGAAGAACAGAGAAAGCCAGCACCAAGATGGCCTTTAAGCCTTTAGCAGACACTTCAAGTGTGATGGATTATTAATGTGAAGTTTCATTTATACAGGAAGGCCCTTTAATATCTATGTAAAGTACTTGCAAGAGAATGAGAAAGTAGCATTAATAAAGATTGAGCAGGCTCCCTCTTAGCCAATGGAGCTCTAGTCTCAGAAGTAGGCTTCTATTAGAAAAAGAGTAGGTAATGCTATGCAGTACTTGAGGCCAACACTATATCAAAATGCCTCCTGTACTTGCTAAGGCTGGTACCCAGATGTTTTAGGCAGGAGTATATATTAACTCTTCAATACGTGACAAAGGACTCTTATTTCCTTACTGGTATCTGCGTTGGAATCCTCTGTGCCACATGCATCTGATCTCAAATACAAATGTGGTTCTCCTGATGAAGTCATTGAGTCCCACACATGTGAGGGTAGAACTTGGACTACTGTCTCCATATGCCCCTAGGCTGTTTAAATGAGTTGCTGCATGACATTTGCTGCAGTACTGGCTCTGCTATAGGCAATACAGCATAAGCAGTGTAATTTAAGCATCTTTGGTGATTAGTAGACTCTACCCTTAGTGGAAAAAGTCTGCAATAAACGTGACCGGTGTCCTCTAAAAAACCTAGTCAGAATCAGTAAACTGAAATCCAAATGAGGCCAGCATCAAGATTATCAGTCATTTCATTCTATTTTTATAGAAATTGCACATAGGAGGAAAAATCTGACTAGCAAAGAAGCTTTTGAATATAATAGTTATCTTGTGAGTTTGTTGTCCTAAAAATTTCTTTGGAAGAGAGATTTTAAATTCTCCTCCTCCTTGCTGGAACCTGCTCTGTGTGCGTTGAGACAAAGTCAGGCCGATGGCTGCAAGAGGGTGTGGGAAGGCAGATATGTTAGCCCTAGAATGCTAAAGGCCCTCTTCCCTATACTCTGAGAAGGGGTTACCCCAGTTCCATTAGGAACACCTGGATCCAGTTAAGGGCTACCACTGAACTTCTCCAGGAGGGGAGGCTGTGCTCCTTCCCATAGGGAAGCAGACAAGCCTGAGTGCCTGCTAGGGGGAGGACTGACACCCTGGGGCTGACTACAGGGAGACACCCAGCCCCAGGGAGGAGGCAGGGTAAAGTATCACCCTTTGTTTTTGTGTTTATGGGATTATTCCCCTTTTGTTTGGTGGAGGATCACCCCATAGGCCTACCCAGAAAATACGACCAAAAGAGCACAGAAAGGGGGAGGACAAACGCTGCCCAAAGTGGGGTGAGGCTGACTTACCCCAGGCCCACCATCGCCAGAAGGGGAAGTGCTTGGTCTGGCGAGACAAAGGTGGTGCCTTGCCACATCATGTTTATACAAAAATGTGGTTGATACAAAAATCCTTTATATCCTAATCCACTATGTTAACTGACGTGATGTCAATAGCTCCATCAGTACTGTCCTCAAGCTTAGATGCTTTGTAACAGTATTTGAGGATGCTGGTATCACAGAAGCATGCATTTGGGGGAGTATTTCAACATGTGATGCTACATTAGCCACATTATCAGCTGCAGTACTGAGAGTAAGAACTGCATTTGGGCTCATCTCCTCTGGAGCTGACAGTAGCTATTCCATTATTCTCTTTTTCTGGTTCCTCTGTCTTCTGAAGGAAGAATTTGATTAAACTGATTCCAAGATGTAGCAGTTACTATGGGTATTTTGAAAGTGCTTTTCTAGTGATTGAATGGATTGAGTGATGCTCTTCGACGGGCTCCAGGGAAAGTGGGCAATGTGGGGAGAGTGAGATGAATGAGGATTAAGCTGCCTTTGCAGAGGAAAATAGCTTCTGGGTGTGACACCATTTAGGAAATGGAAAACAAGGGCTCAAAGACTCAGAAGAATAACAGGGAGTATTAAAGGAATGAGGACAAAGGTGTTTTATTAAACCTGTATTTGATCTAAACTCGTGCAATGGCTTAGGCAGGAAGTCTCTGGCAATTTCATAGTCTGTACTATATCTTAACAGAAGGTCCAATTCAGCAAGGTTTTTAAGAACCTGCATAACTCTCAGCATGGGAGCAGTCCCTACTATTTTAGGTACACCTGGTCCCTATTACCTTAGTATCTGGGCATCTTACACTATTTTATATTTGTATCCTCTCAACCCCCCATCAGATAAGACAGTACCTCTAAACCTTGCTTCTCCACCTGTAAGTGACTCAGCCCAGATCTCCCAAGTGCCAAGCTAAGCCCCTATCCTACACCATCCTCCTCGGCACATGCTTAGTTATGCATGTGCTTAAAAACCTTGATGAACTGGAGCCCCAGAGTTTGCCTCATGGTCACCTTCCTTCCACTTGATGACTGTAGATGATTTCATTCATAATTGTGAGGGCCACGTACTCACTCATTCTCAACTGCATAACATTCTTATGGACACTACAGCAATTGTTTGCATGGGCAAGAGCTGGTTTGGGGCAGGGGAAGGAAGGAATTAAAATTAATAAGTCTCCTGTGTCTTCATCTAAATGTGAAAAATGTTGACCAGATCAATAGTAGATTAAAAAAAAAAACCTGAAAAAATTAGTGAATATCACTGACACTTCTTCACCTATTTTGTTGTTTAAAAATCATTAACCAGCTTTAATTTTTAAATGTGCGATTTAGCGTTTGGAAATAGAGGTGACCCAGCACCATGGAGCAGCTAGGCTCTCTGTGGATCACTGCTGATCCACAAACCACAGCTGGGGAACCAATGTCCTAATACGCCAAAATCTGCATATCACACTGCTGTTTAAAACAACAAAAAACATTGCACATTCCACTCCCAAAATCTCTTATTTGTTTTTTAAGTCGATGTGATGTTGCCTTTTAATGCCTGATTCCTCAAGAAAATCAAAGATCTGAGTTGAAAGAAGAATCATTCCAGGCATACACATGAACTCCAAAAGGGAGTTCCACCATTTAGAGAAGCAGATGAAGTGAACTTTGGGTCCTGATATAACAATTTCTATGTGGTGGGCATAGAATTCTTGACCTTTGGCTTTACCAGCTCAGACCTCTACTTACTGAGATGAAGCTAAATTCTAACTGAGGCAGAAGTGAACTAGCAAACATTTGAGCAAGTGTAACATTTGAAGCAGGCAAGGGCAGTAATACACACAACCCTGCATTCTCCATGGGCTATGGTAGAGCCCATCTTTGAGCTCAGGACAAGAGAGAGAGTTCACAGGATTTCACTGCAGTTAAATAATACCAACTTGTAATGAACTCTAGTTGTAGGATAATACTACCTAACTTCACACACATAGCAGGAGAAATAGACCAAAAGAGCACGCCTCTAACAGAGCTAAAGAAACAACTTCAGCAACTTACTCAGCTTCCAGCCACCGAAGAAGTCTGATCTCCTATCTAGTAGAAGGCAGAGGTACATATACAAGCCAATTCATTACATGCCTCATGTTATTTTTAGTCACACTAGCTGATAGTTACATTTCATCAGATTCTGAAGCAACAGAATCAGCTGTAGTGTACTGTAACAAGTTAGGCTTCAGTACAGATTAAAAGGTTTCAGAGTAGCAGCTGTGTTAGTCTGTATCCGCAAAAAGATTAAAAGTAAATGCCATGTGTTTAAAACTTGGATTGCAGTAGGAAACCAGCCATTTTCAAAACTTCATCAGGGTCATCAGCCAGTGCCAGATTGAGAGACTGCTGAATGCTCAGCAGCTTTCTTAGATTGGGCCTGAGCCCCAAAATCTTTATTCGGTGAAAACTACCATTGATTTTCGTGAGACTGGCCGACTCAGACCCTGAACCTCTGCATTACAGTCCAGATCCTCAACTGCTGTAAATTGGTATTGCTCCATGGACTTCAGAGCAACTACTCCAATGTATACATGTTGAGAATCTGGCCCTATATTTCCTTTACTATAAGGATCCTGTGGTTGTTACATGACTGGAGCTCTCAAGTGAAATTCCAGTATGGGCTTTCACACAGCAACAGGGGCTGGAGGAGGGGAGAAACTTTAAGTGATTGTAAATTCATAGCCACAAAAGGCAGGAGGACTCACAGGAAGATGAAGTATCTGGAATTTTTTTTTATCAACCACCAAATTATTATTGGCTTTTTTAGACACAATGGACCAAACTCTTAGCCAGGGTAAATCACTATAGTTCCATGACTTCAGTGGAGCTTTGTGATTTTACTCCAGAGGAGAATCTGTCCCTATGATCCTAAACCTGTTATCTTTAATCAGACAAACTTATCTGACTCCAATAAGAGCATGTCTAAAGACTGCAAGACTTGGCCTGATACATGTTAGTGCCTTGAAAAAACAGTATTATAGATATGAATGGTTACGTATAATAGCTGGAAAGCAGAACAAAACACAGAATGTAAGGAACGTGATTTCTTAAGTAAAAAACTTGCAGATGTATCTCTAAAGTGTGTAAGAAATGCTAATATACTTTGCTGGAAACAATTTTGGAAGACTTATTCTATTATCAAATTTGTAAAACCCATTTACAATTCACTTTAATGATTAAAAGATTGCAAATGTTTGAAATAGCTATAAACTATAGACTGAGCAAAGAATCCTTTCTGGCTTCAAAGCACTGTTCTCTCTCTCTCTCACACTCACTCACTCACTCACTCAAAAAGATTGAGCAAATAAAAAAGAAAAGACATGGATGATGGGCCATAAAGGGTTGGAGTTTCTTCAGCACAATAAAGTTTTACTTTCTCCTTTGATTGGACAGTATATTTAAGGGAGACATCATGATATATGTTAAAACTCATGGTTGCCAAAACATATCATAAAATTAAATTTAGACAATATCCCCAGATTTTGAAATAGGATATTAGCTATTTAGGCTTTTATTTTATAGTAAAAGGAACAAATGAGAGGATTTTGTTTCCTTTTCATCATCTGATCTATGATGTGATGTAGCTAATTATTACCACCACATTAATTAACGTAGAGACTGAATCATAACTGTGGCAAAAATTTTCCTTCAGTTGAAACTTCCCAGGTGCAGCAATGGTCTGAGAATAAATTAGGTTCACCAAATTTGACAAAATGTAGCATGGTTCTTTTTGAGTTACCAGTATTCAAATAATATTTTTTGTTTAAGATGCTTTTTTGAACTCTAATAACTCAACATAATGGCTTTGTTCCAGGTACAGGTTGTAAGACAATCAGTCTCCTATATGTATCACTCACTTTGAGTCAAAAAAACAATGAACCTGATTTCTCCTTGACTTTAGTGGAGGTACTCTTGATTTACACTGGTGGGCAACTGAGATCAAACTTTGTCCTAACATGTAAAACTGACCGATATGATTTACTGAGTAATTTGAATATGATTTGTTGAGCCTCAACTTATCATTTTCATAGTGATATTAACATCCGGTGTCAAAAAATAAGATGTTAACTGATAACCTGACTACTGAACACTTCACACTGGTGGCTCATTGATTTTAATATTGTAAACTTGTCACATCAGTTTGTCAAATAATGTTGAAGGAACAAGCTTTGCACTGTAAAATTCCTGGGCCAAAGCCTGATGCTTTTACTCAGGTTTACTCAGTCCTTACTTAACCAAAACCCATATTGATTTCATTAGACTTTTGCCTAAGTAAAGGCTTTATCATGTAAATAACTATTGATGTGAAACATATTTTCTTGCTACACGTAACGTGAGAGATGTTTCTTTGCAATTGTATGTTTAGGGAAAGACCAGTAGACTGAGAAGAAACTTGGAACATTTCTGAGTGTAATCCAGCATATATAGAAACCTGCTTCTGAGCCTGGAAATGTTAATCAAAATGAACAAAGCTCAACATCCTATTTAGCAATAGTAACCCTTAACTCTTCATAAACTTTACTGCCTAGACAAGTAGAGGTAGCAGTGTAACAATCATAAATATTTATGCGTCCATTGTTTATTTATGTTGGACTGTTGCAGATGACCTTTTAAGAAGGATGGAACAGTTTCCCCTTTCAGTGGCTGGAAACTTGAAAGAGGTTGTCAGGACTAGGATTGCAGCTAACAGAGAATCTGCTATTGCTCCAGGATTGAGCTAATATCTTGGGATCCACAAGTTCCAAGATAAAGATTTAGCTGTGATGGGTTCTCACAAAGGGAAAAAACATCAAGTAAGTAAACAAACAAAGTGAAATCCACTAAACAGGAAAGAGCTTTGGAGCTGTTCAGGGAATTCCTGTTTAATGAGATCCCTAACCCCATCTCAGTGCTGCTCCCAACACTGCCCTCCTTTGTACACTGTGGTTGAGCAGGGAGCAGTTTTAGGGCTGTAGTAGCCCTCTTGCTTGGACTGAGTTGGAGGCTAACATGGGAGACTAACCTCCATCCTACCTTTTTAAAAATAGCACCCCTATCTTTTTGGATGGGAGCCACTGCTACAACTCCCTCAATTTTGCAATATCCAAAGAGGGGACTCCTGCTCAGGTTCAGCTGGTGCCTTATAGGAGCACCTCTCTACCCAATCCCCCCATCTGGACATATCTTGGGAATTCTCCCTGTTTTGGAAACTTTCCAAGCAAAGCAGGGAGTCCCATCACCAACTGAAAGAAGAAAATCTTCATCCTGATATGCCAGCCGGCACTTCCCATTAAAGAAGGGACTTCTTCAGACTGCCAAGTGTTGTATGACACATGTATTTTGCAAATCTGTCATGCATTCCCACACATCTGGTAAATGTCACACATTTTGAGCTACCCTTCCCCCATGCAATGTAGGACGTATGAGCCAGGAGCCCATGGATTCAGTGATGCTGACAAACCAGGTCAGTCCAGGGCTACAGGCCAATACACTTGTGTTAGTGTAGATCAAAGAGCCCTTCCTCTATAGAATGTTGAACGAAGCTCAGGGCTTCTCCCAATCAGGCAATCTGAGCTGTCACAGACTCTCAGCTTGGGATGGGCAGAGAATATGAAGTCTTATAAAGGTATAATGCAGCTTCTCCTGAAGGTTGCTGTATTTCCCTGCTTAATTAAGGTTGTGTCTTCATTAGAAACACTGCAGTGGCACAGCTGCTGTGCCACTGTAGTTGTACACACTCACTACAACTATGGGAAGGTTTCTCCTATCACTGTAGTTAATCCACTTCCCCGAAAGGCGGTAGCTCTGTCAACAAAAGAATTCTTCCATTGACCTAGCGCTGTCTACACTGGGGGCTAGGTTGAGCAAAGGAGCTGGCCCAACCCAACTATTTTAGTGTAGACCTGGCCTAAGGAAGCTGCTTCCCTGCCAATAGAATGCAGAAAAGTTGTGGTCCTTTAGTGAACTAGCAACCTCAGAAGCAGCTGTGGACTGAAGAAAGCCTGAATTTCTCCGCTGCAAATGTAGGCCTAAGTCTACACTTAAAAAGCTACAGCTGCAGTAGCTCTGTGAAGACACTCACTACAGCAATGGAAGGGTCTGATGTTCCCCTCTGGTGTAATCTGGTCCGGTGATCTGCTAGGTCACTCCAATCCTTGACTCTGGGAGCCAGTCTTACCCTGCTCTGCTGTGAGAACCCCCACTCCTGGGCTGTTCATGCATAGCCTGTAGAATGTAACCTGCTCCTTGGATTGTGCAACCAAATGACACTAGCCAATATCTCCGGTCCCAGACACAACTCTAGGAACCTCTGTCTTTCAGTGTCCAATTATGCCTGCTGGATGCTGCAAACTTATGAGTTTGTCAATTTAACAAAGAAATTGATATGTACCAAGCTTGTTATCCCAAGGAGAGTCCCTGACCTGCTTCAAACCAAACACACTGCTTCAGGTAGAATAAACAAACAGATTTATTAACTATAAAGATAGATTTTAAGTGATTATAAGTCAAAGCATAACAAGTGGGATTTGGTCAAATGAAATAAAAGCAAAATGCATTCTAAGCTGATCTTAACACTTTCAATGTCTTTACAAACTTAGATGCTTCTCACCACAGGCTGACTGGTTGCCCTTCAGCTAGGCTCTCCCCTTTGATCAGCCCCTTCAGTCGCTTGGTGGTGATGTCTGTAGATGGAGATGGAAAAAAGAGGAAGAGCATGGCAAACATCTCTCCCTTTTATCATGTTCTTTCCTCTTGGCTTCCCCCACCCCATTCAGAGTCAGGTGAGCATTACCTCATCGCAGTTCCAAACTGACCAAAGGAAGAGAGGTGACTCACTGGAGAGTCCTGTTGTTGCTGCTTAGGCTAGCGTCCTTTGTTCCTGTGAGGCTAGGCTGGGCTGGGTTTGTCCCATACATGCCCTAATGAGGTGTGAACTGCCTCTCTGCTCTTGGAGAGTTTTTGCCTGGGCTTATTTTAAGCCACGAAGACACATTTTCAGCCTCACAACTATATACATGAAATTATAACCTATAACATTGCTGTAACAGCAATTCTCAGTGAATCACGAGCCTTCCAAAGACACCCGACATGACAAAGTTTGCATTGGATGCCACACAATCATTTTACAAGGATGAACATGGGGGTGCTGGATGTTCCCCTGAGGTACAGAGCATCACAAAAGGGTTCTCCCATCACTGAGTTGAATTAACTACAGTGAGACGTAGTAACTAAGTCAACAGAAGAATTCTTCCACCGGCTTAGTGCTGTCTACACAGAGGGAATTATTCACATCCCCTGAAAGATGTAGCTACGTCTCTGTAAGTTTCCAGTGAAGCCCAGCCCTTATCTTCAACATTGTTAAATGTACTGTCCCAGCCAAATTCCCTGTAGAGGTAACATTTCACACACTTAGGCCCCAGTTGGTCCATCAATGGGGCTCCACATTTTGGCTGGAGTCTGCCAAATCTGCTAGTGCCCAATTCATTGCAGGGCCTCAAATTCTCCATGCAGTTTCAGCTGGACATTAAGATTTTTTTTATCCAGTGCGGCTTTTGGTGAAAGATGTCTCATTATAAGCTACAATGGAAATATAGCATGCAAAGGAAGAAAGGACCATTGGTATTACTGGATCACCATTGCAGCGTGGACTGATTTAAATCAGCGATTTTTAAATCACCAAGTGAAAAGCCTTGATTTTAAATCATCAATTTTAATCAACTCTTAGATTTGTCATTCAGTTCTCTTCTAAAAAAAAGGTGCATTCTCACTGGTTGATATAACTGTGGCACTTTGTACCTCAAAGCAGCACCCTGGAACCCCCATATTCACCGCTGTCCTATGATTATGTTTTGTACAAAGTATGCTTTGTGATGTATCATTTTAAAAGTCTCGATCTGTTGCATATTAATATCCTGTTGGATTGTATGTGCTATCATGGTATGTGAATTTATGAACTTTTGCTATGTGTGTGTTATTGAAATATGTTGAGATTGGGAACACCCACAACCAGCCTTTCAGGTACAATGATGGAGTAGCCAGATGTGTTGATTCCCTTTAATGGGCCATCCACTTGCCCAGAAGCCATCCCACGAGACTTCTCAGAGAGAGCATATAGACCGGGGTGGCCAACCTGTGGCTCCGGAGCCACATGGGGTTCTTCAGGCGCTGACTCCAGGGCTGGAGCTACAGGCACCAACTTTCCAATGTGCCGGGGGGTGCTCACTGCTCAACCCCTGACTCTGCCACAGGCCCTGCTCCCATTCCATCCCTTCCTGCCCCCTCCTCTGAGCTTGCCATGCCCTGGCTCCTCCCCCATTGAGCCTCTTGCATGCCATGAAACAGCTGATCAGGAGGTGCGGAGAGGGAGAGGAGGCGCTGATCGGCGGGGGTGGGAAGCTCTGGGCGGTACTGATGCGGGGGCTGCTGTCGTATTACTGTGTCTCTTTGGAAATGTACATTGGTAAATTCTGGCTCCTTCTCAGGCTCAGGTTGGCCACCCCGATGTAGATCATGGAAACTGCTTGACTAATGGGATCGGACCCCATGTCACAAGCAAAAGATCTTTCCAGCAAGCTAGAAGAAACTATAAAAGAGTGGAAGTGACATCATGACTTGGCCTCATTCCCCCCACAACTCAGCACCTGGAAACCAGTCTGGAAGACAAAGACTTTGAACAAGGGAGGGTGGTCCCAGGCTGGAAGGCAGTTCCAGCCTGTGTATTGAAGATTTGTGACCTGTTTGTACCATCTATCAGGGTGACACACTGCTTGATTCAAATCCTGTATAGAACTCAGACTGCAAATTTACTTTTATTTCTTAGGTAATCAACTTTGATCTCTATGCTTACTTCTTATAATCACTTGAAATCTATCTTTCTGTAGTTAATAAATCTGTTTTATATTTTACTTAAAACAGTGCGTTTTGTTTGAAACGCTTATGAAATCTCAGCTCAATTTATAAAGGCTAGTGTGTGTCCTCTACATATCGAGCTGGTGGGAGTGGGGGAACAGACTGAGTAATGAGCTGACACTGGTCAGGCTTCTGACCAGTGCAAGATGGTAGAGTTCTGGGGTGAAAAGCTGGGGGGAATTGTCTGTGGCCTATTGTTGGTTCATGAGTGGCTGGCAAAGCATTCATGTAACTCAGTTTGATGTGTCTCTGCCTGTGGATATCTGTGTAAGTGCAACACCTGTCAGAGGTTTGTAGCTTCACAACAGCATCACAGAGTGAGAGGGATACTCCACGTTGGTGGCCCTGGAACCCGTCACAATAACCATTAAAACATTTTGATTTACAATTACATAGAGACTTTCCTCTAGATTTGGTATATCTTTTTGCTACCTTAAATGTTTTGGATATATAAACTTCTCTTAACAAAATATGTTTCACATCTACATATTATTTATTAAAGGAACAGAGTGAATAATAGTCAGTGAATTACATTGCTTATTTCAGGTCAACCTGGGGAAATTTTCAACTATGTGTAGGTGAAAGTAACTGGAGCTTAAGTTCTTACTCCCCGAAGTCTCTTGAAAATGAGTCAAACAGCCTCCTAGGTTACTTCAGCTGTTCTTCAATCTTTTAAAACTAGAAGTTCTCATCCCCTCCCTCCTCATTTTTATTCATAGACAAGTTTTATTGCTTTTTAACCTCCCAATCAATTCTCAACTTTGAATGAATTTGTCCAAATGAAGAAAATATTATCTCTGTGTCTGCTGAAGAGGCTAGTGCTGTCAAAAACTGGTTTAGCACTTCAGTAAGTTCTGGTTCCAGGTGCTTACCAGGTGACTTCCACCAATACAGCAGGGTGACCTTCCTTAAAATATCATCAAACATGTACTGCTTGAATGGTTCACCACCAGCCCTGACATTTATTATTGGTGGCATGATTGAGGGGTGATTATTAGATGCCCATGTCACAGCAGCATCATCTTCTTCAGCAATTAGGCATCTACTTTGGGTTGAAAATACTGGGAAGAAACTAAGTGTTTGATCTATCTTCTTTACTGCCTGCAATTTAACTTTGTTGTTGGGTATTTCTTTCTTCAATGTATCTTGAAGTTCTTTCTAAATTCAACAGCATCAGCAATACAGTAGCAATCTTTCTGCAGTTTGTCCAACACTACGGAAATAGGTTTCAGTATATTCAGCATATCTTCTACATTTCTCTTTAGTCCGATGTTGACTACTTCGGCTGTGATAGTTCCATTTATTTTGTCATCATTTTTTTCACAAATTGTCATCAGAATAGGCCAGTTCTCAACAAATAGCTCAGAATAAGTCAACCACTGAATTACATTGTACAACTTGGGGGAGAATTAGTTTGGATTCTCCTGCTCTCTTCAGTGAAACTGAAGGTTATGGAAATATTTTACAATTTCAGCAATATTTTCCTTTATTCCTGGAGTTGTACTTAAGTCTTTGGCTAAAAGATACATCAAATAAGCACTGTACCCTTATGTTATAAGTTTCAGGTTCCCTTCATTATCTTCTTTCTTATATTTGCTACATTTGCAGCATTGCCTGGGATAAAGCTACACACTTGACACTTGAATTTTTGTTTATAGCTTTTACTGCTACTTCTTGTAAGTATTCTGCTGTGTGGGTATTTCCTGATGTATCAATTGTTTCTGTAAAATAGACAACCCCGTCTCCTGCTGTCACACAAGCACATATTACAGTATCATTGTGTACATTGCTCCATCCATCAAGACTCAGATTAACGAATTTCCCGTCAATGTTTTTTGCACACTGTTCAATTTCCTTCTCATATACTGTATTTAGCAATCTTCCAGCAATGTCTGCCAGGTGGAGTGTAGCCTGGTTGTAACAATTGAACCAGGTGAATGAAATGTTTGTTCTGAACTTGTGTAGCGGGGTGGTCATCCCGCTCCAGTTTGGAAGGGGTTAAAAACCAGCCCTGGGAAGCCAATCATGACTGGGCTTGAGGGCAGCCAATCAGGGCCTGGCTGGGCCAGTATAAGAAGGGCTCCTGGGAAGAAGGAAGTCAGTCTTGCTCCAGCAGTGGAGCAAGAAGGACCTAGCTGCCTGGTAGAGACAGGGATATCTTGGACAGAGCAGTACTGGGAAAGGGCAGGCTGAGCTGGGGAGCTCTGGTTTGGCAACCTCCCAGGCTGAGGCCTTGTAGCATAGGCCTGAGGAGATAGTAGGGCTGCAGGGAGGCAGCCAGGCCAGGAATAATGAAGACAGTCCCTTAGTTTGTTTTTGTTACAGGTAACCTAATGTGTCATTGAGGCACTTGCTGGTGGTACCAGCAGATGAATTTGAAGTTGTAGACATTGCAATTGATGGATGTTCATAGCCCCTTATGTCTAAAATGGACCCTGAACAAAATGGTTTAAAAAAAAAAAAGTCACGTTCACTCACTGAGTGCACTGCATTTAAAAAAAAAAAAAAGGTTGATTCCTCCTACTTCAGCTGTTTGTACCACTGTTTATATTATATCTTTTTCTAAATCAGTTTTACAGGGAAAATAATTAATAAATCATAGGGATTATCTAAATCAATTTAAACCCTTATCTCTAGCAACATATGAAACAGCTTGATTTTTTTTTAAATGTTAAAATTCATAAACGCCTAATAAAACTTTAAACAGGACATCTTCATCTGTTCAATTATATTTAGCAATAAAACAATCATTTCAGAAGTCCAGCAATAACAGTAAAAATGTTGTTGTTAAAAACTCCCACAACAAACATATCAATTATATTTTGAACAAAAACATTTTCAAATTCTAAAGTAAACAATCCAACCAACTTAGATTATTGCCATAAATTTGTGTTATCTACTAGCATAGTAAGACCTGGTAGGCAGTCCCTAAGAATGGTGCAAAAATAAGTCTACTATCCAGTTGCTCCACATTGGACATGTCTGAACAATCATCTGCAAAAACCTTGTCTTCTGATGAGCATTTTTCATAATGTTGATTCATTCTGACAACCAGGCCTTCAGGCCTTGCATCTTTTTATTGAACTCTTTACATCTGGCATGTGTTCCTTTTTTACCCAGAAGTGCAGACATTTCTTGAAAATATTCCCAAATTGGGGGGGGCAGGGGAAGAGGGGGGTTATTTGTAGCTATGGCAGATTTTTTTTTTCCCCTCCAATTCCCAGGTGCTGAAATCAACACTAGAGGCTGCACTCTGAAGAACGTTGTCCCTTCGTCCCTGGGTGTCCTGTTTTGACACTAGTGTTGCTCTTTTCTGGTAGCACACTCTACTCTGCTCCCTTGTTACATAATTCCCCCTCCCCTATTCCCAGAAATACAAAAGAACTAAAAACAGTATGGGACTTCTGCTCGTATAACCCACATGCCATTTGCACTATAGTATTTTATTTGTTTAGAGACTGAGAGGCAGTTAAACTAATGGATTTCTGTTTGTTTGAATCCCTGTCTATGTACACAAGCAAGGAGACAGAGGAACACCATTTACTTAAAACATCCAGAGGCAAGGTCTAGTAGTTACTGGGCAGATCAGTGTTTTTCCATGAGCTGAAGAGTAAGTTTTCATGATGTGTGGAGTCATAAATATTCATTATTTGAGAGGTGATCCAATCAGAGCTCAGGTAGGGAGAAGCCATAAAATAGGTATATGATTCCACACAGATACATTATGGTGTCTCCTGGAGTTAGAGGCCCAGTCCCAATGCTTGTAATGACTTTGCCAGTCTCTTGCGCCCAGTAGCACAGCCCCTGAGTCCCCCACAGGATCAAGCCCTTAGTACAGTACATGACCAACTGTGCAATATTCATAAAGCTTGCCCTTAAAAGTTAGATGTTGTTCCCCTGATTCTTTATATAGAAAAGCAGCTTTAACTCAAAAGTTCTTGATACAGGCTCATGGATTAAGCATATTTATTTTTTATTTAAATGTTTTAAGATATTATAATTTTAGTCCTCAACATATTTGGTATTAAATTCAGATTTCATTTTAAACAGGTTTATGTTTAAAAAGAAGAACTTCTTAGAGTTTAAATAACAAAACCTGATCCCCCCCCCTCCCCCAACCCACAATTTTTTCTCCACCTTGATGCATTGCTACTGCTTAGCTACAATATTTTGGTATGCTCATTTCACCCAAAAATGTAAAGGAACATGCCCAGAACAGAGAAACTTCCAAAATTCAGTGTCTACTTTTCAAACCAATGCAACTTGAGTTCTTTTTGAAACACAATCAAATACTTTCACTCCTTGTTGTTGTTATTGACTTTTAATTTTGGTCATTTGTGTTTAATATTTTTATAACTAATCTGAAAAAACATGATCTACAAATAACTGTACCTAAAATACTTCATGGTCAAAAGATATATAAGATTAGGTCATGGAATATTTGCACAGTAAGGGCCACACACGTCAGTTCTCATGTGGAACAATCCTTGCAGATGCAGTCTAAGGGCCCTAAAAGTATGGTGTATTTGTTAATTATACTAAGACAGCACATCTACAATAGAAGGTATTGTTACTTGTGGTCCACTTACTAGTGAGCTAGCACAAGCAGCCAACATTTCCCCACATAATGACAGTAGGTACAACTTCATTATACATAAATACCCACATCTGTTTCTTGCTGGAAGAGGGTACAGAGGTAACTGCCCTCTTGCTGCTGATGCTACAGGTACATATCATTTTCTCCTTTCCGAGATGTAGGAAGAAGAGACACCCCATCCCAACAACATCCTCTCAGAATGACTTCCAGAGACAAAATGGGAGGAGCCAACTCCCTCTGGGGGCTATGTGTGTACACACCAAAGAACACAGTCACCTTGCCAGCACCCTCACTCTTTTGCTGTGATTAAAAAAAGGTAGGATATGTGTCAGTTCTGGGCAGCTGCATCTGAATTTCCCCTCTACGGTCCAACAAGAGCACCCACTGTAAGCTCCAGGCTTCTCAGCCATCCCCTCTGCAATGAAGTGGGAATGTTCTTAATGTTTTCTCTGAATACTGTGTGGGTGCCTCAGTTTCCCCTATGCAATTCTTAAGTATCTAGAATGGCTGA